>NW_027316590.1:0-352636 GCF_033978685.3 Nerophis lumbriciformis | reverse complement strand
AGAAAGGTATCTTTGTGAGTTTAACTGGAAAATAAAATTATTTTGTAAGGTTTGTAAAGACACAAGTTAGTTTTTTTTATTCAATATGTTTGTATAACTGTCATAATAAATGTAAAAGTTATATAAACATAACTCCAAAACCAAACATGCATTATGTCTAAAAAAGCCTGTAATATTGTATCTATGTGAGTTTTACAAGAATCAGGTATTTTGGTAATGTTGAAAAATACAAAAATTAGGTTTTACTCATACAAAATATTAGTTTAACTCATAAATACGTATACTGTCGCAATCAATCCGACAATATGGCTAATAATGCCTTGAGGAATGTATCTTTGTGAGTTTAACTGGAAAAAATATTTTGTAAGGTTTGTAAAGACACAAGTTAGTTTTTTTTTTTACACAATATTACAGTATAGCTGTCACACTATATATGAAAGTTATATAAACACAACTCCAAAACCAAATATGCAATATGTGAGTTTCATCAGAATCAGGTATTTTGGTAAGGTTTACAAAAACAAAAATTAGGTTTTACTCATAGTGACAGTATAACTGCCACACTCAATATGACAGTTATTTAAACATAACTCCTAAAACACGAATGCAAAATGACTAATAATGCCTAGAGAAAGGTATATTTGTGAATTTTACTGGAAAACAATATTTTGTAAGGTTTGTAAAGATACAAATTAGTTTGTTTTTTTACTCAATTTGATGGTATAACTTTCATACTAAATATGAAAGTTATATAAACATAACTCCAAAACCAAACATGCTTTATGTCTAAAAATTCCTGTAATATTGAATCGATGTGGTACAAAAAAATAGGTTTTACTCATAATGACAGTATAACTGCCACACTCAATATGACAGTTATTTAAACATAATTCCTAAACCAAACATGATAAATGGCTAATTATACCTGGATAAATGTATCTTTGTGAGTTTTACTGGAAAAAAAAAAGGTTTATAAAGACACAATTTTTTTTTTTTACTCAATATAATGGTATAACTGTCATACTAAATATGAAAGTTGTATAAACATAACTCCAAAACCAAACATGCATTATGTCTAAAAATGCCTGTAATATTGTATATATGTGATTTTTACCAGAATTAGGTATTTTGGTAAGGTTTACAAATAAAAAATCTAGGTTTTACTCATAATGACAGTATAACTGCCACACTCAATATGACAGTTATTTAAACATAACTCCTAAACCAAACATTATAAATGGCTAATTATACCTGGAGAAATGTATCTGTGAGTCTTACTGGAAAAAAAAAAATGTAATGTTTATAAAGAAACAAGTTATTTTTTTTACTCAATATAATGGTATACTGTCATACTAAATATGAAAGTTATATAAACACAACTCCAAAACCAAACATGTTTTATGTCTAGAAATTCCTGTAATATTGTATCTATGTGAGTTTTACCAGAATCCGGTATTTTGGTAAGGTTTACAAATACAAAAAATTGGTTTCACTCATAATGACAATATAACTGCCACATTGAACATGACATGTATTTAAACATAATTCCTAAACCACAAATGCAAAATGGCTAATAATGCCTGGAGCAATGTATCTTTGTGAGTTTTCCTGGAAAAAATAATAAAAAATTGTAAGGTTTGTAAAGACACAAGTTAGTTTTTTACTTAATATGACAGTATAACTGGCATACTATATATAAAAGTTAAATAAACATAACTCCAAAACCAAACTTGCAATATGTCTAAAAATACCTGTAATATTGTATCTATGTGAGTTTTACCAGAATCAGGTAATTCGGTAAGGTTTACATATACACAAATTTGGTTTTACTCATAATGACAGTATAACTGCCACATTTAATATGACAGTTATGTAAACATAACTCCTATACCACACATGCAAAATGGTTAATAATGCTTGGAGAAATGTATCTTTGTGAGTTTTACTGGAAAAAACGAAATTGTAAGGTTTATAAAGACACAAGCTAAATGTTTTACTCAATATGATGATATAACTGTCATACTAAATATGAAAGTTATATTAACATAACTCCAAAACCAATTAATCTATGTTCGTTTTACGAGAATCACTTATTTTGGAAAGGTTTACAAAAACAAAAAATAGGTTTTACTCATAATGACAGTATAACTGCCACATTCAATATGACAGTTATGTAAACATAACTCCTAAACCACACATGCAAAATGGTTAATAATGCCTGGAGAAATGTATCTTTTTAAGTTTTACATGGAAAAAAAACAATTTTGTAAGGTTTGTAAAGACTGCGATAAGTTGTCGACTTGTCCAGGGTGTACCCCGCCTTCCGCCCGATTGTACCTGAGATAGGCTCCAGCGCCCCCCGCGACCCCAAAGGGAATAAGCGGTAGAAAATGGATGGATGAATGGGTTTGTAAAGACACAAGTTATTTTTTTCTTACTCAATATGACAGTAAAACTGTCATACTAAATGTAAACAAATTATAAACATAACTCCAAAACCAAACATGCATTATGTCTAAAAATGCCTGTAATATTGTATTCATGTGAGTTTAACTAGAATCAGTTGTTTTTGTAAGGTTTGCAAATACAAAATATTGGTTTTACTCACTATGACAGTACACTGTCACATTCAATCTGACAGTTATTTAAACATAACTCCTAAACCACACATACAAAATGACTAATAACGCCTGGAGAAAAGTTTATTTGTGAGTTTTAAACTGTCAGATTGAATGTGACAGTATACTGTCATAGTGAGTAAAACCAATATTTTGTATTTGCAAAACTTACAAAAACAACTGATTCTAGTTAGCTCACATGGATACAATATTACAGGCATTTTTAGACATAATGCATGTTTGGTTTTGGAGTTATGTTTATACTACTTTTACATTTAGTATGACAGTTATACTGTCCAACCATCCATCCATTTTCTACCGTTTATTCCCTTCGGGGTGGCGGGGGGCGCTGGAGCCTATCTCAGCTACAATCGGGCGGAAGGCGGGGTACACCCTGGAAAAGTCGCCACCTCATTATATTAATATAACTCCAAAACCAAACATGCATTATGTCTAAAAATGCCTGTAATATTGTATCCATGTGAGTTTTACTAGAATAAGTTGTTTTTGTAATTTTTGCAAATACAAAATACTGGTTTTACTCACTATGACAGTATACTGTCACATTCAATCTGACAGTTTAAAACTCACAAATAAACTTTTCTCCAGGCGTTATTAGTCATTTTGTATGTGTGGTTTAGGAGTTATGTTTAAATAACTGTCAGATTGAATGTGACAGTATACTGTCATAGTGAGTAAAACCAATATTTTGTATTTGAAAACCTTACAAAAACAACTGATTCTAGTAAAACTCACATGGATACAATATTACAGGCATTTTTAGACATAATGCATGTTTGGTTTTGGAGTTATAATTATATAACTTTTACATTTAGTATGAGAGTTATACTGTCATATTGAGTAAAAAAGAAAAAAACTTGTGTCTTTAAAAACCTTACAAAATATTTTTTTTTTCCCAGTAAAACTCACAAAGATAAATTTTTCCAGGCATTATTAGCCATTTTGCATGTGAGGTTTAGGAGTTATATTTAAATAACTGTCATATTGCGTGTGGCAGTTATACTGTCATTATGAGTAAAACCTAATTGTTGTATTTGTAAACCTTACCAAAATACCTGATTGTAGTAAAACTCATATAGATACAATATTACAGGTATTTTTAGACGGATTGCGTGTTTGGTTTTAGAGTTATGTTTATATAACTTTCATATTTAGTATGACAGTTATACTGTCATATTGAGTAAAAGAAACTAATTTGTGTCTATGCAAACCATACAAAATATTTTTTTCCAGTAGCAGGTATTTTGGTAAGGTTTACAAATAAAAAAAATTGGTTTTACTCATAATGACAGTATAACTGCCACGTTCAAAATGACAAATATTTAAACATAACTCCTAAACCAAACATGCTATATGGCTAATAATGCCTGGAGAAAGGTGTCTTTGTGAGTTTTACTGGAAAAACATTATTTTGTATGGTTTGTAAACACACAAGTTAGTTTTGTTTTACTCAATATGACAGTATAACTGTCATACTTAATGTAAAAGTTGTATAAACATAACTACAAAACCAAACATGCATTATATCTAAAATTGCCTGTAATGATGTATCCATGTGAGTTTTACTAGAATCAGTTGTTTTTGTAAGTTTTGGGAATACAAAATATTGGTTTTACTCACTATGACAGTATACTGTCACATTCAATCTGACAGTTATTTAAACATAACTCCTAAACCACACATTCAAAGTGACTAATAATGCCTGGAGAAATGTATTTTTGTGAGTTTTACTGGAAAAAAAATATTTTGTAAGGTTTGTATAGACACAAGTTAGTTTTTTTTACTCAATATGATGGTACGGACGGCGTGGCGCGGTGGAAGAATGGCCGTGCGCGACCCGAGGGTCCCTGGTTCAATCCCCACCTAGTACCAACCTCGTCATGTCCGTTGTGTCCTGAGCAAGACACTTCACCCTTGCTCCTGATGGGTGCTGGTTAGCGCCTTGCATGGCAGCTCCCTCCATCAGTGTGTGAATGTGTGTGTGAATGGGTAAATGTGGAAGTAGTGTCAAAGCGCTTTGAGTACCTTGAAGGTAGAAAAGCGCTATACAAGTACAACCCATTGATCATTTATCATTTATAACTGTCTTACTAAATTTAAAAGTTATATAAACATAACTTCAAAACCAAACATGCAATCCATCTAAAAATGCCTGTAATATTGAATCTATGTGAGTTTTACCACAAACAGGTATTTTGGTAAGGTTCACAAATACAACAATTAGGTTTTACTCATAATGACAGTATAACTGCCACACGCAATATGACAGTTATTTAAATATAACTCCTAAACCTCACATGCAAAATGGCTAATAATGCCTGGAAAAATTTATCTTTGTGAGTTTTACTGGGAAAAAAAAATATTTTGTAAGGTTTTTAAAGACACAAGTTATTTTTTTTTTTTACTCAATATGACAGTATAACTGTCATACTAAATGTAAAAGTTATATAATTATAACTCCAAAAACAAACATGCATTATGTCTAAAAATGCCTGTAATATTGTATCCATGTGAGTTTTAGTAGAATCAGTTGTTTTTGTAAGGTTTTCAAATACAAAATATTGGTTTTACTCACTATGACAGTATACTGTTACATTCAATCTGACAGTTATTTAAACATAACTCTAAACCACACATGCAAAATGGCTAATATTGCCTGGAGAAATTTATTTTTGTGAGTTTTACTGGAAAAAAAATATTTTGTAAGGTTTGTTCGGACACAAGTTTGTTTTTTTTATTCAATATGATGGTATAACTGTCTTACTAAATTTGAAAGTTATATAAACATAACTTCAAAACCAAACATGCAATCCGTCTAAAAATGCATGTAATATTGAATCTATGTGAGTTTTACCACAAACAGGGATTTTGGTAAGGTTTACAAATACAAAAATTTGGTTTTACTCATAATGACAGTATAACTGCAACGTTCAAAATGACAGTTATTTAAACATAACTCCTAAACCAAACATGCTAAATGGCTAATAATGACTGGAGAAATGCATCTTTGTGAGTTTTCCTGAAAAAAAACAACATTTTAGTAAGGTTTGTAAAGACACAAGTTAGTTGTTTTTTACTCCATATGACAGTATAACTGTCATACTAAATGTAAAATGTATATAAACAAAACTCCAAAACCAAACATGCATTATGTCTAAAAATGCCTGTAACATTGTATCCATGTGAGTTTTACTAGAATCAGTTGTTTTTTTAAGGTTTGAAAATAGAAAATATTGAATTTACTCACTATGACAGTATGCTGTCACATTCGATCTGACAGTTATTTAAACATATCTCCTAAACCACACATACAAAATGACTAATAATGCCTTTGTGAGTTTTACTGAAAAAAAAATACATATATTTTGTAAGGTTTGTAAAGACACAAGTTAGTTTTGTTTTTTACTTAATATGACAGTAAAACTGTCATACTAAATATGAAAGTTATATAAACATAACTCCAAAACCAAACTTGCATTATGTTCAAAAAATGCCTGTAATATTGTATCTATGTGAGTTTTACTACAACCTATTTTGCATGTGTGGTTAGGGAGTTATGTTTAAATAACAGTCAAATTTAATGTAGCAGTTAACTATCATTATGAGTAAACCCCGAATTTATGTAATTGTACACCTTACCAAATTAACTGATTCTTGTAAAACTCACATAGATACAATATTTTAGGCATTTTTAGACATAATGCATTTTCAGTTTTGGAGTTATGTTTATATAACTTTCATATTTGGTATGACAGTTATACTGTCATATTGAATTAAAAAAACTTACTTGACTCTTTGCAAAACTTACAAAATATATTTTTTCTAGTAAAACTAACAACGATACATGTCTTCAGGCATTATTAGACATGTTGCATGTTTGGTGTAGGAATTATGTTGAAAAACATTTTTATTGCTTATTTCGCATTATCTCAGGATTTTAAGAACATTACTGTCAAAATGAGTAAAACACTACTTTTTGTGTTTGCAAGCCTTAAAATAGCATATGTTTAGAGTAAAACTCACAAGGATGCATTGTTTTAGGCTTTATTAGCCTATTTGCATGTGTGGTTAGGAAGTTATGTTTAAATAACTGTCAAATTGAATATAGCAGGCATTATTAGGCATGTTGCATGTTTGGTGTAGGAATTATGTTGAAAAACAATTTTAGTGATTTTTTCGCATTATCGCAGGATTTTAAGAACATTACTGGCATATTGAGTAAAAAACTACAGTATACTGTCACATTCAATCTGACTGTTATTTAAACATAACTCCTAAACCATGCAAGCAAAATGTCAAATAATGCCTGGAGAAATGTATCTTTGTAAGTTTTACAGGAAAAAAATAGTTTCTAAGGTTTGTAAAGACACAAGTTAGCTTTTTTTTACTCAATATGACAGTATAACTGTCGTACTAAATATGAAAGTTGAATAAATATAACACCAAAACCAAACTTGCAATCCGTCTAAAAATGCCTGTATTATTGAATATATGTGAGTTTTACCAGAATTAGTTATTTTGGTGAGGTTTACAAATACAAAAATTGGGTTTTACTCATAATGACAGTATAACTGCCATATTCAAAATAACAGTTATATAAACATAACTCCAAAACCAAAATGCATTTTGTCTAAAAATGCCTGTAATATTGTATCTTTTTGAGTTTTACCAGAATCAGGTATTTTGGTAAGGTTGACAAATACAAACATTGGGTTTTACTCATAATGACAGTATACTGCCACATTCAATATGAAAATTATTTAAACATAACTCCAAAACCAAACATGCATTATGTCTAAAAATTCCTATAACTTTGTATCTACGTGATTTTTACTAGAATCAGTTGTTTTTGTAAGGTTTACAAATACAAAATATTAGTTTTTCTCATAATGAGAGTATACTGTCACAATCAATCTGACAAAATGGCTAATAATGCCTGGAGGAATGTATCTTTGTGAATTTTACAGGAACAAATATTTTGTAAGGTTTGTAAAGACACAAGTTATTTTTTTAACTTAATTTTACAGTATAGCTGTCATACTATATATGAAAGTTTTATAAACATAACTCCAAAACCAAACATGCAATCCGTTTAAAAATGTCTGTAATATTTATTATATGTAAGTTTTATCAGAATCAGGTATTTGGTAAAGTTTACAAATCAAAAAATTAGGTTTTACTCATAGTGACAGTATAACTGTCACCCTCAATATGACAGTTATTTAAACATAACTCCTATCTAGTGGTTAGAGTGTCCGCCCTGAGATCGGTAGGTTGTGAGTTCAAACCCCGGCCGAGTCATACCAAAGACTATAAAAAATGGGACCCATTACGTCCCTGCTTGGCACTCAGCATCAAGGGTTGGAATTGGGGGTTAAATCACCAAAAATGATTCCCGGGCGCAGCACCGCTGCTCCCCTCACCTCCCAGGGGGTGATCAAGGGGATGGGTCAAATGCAGAGGACAAATTTCACCACACCTAGTGTGTGTGTGACAATCATTGGGACTTTAACTTTAACTTTAACTTTAAAACACAAATGCAAAATGACTAATAATGCCTAGAGAAATGTATATTTGTGAATTTTACTGGAAAACAATATTTTGTAAGGTTTGTAAAGATACAAATTAGTGTTTTATTACTCAATATGATGGTATAACTGTCATACTAAATATGAAAGTTATATAAACATAACTCCAAAACCAAACATACTTTGTGTCTAAAAAATTCCTGTGATATTGTATCGATGTGGGTTTTACCAGAATCAGGTATTTTGGTAAGGTTTACAAATACAAAAAATAGGTTTTACTCATAATGACAGTATAACTGCCACACTCAATTTGACAGTTATTTAAACATAACTCCGAAACCAAACACGTTAAATGGCTAATAATGCCTGGGTAAATGTATCTTTGTGAGTTTAACTGGAAAAAAAAAATATTTTGTAAGGTTTGTAAAGACAGAAGTTAGTTTTTTTACTCATAATGACAGTATAACTACCAGATTCAAAATGACAGTTATATAAACATAACGCCAAAACCAAACATGCATTATGTCTAAAAATGCCTGTAGTATTAAATCTATGTGAGTTTGACCAGAATCAGGTATTTTGGTAAGGTTTACAAATACAAAAAGTAGGTTTTACTCATAATGACAGTATAACTGCCACGTTCAAAATTACAGTTATTTAAACATAACTCCTAATTTAAACATGCTAAATGGCTAATACTGCCTGGAGAAAGGTATCTTTGTGAGTTTAACTGGAAAATAAAATTATTTTGTAAGGTTTGTAAAGACACAAGTTAGTTTTTTTTATTCAATATGTTTGTATACTGTCACATTCAATCTGACTGTTATTTAAACACAAATTCTAAACCACGGATGCAAAGTGGCTAATAATAACTGGAGAAATGTATTTTTGTGAGTTTTACTGGAAAAAAAATATTTTGTAAAGTTTGTATAGACACAAGTTAGTTTTTTTTACTCAATATGATGGAAACATGCTTTATGTCTAAAAAAAATCCTGTATTATTTCATCCATGTGAGTTTTATCAGAATAAGTTATTTTGGTAATTTTACAAATACAAAAAATAGGTTTTACTCATAATGACAGTATATCTGCCACACGCAATATGACAGTTATTTAAACATAACTCTAAACCAAACATGGTTAATGGCTAATCATGCCTGGAGAAATGTATCTTTGTGAGTTTTACTGGAAAACATTTTTTTTTAAGGTTTATAAAGACACAAGTTAGTTTTTTTTACTCAATATGACAGTATAACTCTAATACTAAATGTAAAACATATATAAACATAACTCCAAAACAAAACATGCATTATGTTTAAAAATGCCTGTAATTTTGTATCCTTGCGAGTTTTACGAAAATCAATTGTTGTAGTAAGGTTTGCAATTACAAAATATTGGTTTTACTCACCATGATAGTATACTGTCACATTCAATTTGACAGTTATTTAAACATAACTACCAAACCACACATGCAAAATGGCTATAATGCCTGGAGAAATGTATCTTTGTGAGATTACTGGAAAAACATATTTTGTAAGGTTTGTAAAGAACCAATTTAGTTTTTTTTACTTAATATGATGAGGTGGCGACATTTCCAGGGTGTACCCCGCCTTCCGCTCGATTGTAGCTGACATAGGCTCCAGCGCCCCCCGCGACCCCGAAGGGAATAAGCGGTAGAAAATGGATGGATGGATGGACATCCGATAAAAAATGCCTGTAATATTGTATCACTCCTCTCTGAGCTGCCACCTTAACGTGGTAGAGGAGTTTGCGTGTCCCAATGATCCTAGGAGCTATGTTGTCCGGGGGCTTTATGCCCCCTGGTAGGGTCTCCCAAGACAAACTGGTCCTAGGTGAGGGATCAGACAAAGAGCAGCTCGAAGACCTCCATGAAATATAAAAAACAAGGACCCAGATTTCCCTCGCCCGGACGCGGGTCACCGGGGCCCCCCTCTGGAGCCAGGCCCGGAGGTGGGGCACGATGGCGAGCACCTGGTGGCCGGGCCGGCCCCCATGGGGCCCGGCCGGGCACAGCCCGAAGAGGCAACGTGGGTCCCCCCTCCAATGGGCTCACCACCCATAGCAGGGGTCATGGAGGTCGGGTGCAATGTGAGCTGGGCGGCAGCCGAAGGCAGGGCACTTGGCGGTCCGATCCTCGGCTACAGAAGCTAGCTCTTGGGACGTGGAACGTCACCTCGCTGGGGGGGAAGGAGCCTGAGCTAGTGCGCGAGGTGGAGAAGTTCCGGCTAGATATAGTCGGACTCACTTCGACTGGTTTGGTGGCTGCAGGATTAGGTCTCTGCTTTTTGCAGATGATGTGGTCCTGATGGCTTCATCTGGCCAGGATCTTCAGCTCTCACTGGATCGGTTCGCAGCCGAGTGTGAAGCGACTGGGATGAGAATCAGCACCTCCAAGTCCGAGTCCATGGTTCGCGCCCGGAAAAGGGTGGAGTGCCATCTCCGGGTTGGGGAGGAGATTTTGCCCCAAGTGGAGGAGTTCAAGTACCTCGGAGTCTTGTTCACGAGTGGGGGCAGAGTGGATCGTGAGATCGACAGGCGGATCGGTGCTGCGTCTTCAGTAATGCGGACGCTGTATCGATCCGTTGTGGTGAAGAAGGAGCTGAGCCGGAAGGCAAAGCTCTCAATTTACCGGTCGATCTACGTTCCCATCCTCACCTATGGTCATGAGCTTTGGGTTATGACCGAAAGGACAAGATCACGGGTACAAGCGGCCGAAATGAGTTTCCTCCGCCGGGTGGCGGGGCTCTCCCTTAGAGATAGGGTGAGAAGCTCTGCCATCCGGGAGGAGCTCAAAGTAAAGCCGCTGCTCCTCCACATCGAGAGGAGCCAGATGAGGTGGTTCGGGCATCTGGTCAGGATGCCACCCGAACGCCTCCCTAGGGAGGTGTTTATGGCACGTCTGACCGGTAGGAGGCCGCGGGGAAGACCCAGGACACGTTGGGAAGACTATATCTCCCGGCTGGCCTGGGAACGCCTCGGGGTCCCCTGGGAGGAGCTGGACGAAGTGGCTGGGGAGAGGGAAGTCTGGGCTTCCCTGCTTAGGCTGCTGCCCCCGCGACCCGACCTCGGATAAGCGGAGGAAGATGGATGGATGGATATTGTATCAATGTGAGTTTTACTAAAATCAGTTGTTTTTGTAAGTTTTGCAAATACAAAATATTGGTTTTACTCACTATGACAGTGTACTGTCACATTCAATCTGACAGCTATTTAAACATAACTCCTAAACCACACATGCACAATGACTAATAATGCCGAGAAAAATGTATCTCTCTGAATTTTATTGGAAAAAAAATATTTTTTAAGGTTTTTAAAATTACAAGTTTGTTATTTTTTACTCAATTTGACAGTATAACTGTCATACTAAATATGAAAGTTATATACACATAACTCTAAAACCAAACTTGCAATCCGTCTAAAAATGCCTGTAATTATGAATCTATGTGAGTTTAACCAAAATCAGGTATTTTGGTAAGGTTTACAAATACAAAAATTAGGTTTTACTCATAATGACAGTATAACTGCCACACGCAATATGACAGTTTTTTAATCATAACTCTAAAAAAACAAATGCAAAATGACTAATAATGCCTGGAAAAATGTATCTTTGTGAAATTTAATGAAAAAAAAATATTTTGTAAGGTTTGTAAAGACACAAATTAGTTTTTTTACTCAATATGATGGTATAACTGTCATACTAAATATGAAAGTTGTATAAACATAACTGCAAAACCAAACATGTTTTATGTCTATGTGTAATATTGTATCTATGTGAGTTTTACCAGAATCAGGTATTTTGGTAAGGTTTACAAATACAAAAATTAGGTTTTACTCACTATGACAGTATACTGTCACATTCAATCTGACAGTTATGTAAACATAACTCCTAAACCACACATGCAAAATGGCTAATAATGCCTGGAGAAATGTATCTTTGTGAGTTTTACTAGGAAAAACAATTTGTAAGGTTTGTAAAGACACACGTTAGTTTTTTTTACTCAATATGACAGTATAACTGTCATACTACATGCAGAAAATATATAAACATGACTCCAAAACCAAACTTGCAATCCATCTAAAAATGTCTGTAATATTGAATCTATGTGAGTTTTACCAAAATGAGGTATTTTGGTAAGGTTGACAAATAAAAAAAATAGGTTTTACTGATAGTGACATTATAAGTGCCACACTCAATATGACAGTTATTTAAACATAAGTCATAAACGACACAAGAAAATGGCTATTAAACCTGGAGAAATGTATCTTTGTTAGTTTTACTAGAGTAATGATCTTTTGTAAGGTTTACAAAGACACAAGTTTTTTTTACTCAATATGACGGTATAACCGTCAAACTAAAAAAAGTTATAGAAACATAACTCCAAAACCAAACTCAAAAACCAAACATGCAATCCATTTAAAAATGCCTGTAATATTAAATATATGTGAGTTTTATCAGAATCAGGTATTTTGGTAAGGTTTACAATACCAAAATTAGGTTTTACTCATAATGACAGTATAACTGCCACTCTCAATATGACAGTTATTTAAACATAACTCCTAAAACACACATGCAAAATGACTAATAATGCGTGGAAAAATGTATCTTTGTGATTTTTACTGGAAAAAAATATTTTGTAAGGTTTGTAAAGATACTGTTTTTTTTTTTTTTTTTAACTCAATATGATGGTATAACTGTCATACTAAAAATGAAAGTTTTATAAACATAACTCCAAAACCAAACTTGCAATTCGTAAAAAAAATGGCTGTAATATTAAATATATTTGATTTTAACCAGAATCAGGTATTTTGGTAAGGATTACAAATACAAAAATTAGGTTTTACTCATATTGACGGATAACCGCCAAATTTTTTTTAAACATAACTCATAAACAAAACATGCTAAATGGCTAATAATGCCTGGAGAAAAGTATCTTTGTGAGTTTTACTGGAAAAAAATAAATAAAAATTGTAAGGTTTGTAAAGACACAAGTTAGTTTTTTCTAACTCAAAAAGACAGTATAACTGTCATACTAAATGGAAAAGTTATATAAACATAACTCCAAAACCAAACATGCATTATGTCTAAGAATGCCTGAAATGATGTATCCATGTGAGTTATACTAGAATCAGTTGTTTTTGTAAGTTTTGCAAATGCAAAATATTGGTTTTACTCACTATGACAGTATACTGTCACATTCGATCTTAATAATAATGCCTGGAGAAATGTATCTCTGTGAATTTTTCTGGAAAAAAATATTTTTTACAACACATTTTTTTTTTACTCAAAATGACAGCAGTATACTGTCATAGTGAGTAAAACCTTATTTTTGTATTTGTAAACCTTACCAAAATACCTGATTGTAGTAAAACTCACATAGATACAATATTACAGGCATTTTTTGAACATAATGCAAGTTTGGTTTTGGAGTTATGTTTATATAACTTTCATATTTAGTATGACAGTTTTACTGTCATATTAAGTAAAAAACAAAACTAACTTGTGTCTTTACAAACCTTACAAAATATATGTATTTTTTTTTCAGTAAAACTCACAAAGGCATTATTAGTCATTTTGTATGTGTGGTTTAGGAGATATGTTTAAATAACTGTCAGATCGAATGTGACAGCATACTGTCATAGTGAGTAAATTCAATATTTTCTATTTTCAAACCTTAAAAAAACAACTGATTCTAGTAAAACTCACATGGATACAATGTTACAGGCATTTTTAGACATAATGCATGTTTGGTTTTGGAGTTTTGTTTATATACATTTTACATTTAGTATGACAGTTATACTGTCATATGGAGTAAAAAACAACTAACTTGTGTCTTTACAAACCTTACTAAAATGTTGTTTTTTTCAGGAAAACTCACAAAGATGCATTTCTCCAGTCATTATTAGCCATTTAGCATGTTTGGTTTAGGAGTTATGTTTAAATAACTGTCATTTTGAACGTTGCAGTTATACTGTCATTATGAGTAAAACCAAATTTTTGTATTTGTAAACCTTACCAAAATCCCTGTTTGTGGTAAAACTCACATAGATTCAATATTACATGCATTTTTAGACGGATTGCATGTTTGGTTTTGAAGTTATGTTTATATAACTTTCAAATTTAGTAAGACAGTTATACCATCATATTGAATAAAAAAAAAAAACTTGTGTCCGAACAAACCTTACAAAATATTTTTTTTCCAGTAAAACTCACAAAAATAAATTTCTCCAGGCAATATTAGCCATTTTGCATGTGTGGTTTAGGAGTTATGTTTAAATAACTGTCAGATTGAATGTAACAGTATACTGTCATAGTGAGTAAAACCAATATTTTGTATTTGAAAACCTTACAAAAACAACTGATTCTACTAAAACTCACATGGATACAATATTACAGGCATTTTTAGACATAATGCATGTTTGTTTTTGGAGTTATAATTATATAACTTTTACATTTAGTATGACAGTTATACTGTCATATTGAGTAAAAAAAAAAAATAACTTGCGTCTTTACAAACCTCACAAAATATTTTTTTCTAGTAAAAATCACAAAGATACATTTCTCCAGGCATTATTAACCATTTTGCATGTGTGGTATAGGAGTTATGTTTACATAACTGTCATATTAAATGTGGCAGTTATACTGTCATTATGAGTAAAACCAAGTTTGTGTAAATGTAAACCTTACCAAAATACCTGATTATGGTAAAACTCACATAGATACAATACTAAAGGCATTTTTAGACATAATGCATGTTCGGTTTTGGAGTTATGTTTGTATACATTTCTCCAGGCATTAATAGCCATTTATCATATTTGGTTTAGGAGTTATGTTTAAATAACTGTCATATCAAATAATGCAGTTATACTGTCATTATGAGTAAAACCCAAGTTTACAAATGTAAACCTTACCAAAATACCTGATTCTGGTAAAACTCATATATATTCAATATTACAGGCAGTTTAAGACGGATTGCAAGTTTGGTTTAGGAATTATGTTTATATTACTTTTATATTTAGTTTGACAGTTATACCATCATATTGAGTAAAAAAAACAAAACTTTTTTCTTTACAAACCTTACAAAATATTTTTTTCTAGTAAAACTCACAAAGATACATTTCTCCAGGCATTTATAGCTATTTAGCATGTTTGGTTTAGGAGTTATGTTTAAATAACTGTTATTTTGAATATGGCAGTTATACTGTCATTATGAGTAAAACCTAAATTTTGTATTTATAAACCTTACCAAAATACCTGATTCTGGTAAAACTCACATAGATACAATATTACAGGCATTTTTAGACATAATGCATGTTTGGTTTTGGAGTTATGTTCATATACATTTTTCCAGGCATTATTAGCCATTTATCATGTTTGGTTTAGGAGTTATGTTTAAATAACTGTCATATCAAATAATGCAGTTATACTGTCATTATGAGTAAAACCCAAGTTTTGGATTTGTAAACCTAACCAAAATACCTGATTCTGGTAAAACTCATATAGATTCAATATTACAGGCAGTTTAAGACGGATTGCAAGTTTGGTTTTGGAGTTATGTTTATTTAACTTTCATATATAGTATGACAGTTATACTGTCATATTAAGTAAAAAAAACTAATTTGTTTCTTTACAAACCTTATAAAAAAAAAAGTTTCCAGGAAAACTCACAAAGATACATTGTTCCAGGCATTATTAGCCATTTTGTAATTGTGGTTTAGGAGTTACAGTATGTTTAAATAACTGTCAGATTGAATTTGACAGTATACTGCAATTATGAGTAAAACCCAATTTTTGTATTTGTAAACCTTACCTAAATACCTGATTCTGGTAAAATTCACATAGATTCAATATTACAGGCAGTTTAAGACGGATTGCAAGTTTGGTTTTGGAGTTATGTTTATTTAACTTTCATATATAGTATGACAGTTATACTGTCATATTAAGTAAAAAAAACTAATTTGTTTCTTTACAAACCTTATAAAAAAAAAAGTTTCCAGGAAAACTCACAAAGATACATTGTTCCAGGCATTATTAGCCATTTTGTAATTGTGGTTTAGGAGTTACAGTATGTTTAAATAACTGTCAGATTGAATTTGACAGTATACTGCAATTATGAGTAAAACCCAATTTTTGTATTTGTAAACCTTACCTAAATACCTGATTCTGGTAAAATTCACATAGATTCAATATTACAGGCATTTTTAGACGTATTGCAAGTTTGGTTTTGGAGTTATGTTTATTTAACTTTCATATTTAGTATGACAGTTATACTGTCATATTAAGTACAAAAAAATAACTTGTGTCTTTACAAACCTTATAAAAAAAATGTTTTTCCAGGAAAACTCACAAAGATACATTTCTCCAGGCATTATTAGCCATTTTGTATTTGTGGTTTAGGAGTTGTGTTTAAATAACTGTCAGATTGAATGTGACAATATACTGTCATTATGAGTAAAACCTAATTTTTGTATTTGTAAACCTTACCAAAAATACCTGATTCTGGTAAAAATCACATAGATACAATATTGCAGGCATTTTTAGACATAATTCATGTTTGGTTTTGGAGTTATGTTTATACAACTTTCATATTTAGTATGACAGTTATACCATCATATTGAGTAAAAAAAAAAAAAAAACTTGTGTCTTTATTAATCTTACAGGTTTTTTTTTTCTCCCAAAACTCACAAAGATACATTTCTCCAGGCATAATTAGCCATTTATCATGTTTGGTTTAGGAGTTATGTTTAAATAACTGTCATTTTGAGTGGGGGAGTTATTGTATTGTGTGTCATTATAAATAAAAACCTATTTTTTGTATTTGTAAACCTTACCAAAATACCTGATTCTGGTCAAACCCACATCGATACAATATTACAGGAATTTTTAGACATAAAGCATGTTTGGTTTTGGAGCTATGTTTATATAACTTTCATATTTAGTATGAAAGTTATACCATCATATTGAGTAAAAAACAAAAAATAATTTGTATCTTTACAAACCTTACAAATATTGTCTTCCAGTAAAATTCACAAATATACCTTTCTCTAGGCATTATTAGTCATTTTGCATTTGTGTTTTAAGAGTTATGTTTAATTAACTGTCTTATTGAGTGTGGCAGTTATACTGTCACTATGAGTAAAACCTAATTTTTGTTTTTGTAAACCTTACCAAAATACCTGATTCTGATAAAACTCACATTTTGTATATTTGGTTTTGGAGTTGTGTTTATATAACTTTCATATATAGTATGACAGCTATACTGTAAAATTGTGTAAAAAAAAAAAAAAAAAACTTGTGTCTTTACAAACCTTACAAAATATTATTTCCAGTAAAACTCACAAAGATACATTCCTCAAGGCATTATTAGCCAAATTGTCAGATTGATTGTGACAGTATACTGTCATTATGAGTAAAACTAATATTTTGTATTTGTAAACCTTACAAAAACAACTGATTCTAGTAAAACTCACATGGATACAAAATTATAGGCATTTTTAGACATCATGCATGTTTGGTGGCGGTCAATGTGGCAGTTATACTGTCATTATGAGTAAAACCTAATTTTTGTATTTTTCAACCTTAACAAAATACCTGATTCTGGTAAAACTCACATAGATACAATACTAAAGGCATTTTTAGACATAATGCATGTTTGGTTTTGGAGTTATGTTTGTATACATTTCTACAGGCATTAATAGCCATTTAGCATGTTTGGTTCAGGAGTTATGTTTAAATAACTGTTATTTTGAATATGGCAGTTATACTGTCATTATGAGTAAAACCTAAATGTTGTATTTATAAACCTTACCAAAATACCTTATTCTGGTAAAACTCACATAGATACAATATTACAGGCATTTTTACACATAATGCATGTTTGGTTTTGGAGTTATGTTTATATACATTTTTCCAGGCATTATTAGCCATTTATCATGTTTGGTTTAGGAGTTATGTTTAAATAACTGTCATATCAAATAATGCAGTTATACTGTCATTATGAGTAAAACCCAAGTTTTGTATTTGTAAACCTTACCAAAATACCTGATTCTGGTAAAACACATATAGATTCAATATTACAGGCAGTTTAAGACGGATTGCAAGTTTGGTTTAGGAGTTTGGTTTTGGAATTATGTTTATATTACTTTTATAATTAGTTTGACAGTTATACCATCATATTGAGTAAAAAAAAAAAAAAACTTGTCTTTACAAACCTTACAAAATATTTTTTCTAGTAAAATTCACAAAGATACATTTCTCCAGGCATTATTAGCCATTTAGCATGTTTGGTTCAGGAGTTATGTTTAAATAACTGTTATTTCGAATATGGCAGTTAATGTCATTATGAGTAAAACCCAATTTTTGTATTTGTAAACCTTACCAAAATACCTGATTCTGGTAAAACTCACATAGATTCAATATAACAGGCATTTTTAGACGTATTGCAAGTTTGGTTTTGGAGTTATGTTTATTTAACTTTCATATTCAGTATGACAGTTAATCTGTCATATTAAGTAAAAAAACTAATTTGTTTCTTTACAAACCTTATAAAAAAAAAATAATTCCAGGAAAACTCAAAAAGATAAATTTTTCCAGGCATTATTAGCCATTTTGTAATTGTGGTTTAGGAGTTACAGTATGTTTAAATAACTGTCAGATTGAATGTGACAGTATACTGTCATAGTGAGTAAAACCTAATTTTTGTATTTGTAAACCTTACCAAAAATACCTGATTCTGGTAAAAATCACATAGATACAATATTGCAGGCATTTTTAGACATAATGCATGTTTGGTTTTGGAGTTATGTTTATTTAACTTTCATATATAGTATGACAGTTATACTGTCATATTAAGTAAAAAAAACTAATTTGTTTCTTTACAAACCTTATAAAAAAAAAAGTTTCCAGGAAAACTCACAAAGATACATTGTTCCAGGCATTATTAGCCATTTTGTAATTGTGGTTTAGGAGTTACAGTATGTTTAAATAACTGTCAGATTGAATTTGACAGTATACTGCAATTATGAGTAAAACCCAATTTTTGTATTTGTAAACCTTACCTAAATACCTGATTCTGGTAAAATTCACATAGATTCAATATTACAGGCATTTTTAGACGTATTGCAAGTTTGGTTTTGGAGTTATGTTTATTTAACTTTCATATTTAGTATGACAGTTATACTGTCATATTAAGTACAAAAAAATAACTTGTGTCTTTACAAACCTTATAAAAAAAATGTTTTTCCAGGAAAACTCACAAAGATACATTTCTCCAGGCATTATTAGCCATTTTGTATTTGTGGTTTAGGAGTTGTGTTTAAATAACTGTCAGATTGAATGTGACAATATACTGTCATTATGAGTAAAACCTAATTTTTGTATTTGTAAACCTTACCAAAAATACCTGATTCTGGTAAAAATCACATAGATACAATATTGCAGGCATTTTTAGACATAATTCATGTTTGGTTTTGGAGTTATGTTTATACAACTTTCATATTTAGTATGACAGTTATACCATCATATTGAGTAAAAAAAAAAAAAAAACTTGTGTCTTTATTAATCTTACAGGTTTTTTTTTTCTCCCAAAACTCACAAAGATACATTTCTCCAGGCATAATTAGCCATTTATCATGTTTGGTTTAGGAGTTATGTTTAAATAACTGTCATTTTGAGTGGGGGAGTTATTGTATTGTGTGTCATTATAAATAAAAACCTATTTTTTGTATTTGTAAACCTTACCAAAATACCTGATTCTGGTCAAACCCACATCGATACAATATTACAGGAATTTTTAGACATAAAGCATGTTTGGTTTTGGAGCTATGTTTATATAACTTTCATATTTAGTATGAAAGTTATACCATCATATTGAGTAAAAAACAAAAAATAATTTGTATCTTTACAAACCTTACAAATATTGTCTTCCAGTAAAATTCACAAATATACCTTTCTCTAGGCATTATTAGTCATTTTGCATTTGTGTTTTAAGAGTTATGTTTAATTAACTGTCTTATTGAGTGTGGCAGTTATACTGTCACTATGAGTAAAACCTAATTTTTGTTTTTGTAAACCTTACCAAAATACCTGATTCTGATAAAACTCACATTTTGTATATTTGGTTTTGGAGTTGTGTTTATATAACTTTCATATATAGTATGACAGCTATACTGTAAAATTGTGTAAAAAAAAAAAAAAAAAAACTTGTGTCTTTACAAACCTTACAAAATATTATTTCCAGGTAAAACTCACAAAGATACATTCCTCAAGGCATTATTAGCCAAATTGTCAGATTGATTGTGACAGTATACTGTCATTATGAGTAAAACTAATATTTTGTATTTGTAAACCTTACAAAAACAACTGATTCTAGTAAAACTCACATGGATACAAAATTATAGGCATTTTTAGACATCATGCATGTTTGGTGGCGGTCAATGTGGCAGTTATACTGTCATTATGAGTAAAACCTAATTTTTGTATTTTTCAACCTTAACAAAATACCTGATTCTGGTAAAACTCACATAGATACAATACTAAAGGCATTTTTAGACATAATGCATGTTTGGTTTTGGAGTTATGTTTGTATACATTTCTACAGGCATTAATAGCCATTTAGCATGTTTGGTTCAGGAGTTATGTTTAAATAACTGTTATTTTGAATATGGCAGTTATACTGTCATTATGAGTAAAACCTAAATGTTGTATTTATAAACCTTACCAAAATACCTTATTCTGGTAATACAATATTACAGGCATTTTTACACATAATGCATGTTTGGTTTTGGAGTTATGTTTATATACATTTTTCCAGGCATTATTAGCCATTTATCATGTTTGGTTTAGGAGTTATGTTTAAATAACTGTCATATCAAATAATGCAGTTATACTGTCATTATGAGTAAAACCCAAGTTTTGTATTTGTAAACCTTACCAAAATACCTGATTCTGGTAAAACACATATAGATTCAATATTACAGGCAGTTTAAGACGGATTGCAAGTTTGGTTTAGGAGTTTGGTTTTGGAATTATGTTTATATTACTTTTATAATTAGTTTGACAGTTATACCATCATATTGAGTAAAAAAAAAAAAAAACTTGTCTTTACAAACCTTACAAAATAGTTTTTCTAGTAAAATTCACAAAGATACATTTCTCCAGGCATTATTAGCCATTTAGCATGTTTGGTTCAGGAGTTATGTTTAAATAACTGTTATTTCGAATATGGCAGTTAATGTCATTATGAGTAAAACCCAATTTTTGTATTTGTAAACCTTACCAAAATACCTGATTCTGGTAAAACTCACATAGATTCAATATAACAGGCATTTTTAGACGTATTGCAAGTTTGGTTTTGGAGTTATGTTTATTTAACTTTCATATTCAGTATGACAGTTAATCTGTCATATTAAGTAAAAAAACTAATTTGTTTCTTTACAAACCTTATAAAAAAAAAATAATTCCAGGAAAACTCAAAAAGATAAATTTTTCCAGGCATTATTAGCCATTTTGTAATTGTGGTTTAGGAGTTACAGTATGTTTAAATAACTGTCAGATTGAATGTGACAGTATACTGTCATAGTGAGTAAAACCTAATTTTTGTATTTGTAAACCTTACCAAAAATACCTGATTCTGGTAAAAATCACATAGATACAATATTGCAGGCATTTTTAGACATAATGCATGTTTGGTTTTGGAGTTATGTTTATACAACTTTTATATTTAGTATGACAGTTATACCATCATATTGAGTAAAGAAAAAAAAAACTTGTGTCTTTATAAACCTTACAAAAAATGTTTTCCCAGTAAAACTCACAAAGATACATTTCTCCAGGCATATTTAGCCATTTATCATGTTTGGTTTAGGAGTTATGTTTAAACAACTGTCGTATTGAGTGTGGCAGTTATAATGTCATTATGAGTAAAACCTATTTTTTGTATTTGTAAACCTTACCAAAATACCTGATTCTGGTTAAACCCACATCGATACAATATTACAGGAATTTTTAGACATAAAGCATGTTTGGTTTTGGAGTTATGTTTATATAACTTTCATATTTAGTATGAAAGTTATACCATCATATTGAGTAAAAAACAAAAAATAATTTGTATCTTTACAAACCTTACAAAATATTGTTTTCCAGTAAAATTCACAAATATACCTTTCTCTAGGCATTATTAGTCATTTTGCATTTGTGTTTTAGGAGTTATATTTAATTAACTGTCAGATTGAGTGTGACAGTTATACTTAATGCATGTTTGGTTTTGGAGTTATGTTTATGTAACTTTTACATTTATTATGACAGTTATACAAACATATTGAATAAAAAAACCTAACTTGTGTCTTTACAAACCTTACAAAAAAATTTTTTTTCCCTGTTAAACTCACAAATATACCTTTCTCCAGGCAGTATTAGCCATTTAGCATGTTTAAATTAGGAGTTATGTTTAAATAACTGTAATTTTGAATGTGGCAGTTATACTGTCATTATGAGTAAAACCTACTTTTTGTATTTGTAAACCTTACCAAAATACCTGATTTTGGTCAAACTCACATAGATTTAATATTACAGGCATTTTTAAATATAATGCATGTTTGGTTTTGGAGTTATTTTTATATAACTGTCATTTTGAAGTGGTAGTTATACTGTCATTATGAGTAAAGAAACTAACTTCTGTCTTTACAAACCTTACAAAATGTTTTTTTTCCAGTTAAACTCACAAAGATACATTTCCCCAGGCATTATTAGCTATTTAACATGTTTTGTTTAGGAGTAATGTTTAAATAAGTGTCATGTTGAGTGTGGCAGTTATACTGTCATTATGAGTAAAACCTATTTTTTGTATTTGTAAACCTTACCAAAATACCTGATTCTTGTAAAACCCACATCGATACAATATTACAGGAATTATTAGACATAAAGTATGTATGGTTTTGGAGTTATGTTTATATAACTTTCATATTTAGTATGACAGTTATACCATCATATTAAGTAAATAAAATTAATTTGTGTCTTTAAAAACCTTACAAAATATTGTTTTCCTGTAAAATTCACAAATATACATTTCTCTAGTCATTTTTAGTCATTTTGCATTTGTGTTTTAGTAGTTATGTTTAAATAACTGACATATTGAGTGTGGCAGTTATTCTGTCACTATGAGTGATTTGTAAACCTTACCAAAATACCTGATTCTGATAAAACTTACATATAATAAATATTATAGACATTTTTAGATGGATTGCATGTTTGGTTTTGGAGTTATGTTTATAAAACTTTCATATATAGTATGACAGCTATACTGTAAAATTAAGTTAAAAAAAACTAGCGTGTGTCTTTACAAACCTTACAAAATATTTGTTCCAGTAAAATTCACAAAGATTCATTCCTCCAGGCATTATTAGCCATTTTGTCAGATTGATTGTGACAGTATACTCTCATTATGAGTAAAACTAATATTTTGTATTTGTAAACCTTACAAAAACAACTAATTCTAGTAAAACTCACGTACATAAAAAATTATAGGAATTTTTAGACATAATGCATGTTTGGTTTTGGAGTTATGTTTAAATAAATGTCATATTGAATGTGGCAGTATACTGTCATTATGACAGTATACTGTTGACAAAGTTGTATTTGTCACCTTTACCAAAATACCTGATTCTGGTAAAACTAAAAAAGATACAATATTACAGGCATTTTTAGACATCATGCATTTTGGTTTTGGAGTTATGTTTATATAACTTTCATATTTAGTATGACAAATCATATTAAAAAAAAATAATAATTTGTGTCTTTATAAACCTTACACATTATTTTTTTCCAGTAAAACTCACAAAGATACATTTCTCCAGGCATTATTAGTCATTTATCATGTTTGGTTTAGGAGTCATGTCATACCTGTCATATCAAATGTTGCAGTTATACTGTCATTATGAGTAAAACCCAAGTTTTGTATTCATAAACCTTACCAAAAAACCTGATTCTGGCAAAACTCACATAGATTCAATACAACAGGCAGTTTAAGACAGACTGCAAGTTTGGTTTAGGAGTTTGGTTTTGGAATTATGTTTATCTAACTTTCATATTTAGAATGACAGAAATACCATCATATTGAGTAAAAAAAACAACTAACTTTTGTCTTTACAAACGTTACAAAATATTTTTTTTCTAGTAAAAGTCACAAAGATTCATTTCTCCAGACATTATTAGCCATTTAGCATATTTGGTTTAGGAGTTATGTTTAAATAACTGTTATTTTGAATATGGCAGTTATACTGTCATTATGAGTAAAACCCAATTTTTGTATTTGTAAACCTTACCAAAATAACCGATTCTGGTAAAACTCACATATATTCAATATTACAGGCATTTTTAGACAGATTGCAAGTTTGGTTTTGGTGTTATATCTATTCAACTTTCATATTTAGTATGACAGTTATACTGTCATATTGAGTAAAAAAAAAGCTAACTTGTGTCTTTACAAACCTTACAAACTATTTTTTTCCTGTAAAACTTATTTCTCCAGGCAGTATTTGACATTTTGCTTGCATGGTTTAGGAGTTATGTTTAAATAACAGTCAGATTGAATGTGACAGTATAATGTCATAGTAGTTTTTTACTCAATATGCCAGTAATGTTCTTAAAATCCTGAGATAATGCGAAAAAAGCAATAAAAATGTTTTTCAACATAATTCCTACACCAAACATGCAACATGTCTAATAATGCCTGAAGACATGTATCTTTGTTAGTTTTACTAGAAAATGTATCTTTTGTAAGTTTTGCAACGACGCAAGTAAGTTTTTTTAATTCAATATAACAGTATAACTGTCAAACTAAATGTAAAAGTTATTTAAACATAACTCCAAAACTGAACATGCATTATGTCTAAAAATGCCTAAAATATTGTATCTATGTGAATTTTACAAATACAAAAATTGGGTTTTTCTCATAATGACAGTATAACTGCTATATTCAATTTTAATCACACATGCAAATAGGTTAATAAAGCCTAAAACAATGCATCCTTGTGAGTTTTACTCGAAACATTTGCTATTTTTAGGCTTGCAAACACAAAAAGTAGTTTTTTACTCATTATGACGGTAATGTTCTTCAAATCCTGAGATAATGCGAAATAAGCAATAAAAATGTTTTTCATCATAATTCCTACACCAAACATGCAACATGTCTAATAATG
The DNA here is from genome assembly GCF_033978685.3 of Nerophis lumbriciformis. Classification (NCBI taxonomy): domain Eukaryota; kingdom Metazoa; phylum Chordata; class Actinopteri; order Syngnathiformes; family Syngnathidae; genus Nerophis; species Nerophis lumbriciformis. The sequence goes on along the minus strand of NW_027316590.1, from coordinate 327,255 downwards.
CATGGATACATGTATCTTTGTTAGTTATACTAGAAAAATTATCTTTTGTAAGTTTTACAAAGACTCAAGTTAGTTTTTTTAATCCAATATGACAGTATAACTGTCATACCAAATATGAAAGTTATATAAACATAACTCCAAAACTGAACATGCATTATGTCTAAAAATGCCTAAAATATTGTATCTATGTGAGTTTTACAAGAATCAGTTGTTTTGGTAAGGTGTACAATTACATAAATTAGGGGTTTACTCATAATGACTTTTAACTGCTACATTCAATTTGACTGTTATTTAAACATAACTCCCTAACCACACATGCAAAATAGGTTAATAAAGCCTAAAACAATGCATCCTTGTGAGTTTTACTCGAAACATTTGCTATTTTAAGGCTTGCAAACACAAAAAGTAGTTTTTTACTCATTATGACAGTAATGTTCTACAAATCCTGAGATAATGCGAAATAAGCAATAAAAATGTTTTTCATCATAATTCCTACACCAAACATGCAACATGTCTAATAATGCATGGATACATGTATCTTTGTTAGTTATACTAGAAAAATTATCTTTTGTAAGTTTTACAAAGACTTAAGTTAGTTTTTTTAATCCAATATGACAGTATAACTGTCATACCAAATATGAAAGTTATATAAACATAACTCCAAAACTGAACATGCATTATGTCTAAAAATGCCTAAAATATTGTATCTATGTGAGTTTTACAAGAATCAGTTATTTTGGTAAGGTGTACAATTACATACATTAAAACCCCTAATTTATGTAATTGTACACCTTACCAAATTAACTGATACTTTTAACACTATCATAGATGTAATATTTTAGTCATTTTTAGACATAATGCATGTTAAGTTTTGGAGTTATGTTTATATAACTTTTATATTTGGTATGACATTTATACTGTCATATTGAATTAAAAAAACTAACTTGCGTCATGGCAAACCTTACAGAAGATAATTTTTCTAGTAATTTTTATTTCATTATGAAAAAAAAAATGTGTATTTGTAAACCTTACCAAATTACCTGATTCTAGTGAAACTCACATAGATACAATATTTTAGGCATTTTTAGACATAATGAATGTTCAATTTTGGAGTTATGTTTATATATATTTCATATTTGGTATGACAGTTATACTGTCATATTGCATTAAAAAAACTAACTTGCCTCTTTGAAAAACTTACAAAAGATAATTTTTCAAGTAAAACTAACAAAGATACATGTCTTCACGCATTATTAGACATGTTGCATGTTTGGGGTAGGAAATATGTTGAAAAACATTTTTATTGCTTATTTCGCTTTATCTCAGGATTTTCAGAACATTACTGTCATATGAGTAAAAAAACTACTTTTTGTGTTTGCAAACTTTAAAATAGCATATGTTTCGAGTAAAACTCACATGGATGCATTGTTTTAGACTTTATTAGCCTATTTTGCATGTGTGGTTAGAAGTTATGTTTAAATAACTGTCAAATTGAATGTAGCAGTTATCTGTCATTATGAGTATACCCCTAATTTATGTAATTGTACACCTTACCAAAATAACTGATTCTTGCAAAACTCACATAGATACAATATTTTAGGCATTTTTAGACATAATGCATGTTTCGTTTTGGAGTTATGTTTATATAACTTTCATATTTGGTATGACAGTTATACTGTCATATTGTATTAAAAAAACTAACTTGAGTCTTTGTAAAACTTACAAAAGATAATTTTTCTAGTATAACTAACAAAGATACATGTATCCAGGCATTATTAGACATGTTGCTTGTTTGGTGTAGGAATTATGTTGAAAAACATTTTTATTGCTTATTTTGCATTATCTCAGGATTTTAAGAACATTACTGTCATAATGAGTAAAAACTACTTTTTGTGTTTGCAAACCTTAAAATAGCAAATGTTTCGAGTAAAACTCACAAGGATGCATTGTTTTAAGCTTTATTAACTTATTTGAATGTGTGATTAGGAAGTTATGTTTAAATAACAGTCAAATTGAATGAAGCAGTTATACTGTCATTATGAAAATATTTCTGTATTTGTAAACCTTACCAAATTACCTGATTCTGGTGAAACTCACATAGATACAATATTACAGGTATTTTTAGACATAATGCATGTTCAGTTTTGGAGTTATGTTTATATAACTTTCATAATTGGTATGACAGTTATACTGTCATATTGAATTAAAAAAACTTATTTGCCTTTTTGCAAAACTTACAAAAGATAATTTTTCTAGTAAAACTAACAAAGATACATGTCTTCAGGCATTATTAGACATGTTGCATGTTTGGTGTAGGAATAATGTTGAAAAACATTATTATTGCTTATTTCGCATTATCTCAGGATTTTAAGAACATTACTGTCAAAATGAGTATAACACTACTTGTTGTGTTTGCAAGCCTTAAAATAGCATATGTTTCGAGTAAAACTCACAAGGATGCATTGTTTTAGGCTTTATTAACCTATTTTGCATGTGTGGTTAGGGAGTTATGTTTAAATAACAGTCAAATTTAATGTAGCAGTTAACTATCATTATGAGTAAACCCCTAATTTATGTAATTGTACACCTTACCAAATTAACTGATTCTTGTAAAACTCACATAGATACAATATTTTAGGCATTTTTAGACATAATGCATTTTCAGTTTTGGAGTTATGTTTATATAACTTTCATATTTGGTATGACAGTTATACTGTCATATTGAATTTAAAAAACTTATTTGACTCTTTGCAAAACTTACAAAATATATTTTTTCTAGTAAAACTAACAACGATACATGTCTTCAGGCATTATTAGACATGTTGCATGTTTGGTGTAGGAATTATGTTGAAAAACATTTTTATTGCTTATTTCGCATTATCTCAGGATTTTAAGAACATTACTGTCAAAATGAGTAAAACACTACTTTTTGTGTTTGCAAGCCTTAAAATAGCATATGTTTAGAGTAAAACTCACAAGGATGCATTGTTTTAGGCTTTATTAGCCTATTTGCATGTGTGGTTAGGAAGTTATGTTTAAATAACTGTCAAATTGAATATAGCAGGCATTATTAAGCATGTTGCATGTTTGGTGTAGGAATTATTTTGAAAAACAATTTTATTGATTTTTTCGCATTATCGCAGGATTTTAAGAACATTACTGGCATATTGAGTAAAAAACTACTATGACAGTATACTGTCACATTCAATCTGACTGTTATTTAAACATAACTCCTAAACCATGCAAGCAAAATGTCAAATAATGCCTGGAGAAATGTATCTTTGTAAGTTTTACAGGAAAAAAATAGTTTCTAAGGTTTGTAAAGACACAAGTTAGCTTTTTTTTACTCAATATGACAGTATAACTGTCATACTAAATATGAAAGTTGAATAAATATAACACCAAAACCAAACTTGCAATCCGTCTAAAAATGCCTGTAATATTGAATATATGTGAGTTTTACCAGAATTAGTTATTTTGGTGAGGTTTACAAATACAAAAATTGGGTTTTACTCATAATGACAGTATAACTGCCATATTCAAAATAACAGTTATTTAAACATAACTCCTAAACCAAATATGCTAAATGGCTAATAATGCCTGGAGAAATGAATCTTTGTGAGTTTTACTAGAAAAAAAATATTTTGTAAGGTTTGTAAAGACAAAAGTTAGTTGTTTTTTTTACTCAATATGATGGTATAACTGTCATGCTAAATATGAAAGTTTTATAAACATAACTCCAAAACCAAACATGCAATCTTTTTAAAAATGTCTGTAATATTTATTATATGTAAGTTTTATCAGAATCAGGTATTTGGTAAGGTTTACAAATCAAAAAATTAGGTTTTACTCATAGTGACAGTATAACTGTCACCCTCAATATGACAGTTATTTAAACATAACTCCTATCTAGTGGTTAGAGTGTCCGCCCTGAGATCGGTAGGTTGTGAGTTCAAACCCCGGCCGATTCATACCAAAGACTATAAAAAATGGGACCCATTATGTCCCTGCTTGGCACTCAGTATCAAGGGTTGGAATTGGGGGTTAAATCACCAAAAATGATTCCCGGGCGCAGCACCGCTGCTCCCCTCACCTCCCAGGGGGTGATCAAGGGGATGGGTCAAATGCAGAGGACACATTTCACCACACCTAGTGTGTGTGTGATAATCATTGGGACTTTAACTTTAACTTTAACTTTAACTTTAAAACACAAATGCAAAATGACTAATAATGCCTAGAGAAATGTATATTTGTGAATTTTACTGGAAAACAATATTTTGTAAGGTTTGTAAAGATACAAATTAGTGTTTTATTACTCAATATGATGGTATAACTGTCATACTAAATATGAAAGTTATATAAACATAACTCCAAAACCAAACATACTTTATGTCTAAAAATTCCTGTGATATTGTATCGATGTGGGTTTTACCAGAATCAGGTATTTTGGTAAGGTTTACAAATACAAAAAATAGGTTTTACTCATAATGACAGTATAACTGCCACACTCAATATAACAGTTATTTAAACATAACTCCGAAACCAAACATGTTAAATGGCTAATAATGCCTGGGTAAATGTATCTTTGTGAGTTTAACTGGAAAAAAAAATATTTTGTAAGGTTTGTAAAGACAGAAGTTAGTTTTTTTACTCATAATGACAGTATAACTGCCACATTCAAAATGACAGTTATATAAACATAACGCCAAAACCAAACATGCATTATGTCTAAAAATGCCTGTAGTATTAAATCTATGTGAGTTTGACCAGAATCAGGTATTTTGGTAAGGTTTACAAATACAAAAAGTAGGTTTTACTCATAATGACAGTATAACTGCCACGTTCAAAATTACAGTTATTTAAACATAACTCCTAATTTAAACATGCTAAATGGCTAATACTGCCTGGAGAAAGGTATCTTTGTGAGTTTAACTGGAAAATAAAATTATTTTGTAAGGTTTGTAAAGACACAAGTTAGTTTTTTTTATTCAATATGTTTGTATAACTGTCATAATGAATGTAAAAGTTATATAAACATAACTCCAAAACCAAACATACATTATGTCTAAAAATGCCTGTAATATTGTATCTATGTGAGTTTTACAAGAATCAGGTATTTTGGTAATGTTGAAAAATACAAAAATTAGGTTTTACTCATACAAAATATTAGTTTAACTCATAATGACGTATACTGTCACAATCAATCTGACAATATGGCTAATAATGCCTTGAGGAATGTATCTTTGTGAGTTTAACTGGAAAAAATATTTTGTAAGGTTTGTAAAGACACAAGTTAGTTTTTTTTACACAATATTACAGTATAGCTGTCATACTATATATGAAAGTTATATAAACACAACTCCAAAACCAAATATGCAATATGTGAGTTTTATCAGAATCAGGTGTTTTGGTAAGGTTTACAAAAACAAAAATTTGGTTTTACTCATAGTGACAGTATAACTGCCACACTCAATATGACAGTTATTTAAACATAACTCCTAAAACACAAATGCAAAATGACTAATAATGCCTAGAGAAAGGTATATTTGTGAATTTTACTGGAAAACAAAATTTTGTAAGGTTTGTAAAGATACAAATTAGTTTGTTTTTTTACTCAATTTGATGGTATAACTTTCATACTAAATATGAAAGTTATATAAATATAACTCCAAAACCAAACATGCTTTATGTCTAAAAATTCCTGTAATATTGTATCGATGTGGTACAAAAAAATGCAAATACAAAATATTGGTTTTACTCACTATGACAGTACACTGTCACATTCAATCTGACAGTTATTTAAACATAACTCCTAAACCACACATACAAAATGACTAATAACGCCTGGAGAAAAGTTTATTTGTGAGTTTTAAACTGTCAGATTGAATGTGACAGTATACTGTCATAGTGAGTAAAACCAATATTTTGTATTTGCAAAACTTACAAAAACAACTGATTCTAGTTAACTCACATGGATACAATATTACAGGCATTTTTAGACATAATGCATGTTGGGTTTTGGAGTTATGTTTATACTACTTTTACATTTAGTATGACAGTTATACTTTCCAACCATCCATCCATTTTCTACCGTTTATTCCCTTCGGGGTGGCGGGGGGCGCTGGAGCCTATCTCAGCTACAACCGGGCGGAAGGCGGGGTACACCCTGGAAAAGTCGCCATCTCATCATATTAATATAACTCCAAAACCAAACATGCATTATGTCTAAAAATGCCTGTAATATTGTATCCATGTGAGTTTTACTAGAATAAGTTGTTTTTGTAATTTTTGCAAATACAAAATACTGGTTTTACTCACTATGACAGTATACTGTCACATTCAATCTGACAGTTTAAAACTCACAAATAAACTTTTCTCCATGCGTTATTAGTCATTTTGTATGTGTGGTTTAGGAGTTATGTTTAAATAACTGTCAGATTGAATGTGACAGTATACTGTCATAGTGAGTAAAACCAATATTTTGTATTTGAAAACCTTACAAAAACAACTGATTCTAGTAAAACTCACATGGATACAATATTACAGGCATTTTTAGACATAATGCATGTTTGGTTTTGGAGTTATAATTATATAACTTTTACATTTAGTATGAGAGTTATACTGTCATATTGAGTAAAAAAGAAAAAAACTTGTGTCATTAAAAACCTTACAAAATATTTTTTTTTTTCCCAGTAAAACTCACAAAGATAAATTTTTCCAGGCATTATTAGCCATTTTGCATGTGAGGTTTAGGAGTTATATTTAAATAACTGTCATATTGCGTGTGGCAGTTATACTGTCATTATGAGTAAAACCTAATTGTTGTATTTGTAAACCTTACCAAAATACCTGATTGTAGTAAAACTCATATAGATACAATATTACAGGCATTTTTAGACGGATTGCATGTTTGGTTTTAGAGTTATGTTTATATAACTTTCATATTTAGTATGACAGTTATACTGTCATATTGAGTAAAAGAAACTAATTTGTGTCCATACAAACCTTACAAAATATTTTTTTCCAGTAACAGGTATTTTGGTAAGGTTTACAAATAAAAAAATTTGGTTTTACTCATAATGACAGTATAACTACCACGTTCAAAATGACAAATATTTAAACATAACTCCTAAACCAAACATGCTATATGGCTAATAATGCCTGGAGAAAGGTGTCTTTGTGAGTTTTACTGGAAAAACATTATTTTGTATGGTTTGTAAAGACACAAGTTAGTTTTGTTTTACTCAATATGACAGTATAACTGTCATACTTAATGTAAAAGTTGTATAAACATAACTACAAAACCAAACATGCATTATATCTAAAATTGCCTGTAATGATGTATCCATGTGAGTTTTACTAGAATCAGTTGTTTTTGTAAGTTTTGGGAATACAAAATATTGGTTTTACTCACTATGACAGTATACTGTCACATTCAATCTGACAGTTATTTAAACATAACTCCTAAACCACACATTCAAAGTGACTAATAATGCCTGGAGAAATGAATTTTTGTGAGTTTTACTGGAAAAAAAATATTTTGTAAGGTTTGTTTGGACACAAGTTAGTTTTTTTTACTCAATATGATGGTATAACTATAAAAGTTATATAAACATAACTTCAAAACCAAACATGCAATCCATCTAAAAATGCCTGTAATATTGAATCTATGTGAGTTTTACCACAAACAGGTATTTTGGTAAGGTTCACAAATACAACAATTAGGTTTTACTCATAATGACAGTATAACTGCCACACGCAATATGACAGTTATTTAAATATAACTCCTAAACCTCACATGCAAAATGGCTAATAATGCCTGGAAAAATTTATCTTTGTGAATTTTACTGGGAAAAAAAAATATTTTGTAAGGTTTTTAAAGACACAAGTTATTTATTTTTTTTACTCAATATGACAGTATAACTGTCATACTAAATGTAAAAGTTATATAATTATAACTCCAAAAATAAACATGCATTATGTCTAAAAATGCCTGTAATATTGTATCCATGTGAGTTTTAGTAGAATCAGTTGTTTTTGTAAGGTTTTCAAATACAAAATATTGGTTTTACTCACTATGACAGTATACTGTTACATTCAATCTGACAGTTATTTAAACATAACTCCTAAACCACACATGCAAAATGGCTAATAATGCCTGGAGAAATTTATTTTTGTGAGTTTTACTGGAAAAAATATATTTTGTAAGGTTTGTTCGGACACAAGTTTGTTTTTTTTATTCAATATGATGGTATAACTGTCTTACTAAATTTGAAAGTTATATGAACATAACTTCAAAACCAAACATGCAATCCGTCTAAAAATGCATGTAATATTGAATCTATGTGAGTTTTACCACAAACAGGGATTTTGGTAAGGTTTACAAATACAAAAATTTGGTTTTACTCATAATGACAGTATAACTGCAACGTTCAAAATGAGAGTTATTTAAACATAACTCCTAAACCAAACATGCTAAATGGCTAATAATGACTGGAGAAATGCATCTTTGTGAGTTTTCCTGAAAAAAACAACATTTTAGTAAGGTTTGTAAAGACACAAGTTAGTTGTTTTTTACTCCATATGACAGTATAACTGTCATACTAAATGTAAAATGTATACAAACAAAACTCCAAAACCAAACATGCATTATGTCTAAAAATGCCTGTAACATTGTATCCATGTGAGTTTTACTAGAATCAGTTGTTTTTTTAAGGTTTGAAAATAGAAAATATTGAATTTACTCACTATGACAGTATGCTGTCACATTCAATCTGACAGTTATTTAAACATAACTCCTAAACCACACATACAAAATGACTAATAATGCCTTTGTGAGTTTTACTGAAAAAAATATATATATATTTTGTAAGGTTTGTAAAGACACAAGTTAGTTTTGTTTTTTACTTAATATGACAGTAAAACTGTCATACTAAATATGAAAGTTATATAAACATAACTCCAAAACCAAACATGGTTATGGTTATGTTCAAAAAATGCCTGTAATATTGTATCTATGTGAGTTTTACTACAATCAGGTATTTTGGTAAGGTTTACAAATACAAAAATAAGGTTTTATTCACTATGACAGTATACTGCTGTCATTTTGAGTAAAAAAAAATTGTGTTGTAAAAAATATTTTTTTCCAGAAAAATTCACAGAGATACATTTCTCCAGGCATTATTAGTCATTTTGAATATGTGGTTTAGGAGTTATGTTTAAATAACTGTCAGATCGAATGTGACAGTATACTGTCATAGTGAGTAAAACCAATATTTTGTATTTGCAAAACTTACAAAAACAACTGATTCTAGTATAACTCACATGGATACATCATTTCAGGCATTCTTAGACATAATGCATGTTTGGTTTTGGAGTTATGTTTATATAACTTTTCCATTTAGTATGACAGTTATACTGTCTTTTTGAGTTAGAAAAAACTAACTTGTGTCTTTACAAACCTTACAATTTTTATTTATTTTTTTCCAGTAAAACTCACAAAGATACTTTTCTCCAGGCATTATTAGCCATTTAGCATGTTTTGTTTATGAGTTATGTTTAAAACAATTTGGCGGTTATCTGTCAATATGAGTAAAACCTAATTTTTGTATTTGTAATCCTTAACAAAATACCTGATTCTGGTAAAAATCAAATATATTCAATATTACAGCCATTTTTTTTACGAATTGCAAGTTTGGTTTTGGAGTTATGTTTATAAAACTTTCATTTTTAGTATGACAGTTATACCATCATATTGAGTTAAAAAAAAAAAAAAAAACAGTATCTTTACAAACCTTACAAAATATTTTTTTCCAGTAAAAATCACAAAGATACATTTTTCCACGCATTATTAGTCATTTTGCATGTGTGTTTTAGGAGTTATGTTTAAATAACTGTCATATTGAGCGTGGCAGTTATACTGTCATTATGAGTAAAACCTAATTTTGGTATTGTAAACCTTACCACAATACCTGATTCTGATAAAACTCACATATATTTAATATTACAGGCATTTTTAAATGGATTGCATGTTTGGTTTTTGAGTTTGGTTTTGGAGTTATGTTTCTATAACTTTTTTTAGTTTGACAGTTATACCGTCATATTGAGTAAAAAAACTTGTGTCTTTGTAAACCTTACAAAAGATCATTACTCTAGTAAAACTAACAAAGATACATTTCTCCAGGTTTAATAGCCATTTTCATGTGTCGTTTATGACTTATGTTTAAATAACTGTCATATTGAGTGTGGCACTTATAATGTCACTATCAGTAAAACCTATTTTTTTTATTTGTCAACCTTACCAAAATACCTCATTTTGGTAAAACTCACATAGATTCAATATTACAGACATTTTTAGACGGATTGCAAGTTTGGTTTTGGAGTCATGTTTATATATTTTCTGCATGTAGTATGACAGTTATACTGTCATATTGAGTAAAAAAAACTAACGTGTGTCTTTACAAACCTTACAAATTGTTTTTCCTAGTAAAACTCACAAAGATACATTTCTCCAGGCATTATTAGCCATTTTGCATGTGTGGTTTAGGAGTTATGTTTACATAACTGTCAGATTGAATGTGACAGTATACTGTCATAGTGAGTAAAACCTAATTTTTGTATTTGTAAACCTTACCAAAATAGCTGATTCTGGTAAAACTCACATAGATACAATATTACACATAGACATAAAACATGTTTGGTTTTGCAGTTATGTTTATACAACTTTCATATTTAGTATGACAGTTATACCATCATATTGAATAAAAAAAACTAATTTGTGTCTTTACAAACCTTACAAAATATTTTTTTTTCATTAAATTTCACAAAGATACATTTTTCCAGGCATTATTAGTCATTTTGCATTTGTTTTTTTAGGAGTTATGTTTAAAAAACTGTCATATTGCGTGTGGCAGTTATACTGTCATTATGAGTAAAACCTAATTTTTGTATTTGTAAACCTTACCAAAATACCTGATTTTGGTTAAACTCACATAGATTCATAATTACAGGCATTTTTAGACGGATTGCAAGTTTGGTTTTAGAGTTATGTGTATATAACTTTCATATTCAGTATGACAGTTATACTGTCAAATTGAGTAAAAAATAACAAACTTGTAATTTTAAAAACCTTAAAAAATATTTTTTTCCAATAAAATTCAGAGAGATACATTTTTCTCGGCATTATTAGTCATTTTGCATGTGTGGTTTAGGAGTTATGTTTAAATAGCTGTCAGATTGAATGTGACAGTACACTGTCATAGTGAGTAAAACCAATATTTTGTATTTGCAAAACTTACAAAAAAAAACTGATTTTAGTAAAACTCACATTGATACAATATCCATCCATCCATCTTCCTCCGCTTATCCGAGGTCGGGTCGCGGGGGCAGCAGCCTAAGCAGGGAAGCCCGGACTTCCCTCTCCCCAGCCACTTCGTCCAGCTCCTCCCAGGGGACCCCGAGGCGTTCCCAGGCCAGCCGGGAGATATAGTCTTCCCAACGTGTCCTGGGTCTTCCCCGCGGCCTCCTACCGGTCAGACGTGCCATAAACACCTCCCTAGGGAGGCGTTCGGGTGGCATCCTGACCAGATGCCCGAACCACCTCATCTGGCTCCTCTCGATGTGGAGGAGCAGCGGCTTTACTTTGAGCTCCTCCCGGATGGCAGAGCTTCTCACCCTATCTCTAATGGAGAGCCCCGCCACCCGGCGGAGGAAACTCATTTCGGCCGCTTGTACCCGTGATCTTGTCCTTTCGGTCATAACCCAAAGCTCATGACCATAGGTGAGGATGGGAACGTAGATCGACCGGTAAATTGAGAGCTTTGCCTTCCGGCTCAGCTCCTTCTTCACCACAACGGATCGATACAGCGTCCGCATTACTGAAGACGCCGCACCGATCCGCCTGTCGATCTCACGATCCACTCTTCCCCCACTCGTGAACAAGACTCCGAGGTACTTGAACTCCTCCACTTGGGGAAAAATCTCCTCCCCAACCCGGAGATGGCACTCCACCCTTTTCCGGGCGAGAACCATGGACTCGGACTTGGAGGTGCTGATTCTCATCCCAGTCGCTTCACACTCGGCTGCGAACCGATCCAGTGAGAGCTGAAGATCCTGGCCAGATGAAGCCATCAGGACCACATCATCTGCAAAAAGCAGAGACCTAATCCTGCAGCCACCAAACCATTCGAAGTGAGTCCGACTATATCTAGCCGGAACTTCTCCACCTCGCGCACTAGCTCAGGCTCCTTCCCCCCCAGCGAGGTGACGTTCCACGTCCCAAGAGCTAGCTTCTGTAGCCGAGGATCGGACCGCCAAGTGCCCTGCCTTCGGCTGCCGCCCAGCTCACATTGCACCCGACCTCCATGACCCCTGCTATGGGTGGTGAGCCCATTGGAGGGGGGACCCACGTTGCCTCTTCGGGCTGTGCCCGGCCGGGCCCCATGGGGGCAGGCCCGGCCACCAGGTGCTCGCCATCGTGCCCCACCTCCGGGCCTGGCTCCAGAGGGGGGCCCCGGTGACCCGCGTCCGGGCGAGGGAAATCTGGGTCCTTGTTTTTTATATTTCATGGAGGTCTTCGAGCTGCTCTTTGTCTGATCCCTCACCTAGGACCAGTTTGTCTTGGGAGACCCTACCAGGGGGCATAAAGCCCCCGGACAACATAGCTCCTAGGATCATTGGGACACGCAAACTCCTCTACCACGTTAAGGTGGCAGCTCAGAGAGGAGTGATACAATATTACAGGCATTTTTTAATGGATGTCCATCCATCCATCCATTTTCTACCGCTTATTCCCTTCGGGGTCGCGGGGGGCGCTGGAGCCTATGTCAGCTACAATCGAGCGGAAGGCGGGGTACACCCTGGAAATGTCGCCACCTCATCATATTAAGTAAAAAAAACTAAATTGGTTCTTTACAAACCTTACAAAATATGTTTTTCCAGTAATCTCACAAAGATACATTTCTCCAGGCATTATAGCCATTTTGCATGTGTGGTTTGGTAGTTATGTTTAAATAACTGTCAAATTGAATGTGACAGTATACTATCATGGTGAGTAAAACCAATATTTTGTAATTGCAAACCTTACTACAACAATTGATTTTCGTAAAACTCGCATGGATACAAAATTACAGGCATTTTTAAACATAATGCATGTTCTGTTTTGGAGTTATGTTTATATATGTTTTACATTTAGTATTAGAGTTATACTGTCATATTGTGTAAAAAAAACTAACTTGTGTCTTTATAAACCTTAAAAAAAAAATGTTTTCCAGTAAAACTCACAAAGATACATTTCTCCAGGCATGATTAGCCATTAACCATGTTTGGTTTAGAGTTATGTTTAAATAACTGTCATATTGCGTGTGGCACTGTCATTATGAGTAAAACCTATTTTTTGTATTTGTAAAATTACCAAAATAACTTACTCTGATAAAACTCACATGGATAAAATATTACAGGATTTTTTTTAGTCATAAAGCATGTTTCCATCATATTGAGTAAAAAAAACTAACTTGTGTCTATACAAACTTTACAAATTTTTTTTTTTTCACAAAAATACATTTCTCCAGTTATTATTAGCCACTTTGCATCCGTGGTTTAGAATTTGTGTTTAAATAAGATTGTCAGATTGAATGTGACAGTATACTGTCATAGTGAGTAAAACCTAATTTTTGTATTTGTAAACCTTAACAAAATACCTGATTCTAGTAAAACTCACATAGATTCAATATAACAGGCATTTTTAGACGGATTGCATGTTTGGTATTGGAGTTATGTTTATATAACTTTTACATTTATTATGACAGTTATACAAACATATTGAATAAAAAAAAACTATTTTGTGTCTTATCAAACCTTACAAAATATTTTTCTTCCTGTAAAACTCACAAAGATACATTTCTCCAGGCATTATTAGCCATTTTGCATTTGTGATTTAGGAGTTATGTTACATAACCGTCATATTGAGGGTGGCAGTTATACTGTCATTATGAGTAAAACCTAATTTTTGTATTTATAAACCTTACCAAAATTCCTGATTCTGGTAAAACTCACATAGATACAATATTACAGGCATTTTTAGACATAATGCATGTTTGGTTTTGGAGTTATGTTTATATACATTTTTCCAGGCATTATTAGCTATTTATCATGTTTGGTTTAGGAGTTATGTTTAAATAACTGTCATATCAAATAATGCAGTTATACTGTCATTATGAGTAAAACCCAAGTTTTGTATTTGTAAACCTTACCAAAATACCTGATTCTGGTAAAACTCATATAGATTCAATATTACAGGCAGTTTAAGACGGATTGCAAGTTTGGTTTAGGAATTATGTTTAAATTACTTTTATATTTAGTTTGACAGTTATACCATCATATTGAGTAAAAAAAACAAAACTTTTTTCTTTACAAACCTTACAAAATATTTTTTTCCAGTAATCTCACAAAGATACATTTCTCCAGGCATTATAGCCATTTTGCATGTGTGGTTTGGTAGTTATGTTTAAATAACTGTCAAATTGAATGTGACAGTATACTATCATGGTGAGTAAAACCAATATTTTGTAATTGCAAACCTTACTACAACAATTGATTTTCGTAAAACTCGCATGGATACAAAATTACAGGCATTTTTAAACATAATGCATGTTCTGTTTTGGAGTTATGTTTATATATGTTTTACATTTAGTATTAGAGTTATACTGTCATATTGTGTAAAAAAAACTAACTTGTGTCTTTATAAACCTTAAAAAAAAAATGTTTTCCAGTAAAACTCACAAAGATACATTTCTCCAGGCATGATTAGCCATTAACCATGTTTGGTTTAGAGTTATGTTTAAATAACTGTCATATTGCGTGTGGCACTGTCATTATGAGTAAAACCTATTTTTTGTATTTGTAAAATTACCAAAATAACTTACTCTGATAAAACTCACATGGATAAAATATTACAGGATTTTTTTTAGTCATAAAGCATGTTTCCATCATATTGAGTAAAAAAAACTAACTTGTGTCTATACAAACTTTACAAAATATTTTTTTTCCAGTAAAACTCACAAAAATACATTTCTCCAGTTATTATTAGCCACTTTGCATCCGTGGTTTAGAATTTGTGTTTAAATAAGATTGTCAGATTGAATGTGACAGTATACTGTCATAGTGAGTAAAACCTAATTTTTGTATTTGTAAACCTTAACAAAATACCTGATTCTAGTAAAACTCACATAGATTCAATATAACAGGCATTTTTAGACGGATTGCATGTTTGGTATTGGAGTTATGTTTATATAACTTTTACATTTATTATGACAGTTATACAAACATATTGAATAAAAAAAAACTATTTTGTGTCTTATCAAACCTTACAAAATATTTTTTTTCCTGTAAAACTCACAAAGATACATTTGTCCAGGCATTATTAGCCATTTTGCATTTGTGATTTAGGAGTTATGTTACATAACCGTCATATTGAGGGTGGCAGTTATACTGTCATTATGAGTAAAACCTAATTTTTGTATTTATAAACCTTACCAAAATTCCTGATTCTGGTAAAACTCACATAGATACAATATTACAGGCATTTTTAGACATAATGCATGTTTGGTTTTGGAGTTATGTTTATATACATTTTTCCAGGCATTATTAGCTATTTATCATGTTTGGTTTAGGAGTTATGTTTAAATAACTGTCATATCAAATAATGCAGTTATACTGTCATTATGAGTAAAACCCAAGTTTTGTATTTGTAAACCTTACCAAAATACCTGATTCTGGTAAAACTCATATAGATTCAATATTACAGGCAGTTTAAGACGGATTGCAAGTTTGGTTTAGGAATTATGTTTAAATTACTTTTATATTTAGTTTGACAGTTATACCATCATATTGAGTAAAAAAAACAAAACTTTTTTCTTTACAAACCTTACAAAATATTTTTTTCCAGTAATCTCACAAAGATACATTTCTCCAGGCATTATAGCCATTTTGCATGTGTGGTTTGGTAGTTATGTTTAAATAACTGTCAAATTGAATGTGACAGTATACTATCATGGTGAGTAAAACCAATATTTTGTAATTGCAAACCTTACTACAACAATTGATTTTCGTAAAACTCGCATGGATACAAAATTACAGGCATTTTTAAACATAATGCATGTTCTGTTTTGGAGTTATGTTTATATATGTTTTACATTTAGTATTAGAGTTATACTGTCATATTGAGTAAAAAAACTAACTTGTGTCTTTATAAACCTTAAAAAAAAATTTTTTCCAGTAAAACTCACAAAGATACATTTCTCCAGGCATGATTAGCCATTAACCATGTTTGGTTTAGAGTTATGTTTAAATAACTGTCATATTGCGTGTGGCACTGTCATTATGAGTAAAACCTATTTTTTGTATTTGTAAAATTACCAAAATAACTTACTCTGATAAAACTCACATGGATAAAATATTACAGGATTTTTTTTAGACATAAAGCATGTTTCCATCATATTGAGTAAAAAAAACTAACTTGTGTCTATACAAACTTTACAAAATATTTTTTTTCCAGTAAAACTCACAAAAATACATTTCTCCAGTTATTATTAGCCACTTTGCATCCGTGGTTTAGAATTTGTGTTTAAATAAGATTGTCAGATTGAATGTGACAGTATACTGTCATAGTGAGTAAAACCTAATTTTTGTATTTGTAAACCTTAACAAAATACCTGATTCTAGTAAAACTCACATAGATTCAATATAACAGGCATTTTTAGACGGATTGCATGTTTGGTATTGGAGTTATGTTTATATAACTTTTACATTTATTATGACAGTTATACAAACATATTGAATAAAAAAAAACTATTTTGTGTCTTATCAAACCTTACAAAATATTTTTTTTCCTGTAAAACTCACAAAGATACATTTCTCCAGGCATTATTAGCCATTTTGCATTTGTGGTTTAGGAGTTATGTTACATAACCGTCATATTGAGGGTGGCAGTTATACTGTCATTATGAGTAAAACCTAATTTTTGTATTTATAAACCTTACCAAAATTCCTGATTCTGGTAAAACTCACATAGATACAATATTACAGGCATTTTTAGACATAATGCATGTTTGGTTTTGGAGTTATGTTTATATACATTTTTCCAGGCATTATTAGCTATTTATCATGTTTGGTTTAGGAGTTATGTTTAAATAACTGTCATATCAAATAATGCAGTTATACTGTCATTATGAGTAAAACCCAAGTTTTGTATTTGTAAACCTTACCAAAATACCTGATTCTGGTAAAACTCATATAGATTCAATATTACAGGCAGTTTAAGACGGATTGCAAGTTTGGTTTAGGAATTATGTTTAAATTACTTTTATATTTAGTTTGACAGTTATACCATCATATTGAGTAAAAAAAACAAAACTTTTTTCTTTACAAACCTTACAAAATATTTTTTTCCAGTAATCTCACAAAGATACATTTCTCCAGGCATTATAGCCATTTTGCATGTGTGGTTTGGTAGTTATGTTTAAATAACTGTCAAATTGAATGTGACAGTATACTATCATGGTGAGTAAAACCAATATTTTGTAATTGCAAACCTTACTACAACAATTGATTTTCGTAAAACTCGCATGGATACAAAATTACAGGCATTTTTAAACATAATGCATGTTCTGTTTTGGAGTTATGTTTATATATGTTTTACATTTAGTATTAGAGTTATACTGTCATATTGAGTAGAAAAAACTAACTTGTGTCTTTATAAACCTTAAAAAAAAATGTTTTCCAGTAAAACTCACAAAGATACATTTCTCCAGGCATGATTAGCCATTAACCATGTTTGGTTTAGAGTTATGTTTAAATAACTGTCATATTGCGTGTGGCACTGTCATTATGAGTAAAACCTATTTTTTGTATTTGTAAAATTACCAAAATAACTTACTCTGATAAAACTCACATGGATAAAATATTACAGGATTTTTTTTAGACATAAAGCATGTTTCCATCATATTGAGTAAAAAAAACTAACTTGTGTCTATACAAACTTTACAAAATATTTTTTTTCCAGTAAAACTCACAAAAATACATTTCTCCAGTTATTATTAGCCACTTTGCATCCGTGGTTTAGAATTTGTGTTTAAATAAGATTGTCAGATTGAATGTGACAGTATACTGTCATAGTGAGTAAAACCTAATTTTTGTATTTGTAAACCTTAACAAAATACCTGATTCTAGTAAAACTCACATAGATTCAATATAACAGGCATTTTTAGACGGATTGCATGTTTGGTATTGGAGTTATGTTTATATAACTTTTACATTTATTATGACAGTTATACAAACATATTGAATAAAAAAAAAAATTTTGTGTCTTATCAAACCTTACAAAATATTTTTTTTCCTGTAAAACTCACAAAGATACATTTCTCCAGGCATTATTAGCCATTTTGCATTTGTGGTTTAGGAGTTATGTTACATAACCGTCATATTGAGGGTGGCAGTTATACTGTCATTATGAGTAAAACCTAATTTTTGTATTTATAAACCTTACCAAAATTCCTGATTCTGGTAAAACTCACATAGATACAATATTACAGGCATTTTTAGACATAATGCATGTTTGGTTTTGGAGTTATGTTTATATACATTTTTCCAGGCATTATTAGCTATTTATCATGTTTGGTTTAGGAGTTATGTTTAAATAACTGTCATATCAAATAATGCAGTTATACTGTCAGTATGAGTAAAACCCAAGTTTTGTATTTGTAAACCTTACCAAAATACCTGATTCTGGTAAAACTCATATAGATTCAATATTACAGGCAGTTTAAGACGGATTGCAAGTTTGGTTTAGGAATTATGTTTAAATTACTTTTATATTTAGTTTGACAGTTATACCATCATATTGAGTAAAAAAAACAAAACTTTTTTCTTTACAAACCTTACAAAATATTTTTTTCCAGTAATCTCACAAAGATACATTTCTCCAGGCATTATAGCCATTTTGCATGTGTGGTTTGGTAGTTATGTTTAAATAACTGTCAAATTGAATGTGACAGTATACTATCATGGTGAGTAAAACCAATATTTTGTAATTGCAAACCTTACTACAACAATTGATTTTCGTAAAACTCGCATGGATACAAAATTACAGGCATTTTTAAACATAATGCATGTTCTGTTTTGGAGTTATGTTTATATATGTTTTACATTTAGTATTAGAGTTATACTGTCATATTGAGTAAAAAAAACTAACTTGTGTCTTTATAAACCTTAAAAAAAAATGTTTTCCAGTAAAACTCACAAAGATACATTTCTCCAGGCATGATTAGCCATTAACCATGTTTGGTTTAGAGTTATGTTTAAATAACTGTCATATTGCGTGTGGCACTGTCATTATGAGTAAAACCTATTTTTTGTATTTGTAAAATTACCAAAATAACTTACTCTGATAAAACTCACATGGATAAAATATTACAGGATTTTTTTTAGACATAAAGCATGTTTCCATCATATTGAGTAAAAAAAACTAACTTGTGTCTATACAAACTTTACAAAATATTTTTTTTCCAGTAAAACTCACAAAAATACATTTCTCCAGTTATTATTAGCCACTTTGCATCCGTGGTTTAGAATTTGTGTTTAAATAAGATTGTCAGATTGAATGTGACAGTATACTGTCATAGTGAGTAAAACCTAATTTTTGTATTTGTAAACCTTAACAAAATACCTGATTCTAGTAAAACTCACATAGATTCAATATAACAGGCATTTTTAGACGGATTGCATGTTTGGTATTGGAGTTATGTTTATATAACTTTTACATTTATTATGACAGTTATACAAACATATTGAATAAAAAAAAACTATTTTGTGTCTTATCAAACCTTACAAAATATTTTTTTTCCTGTAAAACTCACAAAGATACATTTCTCCAGGCATTATTAGCCATTTTGCATTTGTGGTTTAGGAGTTATGTTACATAACCGTCATATTGAGGGTGGCAGTTATACTGTCATTATGAGTAAAACCTAATTTTTGTATTTATAAACCTTACCAAAATTCCTGATTCTGGTAAAACTCACATAGATACAATATTACAGGCATTTTTAGACATAATGCATGTTTGGTTTTGGAGTTATGTTTATATACATTTTTCCAGGCATTATTAGCTATTTATCATGTTTGGTTTAGGAGTTATGTTTAAATAACTGTCATATCAAATAATGCAGTTATACTGTCAGTATGAGTAAAACCCAAGTTTTGTATTTGTAAACCTTACCAAAATACCTGATTCTGGTAAAACTCATATAGATTCAATATTACAGGCAGTTTAAGACGGATTGCAAGTTTGGTTTAGGAGTTTGGTTTTGGAATGATGTTTATATTACTTTTATATTTATCCATCCATCCATCCATCTTCTTCCGCTTATCCGAGGTCGGGTCGCGGGGGCAGCAGCCTAAGCAGGGAAGCCCAGACTTCCCTCTCCCCAGCCACTTCGTCCAGCTCTTCCTGTGGGACCCCGAGGCGTTCCCAGGCCAGCCGGGAGACATAGTCTTCCCAACGTGTCCTGGGTCTTCCCCGTGGCCTCCTACCGGTCGGACGTGCCCTAAACACCTCCCTAGGGAGGCGTTCGGGTGGCATCCTGACCAGATGCCCGAACAACCTCATCTGGCTCCTCTCGATGTGGAGGAGCAGCGGCTTTACTTTGAGCTCTCCCCGGATGGCAGAGCTTCTCACACCCTATCTCTAAGGGAGAGCCCCGCCACACGGCGGAGGAAAATCATTTCGGCCGCTTGTACCCGTGATCTTGTCCTTTCGGTCATAACCCAAAGCTCATGACCGGGTTAGCGAGAACCATGCACTGGGACTTGGAGGTCCGAGTCCATGGTCCATCCCAGTCGCTTCACACTCGGCTGCGAACCGATCCAGTGAGAGCTGAAGATCCTGGCCAGATGAAGCCAACAGGACCTTGACTGCGCCTATAAATTCTGTCCATAAAAGTTATGAACAGAATCGGTGACAAAGGGCAGCCTTGGCGGAGTCCAACCCTCACTGGAAACGTGTCCGACTTACTGCCGGCAATGCGGACCAAGCTCTGGCACTGAGCATACAGAGAGCGGACTGCCACAATCAGACAGTCCGATACCCCATACTCTCTGAGCACTCCCCACAGGACTTCCCGAGGGACACGGTCGAATGCCTTCTCCAAGTCCACAAAACACATGTAGACTGGTTGGGCAAACTCCCATGTACCCTCAAGGACCCTGCCGAGAGAATAGAGCTGGTCCACAGTTCCACGACCAGGACGAAAACCACACTGTTCCTCCTGAATCCGAGGTTCGACTATCCGGCGTAGCCTCCTCTCCAGTACACCTGAAGAGACCTTACCGGGAAGGCTGAGGAGTGTGATCCCACGATAGTTAGAGCACACCCTCCGGTTCCCCTTCTTAAAGAGAGGAACCACCACCCCGGTCTGCCAATCCAGAGGTACTGCCCCCGATGTCCACGCGATGCTGCAGAGTCTTGTCAACCAAGACAGCCCCACAGCATCCAGAGCCTTAAGGAACTCCGGGCGGATCTCATCTAGCCCTGGGGCCTTGCCACCGAGGAGCTTTTTAACTACCTCAGCAACCTCAGCCCCAGAAATAGGAGAGCCCACCACAGACTCCCCAGGCACTGCTTCCTCATAAGAAGACGTGTTGGTGGGATTGAGGAGGTCTTCGAAGTATTCCCTCCACCGATCCACAGTCCGCAGTCGAGGTCAGCAGAACAACATCCTCGCCATACACGGTGTTGATAGTGCACTGCTTCCCCTTCCTGAGGCGGCGGCTGGTGGTCCAGAATTGCTTCGAAGCCGTCCGGAAGTCATTTTCCAGCGCTTCCCCGAACTCCTCCCATGTCCGAGTTTTTGCCTCTGCGACCGCTGAAGCCGCACACCTGTCGGTACCTGTCCGCTGCCTCAGGAGTCCTATGAGCCAAAAGAACCCGATAGGACTCCTTCTTCAGCTTGACGGCATCCCTCACCGCCGGTGTCCACCAACGGGTTCTAGGATTACCGCCACGACAAGCACCAACTACCTTGCGACCACAGCTCCAATCAGCCGCCTCGACAATAGAGGCGCGGAACATGGTCCATTCGGACTCAATGTCCAGCACCTCCCTCGTGACATGTTCAAAGTTCTTCCGGAGATGGGAATTGAAACTCTCTCTGACAGGAGACTCTGCCAGACGTTCCCAGCAAACCCTCACAATGCGTTTGGGCCTGCCAGGTCTGTCCGGCATCCTCCCCCACCATCGCAGCCAACTCACCAACAGGTGGTGATCGGTAGAAAGCTCCGCCCCTCTCTTCACCCGAGTATCCAAAACATGAGGCCGCAAATCCGATGACACAACTACAAAGTCGATCATGGAACTGCGGCCTAGGGTGTCCTGGTGCCAAGTGCACATATGGACACCCTTATGTTTGAACATGGTGTTCGTTATGGAAAATCTGTGACGGGCACAAAAGTCCAATAACAAAACACCGCTCGGGTTCAGATCCGGGCAGCCATTCTTCCCAATCACGCCTCTCCAGGTTTCACTGTCGTTGCCAACATGAGCATTGAAGTCCCCCAGTAGCATGAGGGAATCACCCGGGGGAGCACTCTCAAGTACTCCCTCGAGTGAATCCAAAAAGGGTGGGTACTCTGAGCTGCGGTTTGGCGCGTAAGCGCAAACCACAGTCAGGACCCGTTCCCCCACCCGAAGGCGGAGGGAAGCTACCCTCTCGTCCACCGGGTTGAACTCCAACGTACAGGCTCTGAGCCGGGGGGAAACAAGAATTGCCAACCCCAGCCCGTCGCCTTTCACTGCCGGCAACACCAGAGTGGAAGAGAGTCCAGCCCCTCTCGAGAGAACTGGTTCCAGAGCTCTTGCTGTGCGTCGAAGTGAGTCCGACTATATCTAACCGGAACTTCTCCACTTCGCGCACTAGCTCAGGCTCCTTCCCCCCCAGCGAGGTGACGTTCCACGTCCCAAGAGCTAGCTTCTGTAGCCGAGGATCGGACCGCCAAGTGCCCTGCCTTCGGCTGCCGCCCAGCTCACATCGCACCCGACCTCTATGACCCCTGCTATGGATGGTGAGCCCATTGGAGGGGGGACCCACGTTGCCTCTTCGGGCTGTGCCCGGCCGGGCCCCATGTCAGGCGCTCGCCATCGTGCCCCACCTCCGGGCCTGGCTCCAGAGGGGGTCCCGGGCGAGGGAAATCTGGGTCCTTGTTTTTTATTATTCATGGAGGTCTTCGAGCTGCTCTTTGTCTGATCCCTCATAGGACCAGTTTGTCTTGGGAGACCCTACCAGGGGGCGTAAAGCCCCCGGACAACATAGCTCCTAGGATCATTGGGACACGCAAACTCCTCTACCACGTTAAGGTGGCAGCTCAGAGAGACAGTTATACCATCATATTGAGT
The DNA here is from genome assembly GCF_033978685.3 of Nerophis lumbriciformis. Lineage (NCBI taxonomy): Eukaryota > Metazoa > Chordata > Actinopteri > Syngnathiformes > Syngnathidae > Nerophis > Nerophis lumbriciformis. Next base: position 303,812 of record NW_027316590.1, on the reverse strand, counting down.
AAAAAAAAACAACAACATTTCTTTACAAACCTTAAAAATATTTGTTTCTAGTAAAACTCGCAAAGATACATTTCTCCAGGCATTATTAGCCATTTAGCATGTTTGGTTTAGGAGTTATGTTTAAATAACTGTTATTTTGAATATGGCAGTTATACTGTCATTATGAGTAAAACCCAATTTTTGTATTCGTAAACCTTACAAAAAAATACCTGATTCTGGTCAAACTCACATAGATTCACTATTACAGGCATTTGTAGACGTATTGCAAGTTTGGTTTTGGAGTAATGTTTATTTAACTTTCATATTTAGTATGACAGTTATACTGTCATATTAAGTGAAAAAAACTAACTTGTTTCTTTACAAACCTTATAAAAAAAAACGTTTTCCAGGAAAACTCACAGATACATTTCTCCAGGCATAATTAGCCATTTATTACTGTCATAATGAGTAAAAAACTACTTTTTGTGTTTGCAAGCCTTAAAATAGCATATGTTTCGAGTAAAACTCACAAGGATGCATTGTTTCAGGCTTTTTTTTAACCTATTTGCATGTGTGGTTAGGGAGTTAAGCTTAAATAACAGTCAAATTGAATGTAGCAGTTAACTGTCATTATGAGTAAACCCCTAATTTATGTAATTGTACACCTTACCAAATTAACTGATTCTTGTAAAACTCTCAGAGATACAATATTTTAGGCATTTTTAGACATAATCCATGTTTAGTTTTGGAGTTATGTTTATATAACTTTCATATTTTGTATGACAGTTATACTGTCATATTGCATTAAAAAAACTAACTTGCCTCTTGCAAAACTTACAAAATATAATTTTTCTAGTAAAAATAACAAAGATACATGTCTTCAGGCATTATTAGACATGTTGCATGTTTGGTGTAGGAATTATGTTGAAAAACATTTTTATTGCTTATTTCGCATTATCTCAGGATTTTAAGAACTTTACTGTCATAATGAGTAAAAAACTACTTTTTGTGTTTGCAAGCCTTAAAATAGCAAATGTTTCGAGTAAAACTCACAAGGATGCATTGTTTTAGGCTTTATTAACCTATTTGCATGTGTGATTAGGAAGTTATGTTTAAATAACAGTCAAATTGAATGTAGCAGTTATACTGTCATTATGAAAAAAAAACAATTTTTGTATTTGTAAACCTTACCAAATTACCTGATTCTGGTAAAACTCACATAGATACAATATTTTAGGCATTTTTAGACATAATGCATGTTCAATTTTGGAGTTATGTTTATATATATTTCATATTTGGTATGACAGTTATACTGTCATATTGAATTAAAAAAACTAACTTGCCTCTTTGCAAAACTTACAAAATATAATTTTTCTAGTAAAACTAACAAAGATACATATCTTCACGCATTATCAGACATGTTGCATGTTTGGTGTAGGAATTATGTTGAAAAACATTTTTATTGCTTATTTCGCATTATCTCAGGATTTTAAGAACATTACTGTCATAATGAGTAAAAAACTACTTTTTGTGTTTGCAAGCCTTAAAATAGCATATGTTTCAAATAAAACTCACAAGGTTGCATTGTTTTAGGCTTTATTAACCTATTTGCATGTGTGATTAGGAAGTTATGTTTGAATAACAGTCAAATTGAATGTAGCAGTTATACTGTCATTATGAAAAAAAAACAATTTTTGTATTTGTAAACCTTACCAAATTACCTGATTCTGGTAAAACTCACATAGATACAATATTTTAGGCATTTTTAGACATAATGCATGTTCAATTTTGGAGTTATGTTTATATATATTTCATATTTGGTATGACAGTTATACTGTCATATTGAATTAAAAAAACTAACTTGCCTCTTTGCAAAACTTACAAAATATATTTTTTCTAGTAAAACTAACAAAGATACATATCTTCACGCATTACTAGACATGTTGCATGTTTGGTGTAGGAATTATGTTGAAAAACATTTTTATTGCTTATTTCGCATTATCTCAGGATTTTAAGAACATTACTGTCAAAATGAGTAAAAAAATACTTTTTGTGTTTGCAAGCCTTAAAATAGCATATGTTTCGAGTAAAACTCACAAGGATGCATTGTTTTAGGCTTTATTAACCTATTTGCATGTGTGATTAGGAAGTTATGTTTAAATAACAGTCAAATTGAATGTAGCAGTTATACTGTCATTATGAAAAAAAAAAAAAATTTTGTATTTGTAAACCTTACCAAATTACCTGATTCTGGTGAAACTCACATATATACAATATTACAGGCAATTTTAGACATAATGCATGTTTAGGTTTGGAGTTTTGTTTATATAACTTTCATATTTGGTATGACAGTTATACTGTCATATTGAATTAAAAAAACTTATTTGCCTCTTTGCAAAACTTATAAAAGATCATTTTTCTAGTAAAACTAACAAAGATACATGTCTTCAGGCATTATTAGACATGTTGCATGTTTGGTGTAGGAATTATGTTGAAAAACATTTTTATTGCTTATTTTGCATTATCTCAGGATTTTAAGAACATTAATGTCAAAATGAGTAAAAAACTACTTTTTGTGTTTGCAAGCCTAAAATAGCATATGTTTCGAGTAAAACTCACAAGGATGCATTGTTTTAGGCTTTATTAACCTATTTTGCATGTGTGGTTAGGGAGTTATGTTTAAATAACAGTCAAATTGAATGTAGCAGTTAACTGTCATTATGAGTAAACCCCTAATTTATGTAATTGTACACCTTACCAAAATAACTGATTCTTGTAAAACTCACATAGATACAATATTTTAGGCATTTTTAGACATAATGCATTTTCAGTTTTGGAGTTATGTTTATATAACTTTCATATTTGGTATGTCATATTGAATTAAAAAAACTTATTTGCCTCTTTGCAAAACTTACAAAATATAATTTTTCTAGTAAAACTAACAAAGATACATATCTTCACGCATTATCAGACATGTTGCATGTTTGGTGTAGGAATTATGTTGAAAAACATTTTTATTGCTTATTTCGCATTATCTCAGGATTTTAAGAACATTACTGTCATAATGAGTAAAAAACTACTTTTTGTGTTTGCAAGCCTTAAAATAGCATATGTTTCGAGTAAAACTCACAAGGATGCATTGTTTTAGGCTTTATTAACCTATTTGCATGTGTGATTAGGAAGTTATGTTTAAATAACAGTCAAATTGAATGTAGCAGTTATACTGTCTGTATGAAAAAAAAACAATTTTTGTATTTGTAAACCTTACCAAATTACCTGATTCTGGTAAAACTCACATAGATACAATATTTTAGGCATTTTTAGACATAATGCATGTTCAATTTTGGAGTTATGTTTATATATATTTCATATTTGGTATGACAGTTATACTGTCATATTGCATTAAAAAAACTAACTTGCCTCTTTGCAAAACTTACAAAATATAATTTTTCTAGTAAAACTAACAAAGATACATATCTTCACGCATTATCAGACATGTTGCATGTTTGGTGTAGGAATTATGTTGAAAAACATTTTTATTGCTTATTTCGCATTATCTCAGGATTTTAAGAACAGTACTGTCACAATGAGTAAAAAACTACTTTTTGTGTTTGCAAGCCTTAAAATAGCATATGTTTCGAGTAAAACCCACAAGGATGCATTGTTTTAGGCTTTATTAACCTATTTGCATGTGTGATTAGGAAGTTATGTTTAAATAACAGTCAAATTGAATGTAGCAGTTACACTGTCATTATGAAAAAAAAAAAAATTTTGTATTTGTAAACCTTACCAAATTACCTGATTCTGGTGAAACTCACATATATACAATATTACAGGCAATTTTAGACATAATGCATGTTTAGGTTTGGAGTTTTGTTTATATAACTTTCATATTTGGTATGACAGTTATACTGTCATATTGAATTAAAAAAACTTATTTGCCTCTTTGCAAAACTTATAAAAGATCATTTTTCTAGTAAAACTAACAAAGATACATGTCTACAGAAATTATTAGACATGTTGCATGTTTGGTGTAGGAATTATGTTGAAAAACATTTTTATTGCTTATTTTGCATTATCTCAGGATTTTAGGAACATTACTGTCATAATGAGTAAAAAACTACTTTTTGTGCTTGCAAGCCTAAAATAGCATATGTTTCGAGTAAAACTCACAAGGATGCATTGTTTTAGGCTTTATTAACCTATTTTGCATGTGTGGTTAGGGAGTTATGTTTAAATAACAGTCAAATTGAATGTAGCAGTTAACTGTCATTATGAGTAAACCCCTAATTTATGTAATTGTACACCTTACCAAAATAACTGATTCTTGTAAAACTCACATAGATACAATATTTTAGGCATTTTTAGACATAATGCATGTTCAGTTTTGGAGTTATGTTTATATAACTTTCATATTTGGTATGTCATATTGAATTAAAAAAACTTATTTGCCTCTTTGCAAAACTTACAAAATATATTTTTTCTAGTAAAACTAACAAAGATACATATCTTCACGCATTATCAGACATGTTGCATGTTTGGTGTAGGAATTATGTTGAAAAACATTTTTATTGCTTATTTCGCATTATCTCAGGATTTTAAGAACATTACTGTCATAATGAGTAAAAAACTACTTTTTGTGTTTGCAAGCCTTAAAATAGCATATGTTTCGAGTAAAACTCACAAGGATGCATTGTTTTAGGCTTTATTAACCTATTTGCATGTGTGATTAGGAAGTTATGTTTAAATAACAGTCAAATTGAATGTAGCAGTTATACTGTCATTATGAAAAAAAAACAATTTTTGTATTTGTAAACCTTACCAAATTACCTGATTCTGGTAAAACTCACACAGATACAATATTTTAGGCATTTTTAGACATAATGCATGTTCAATTTTGGAGTTATGTTTATATATAATTCATATTTGGTATGACAGTTATACTGTCATATTGAATTAAAAAAACTAACTTGCCTCTTTGCAAAACTTACAAAATATATTTTTTCTAGTAAAACTAACAAAGATACATGTCTTCAGTTATTATTAGACATGTTGCATGTTTGGTGTAGGAATTATGTTGAAAAACATTTTTATTGCTTATTTCGCATTATCTCTGGATTTTAAGAACTTTTCTGTCATAATGAGTAAAAAACTACTTTTTGTGTTTGCAAGCCTTAAAATAGCAAATGTTTCGAGTAAAACTCACAGGGATGCATTGTTTTAGGCTTTATTAACCTATTTGCATGTGTGATTAGGAAGTTATGTTTAAATAACAGTCAAATTGAATGTAGCAGTTATACTGTCATTATGAAAAAAAAACAATTTTTTATTTGTAAACCTTACCAAATTACCTGATTCTGGTAAAACTCACATAGATACAATATTTTAGGCATTTTTAGACATAATGCATGTTCAATTTTGGAGTTATGTTCATATATATTTCATATTTGGTATGACAGTTATACTGTCATATTGCATTAAAAAAACTAACTTGCCTCTTTGCAAAACTTACAAAATATAATTTTTCTAGTAAAACTAACAAAGATACATATCTTCAAGCATTATCAGACATGTTGCATGTTTGGTGTAGGAATTATGTTGAAAAACATTTTTATTGCTTATTTCGCATTATCTCAGGATTTTAAGAACATTACTGTCAAAATGATTAAAAAACTACTTTTTGTGTTTGCAAGCCTTAAAATAGCATATGTTTCGAGTAAAACTCACAAGGATGCATTGTTTTAGGCTTTATTAACCTATTTGCATGTGTGATTAGGAAGTTATGTTTAAATAACAGTCAAATTGAATGTAGCAGTTATACTGTCATTATGAAAAAAAAAACATTTTTGTATTTGTAAACCTTACCAAATTACCTGATTCTGGTGAAACTCACATATATACAATATTACAGGCAATTTTAGACATAATGGATGTTTAGGTTTGGAGTTTTGTTTATATAACTTTCATATTTGGTATGACAGTTATACTGTCATATTGAATTAAAAAAACTTATTTGCCTCTTTGCAAAACTTATAAAAGATCATTTTTCTAGTAAAACTAACAAAGATACATGTCTTCAGGCATTATTAGACATGTTGCATGTTTGGTGTAGGAATTATGTTGAAAAACATTTTTATTGCTTATTTCGCATTATCTCTGGATTTTAAGAACTTTTCTGTCATAATGAGTAAAAAACTACTTTTTGTGTTTGCAAGCCTTAAAATAGCAAATGTTTCAAGTAAAACTCACAGGGATGCATTGTTTTAGGCTTTATTAACCTATTTGCATGTGTGATTAGGAAGTTATGTTTAAATAACAGTCAAATTGAATGTAGCAGTTATACTGTCATTATGAAAAAAAAACAATTTTTTATTTGTAAACCTTACCAAATTACCTGATTCTGGTGAAACTCAAATATATACAATATTACAGGCAATTTTAGACATAATGCATGTTTAGGTTTGGAGTTTTGTTTATATAACTTTCATATTTGGTATGACAGTTATACTGTCATATTGAATTAAAAAAACTTATTTGCCTCTTTGCAAAACTTATAAAAGATCATTTTTCTAGTAAAACTAACAAAGATACATGTCTTCAGGCATTATTAGACATGTTGCATGTTTGGTGTAGGAATTATGTTGAAAAACATTTTTATTGCTTATTTTGCATTATCTCAGGATTTTAAGAACAGTACTGTCAAAATGAGTAAAAAACTACTTTTTGTGTTTGCAAGCCCAAAATAGCATATGTTTCGATTAAAACTCACAAGGATGCATTGTTTTAGGCTTTATTAACCTATTTTGCATGTGTGGTTAGGGAGTTATGTTTAAATAACAGTCAAATTGAATGTAGCAGTTAACTGTCATTATGAGTAAACCCCTAATTTATGTAATTGTACACCTTACCAAAATAACTGATTCTTGTAAAACTCACATAGATACAATATTTTAGGCATTTTTAGACATAATGCATGTTCAGTTTTGGAGTTATGTTTATATAACTTTCATATTTGGTATGACAGTTATACTGTCATATTGGATTAAAAAAACTAACTTGAGTCTTTGTAAAACTTACAAAAGATAATTTTTCTAGTATAACTAACAAAGATACATGTATCCATGCATTATTAGACATGTTGCATGTTTGGTTTAGGAATTATGATGAAAAACATTTTTATTGCTTATTTCGCATTATCTCAGGATTTGAAGAACATTACTGTCAAAATGATTAAAAAACTACTTTTTGTGTTTGCAAGCCTTAAAATAGCATATGTTTCGAGTAAAACTCACAAGGATGCATTGTTTTAGGCTTTATTAACCTATTTGCATGTGTGATTAGGAAGTTATGTTTAAATAACAGTCAAATTGAATGTAGCAGTTATACTGTCATTATGAAAAAAAAAACATTTTTGTATTTGTAAACCTTACCAAATTACCTGATTCTGGTGAAACTCACATATATACAATATTACAGGCAATTTTAGACATAATGGATGTTTAGGTTTGGAGTTTTGTTTATATAACTTTCATATTTGGTATGACAGTTATACTGTCATATTGAATTAAAAAAACTTATTTGCCTCTTTGCAAAACTTATAAAAGATCATTTTTCTAGTAAAACTAACAAAGATACATGTCTTCAGGCATTATTAGACATGTTGCATGTTTGGTGTAGGAATTATGTTGAAAAACATTTTTATTGCTTATTTCGCATTATCTCTGGATTTTAAGAACTTTTCTGTCATAATGAGTAAAAAACTACTTTTTGTGTTTGCAAGCCTTAAAATAGCAAATGTTTCAAGTAAAACTCACAGGGATGCATTGTTTTAGGCTTTATTAACCTATTTGCATGTGTGATTAGGAAGTTATGTTTAAATAACAGTCAAATTGAATGTAGCAGTTATACTGTCATTATGAAAAAAAAACAATTTTTTATTTGTAAACCTTACCAAATTACCTGATTCTGGTGAAACTCAAATATATACAATATTACAGGCAATTTTAGACATAATGCATGTTTAGGTTTGGAGTTTTGTTTATATAACTTTCATATTTGGTATGACAGTTATACTGTCATATTGAATTAAAAAAACTTATTTGCCTCTTTGCAAAACTTATAAAAGATCATTTTTCTAGTAAAACTAACAAAGATACATGTCTTCAGGCATTATTAGACATGTTGCATGTTTGGTGTAGGAATTATGTTGAAAAACATTTTTATTGCTTATTTTGCATTATCTCAGGATTTTAAGAACAGTACTGTCAAAATGAGTAAAAAACTACTTTTTGTGTTTGCAAGCCCAAAATAGCATATGTTTCGATTAAAACTCACAAGGATGCATTGTTTTAGGCTTTATTAACCTATTTTGCATGTGTGGTTAGGGAGTTATGTTTAAATAACAGTCAAATTGAATGTAGCAGTTAACTGTCATTATGAGTAAACCCCTAATTTATGTAATTGTACACCTTACCAAAATAACTGATTCTTGTAAAACTCACATAGATACAATATTTTAGGCATTTTTAGACATAATGCATGTTCAGTTTTGGAGTTATGTTTATATAACTTTCATATTTGGTATGACAGTTATACTGTCATATTGGATTAAAAAAACTAACTTGAGTCTTTGTAAAACTTACAAAAGATAATTTTTCTAGTATAACTAACAAAGATACATGTATCCATGCATTATTAGACATGTTGCATGTTTGGTTTAGGAATTATGATGAAAAACATTTTTATTGCTTATTTCGCATTATCTCAGGATTTGAAGAACATTACTGTCAAAATGATTAAAAAACTACTTTTTGTGTTTGCAAGCCTTAAAATAGCATATGTTTCGAGTAAAACTCACAAGGATGCATTGTTTTAGGCTTTATTAACCTATTTGCATGTGTGATTAGGAAGTTATGTTTAAATAACAGTCAAATTGAATGTAGCAGTTATACTGTCATTATGAAAAAAAAAACATTTTTGTATTTGTAAACCTTACCAAATTACCTGATTCTGGTGAAACTCACATATATACAATATTACAGGCAATTTTAGACATAATGGATGTTTAGGTTTGGAGTTTTGTTTATATAACTTTCATATTTGGTATGACAGTTATACTGTCATATTGAATTAAAAAAACTTATTTGCCTCTTTGCAAAACTTATAAAAGATCATTTTTCTAGTAAAACTAACAAAGATACATGTCTTCAGGCATTATTAGACATGTTGCATGTTTGGTGTAGGAATTATGTTGAAAAACATTTTTATTGCTTATTTCGCATTATCTCTGGATTTTAAGAACTTTTCTGTCATAATGAGTAAAAAACTACTTTTTGTGTTTGCAAGCCTTAAAATAGCAAATGTTTCAAGTAAAACTCACAGGGATGCATTGTTTTAGGCTTTATTAACCTATTTGCATGTGTGATTAGGAAGTTATGTTTAAATAACAGTCAAATTGAATGTAGCAGTTATACTGTCATTATGAAAGAAAAACAATTTTTTATTTGTAAACCTTACCAAATTACCTGATTCTGGTGAAACTCAAATATATACAATATTACAGGCAATTTTAGACATAATGCATGTTTAGGTTTGGAGTTTTGTTTATATAACTTTCATATTTGGTATGACAGTTATACTGTCATATTGAATTAAAAAAACTTATTTGCCTCTTTGCAAAACTTATAAAAGATCATTTTTCTAGTAAAACTAACAAAGATACATGTCTTCAGGCATTATTAGACATGTTGCATGTTTGGTGTAGGAATTATGTTGAAAAACATTTTTATTGCTTATTTTGCATTATCTCAGGATTTTAAGAACAGTACTGTCAAAATGAGTAAAAAACTACTTTTTGTGTTTGCAAGCCCAAAATAGCATATGTTTCGATTAAAACTCACAAGGATGCATTGTTTTAGGCTTTATTAACCTATTTTGCATGTGTGGTTAGGGAGTTATGTTTAAATAACAGTCAAATTGAATGTAGCAGTTAACTGTCATTATGAGTAAACCCCTAATTTATGTAATTGTACACCTTACCAAAATAACTGATTCTTGTAAAACTCACATAGATACAATATTTTAGGCATTTTTAGACATAATGCATGTTCAGTTTTGGAGTTATGTTTATATAACTTTCATATTTGGTATGACAGTTATACTGTCATATTGGATTAAAAAAACTAACTTGAGTCTTTGTAAAACTTACAAAAGATAATTTTTCTAGTATAACTAACAAAGATACATGTATCCATGCATTATTAGACATGTTGCATGTTTGGTTTAGGAATTATGATGAAAAACATTTTTATTGCTTATTTCGCATTATCTCAGGATTTGAAGAACATTACTGTCAAAATGATTAAAAAACTACTTTTTGTGTTTGCAAGCCTTAAAATAGCATATGTTTCGAGTAAAACTCACAAGGATGCATTGTTTTAGGCTTTATTAACCTATTTGCATGTGTGATTAGGAAGTTATGTTTAAATAACAGTCAAATTGAATGTAGCAGTTATACTGTCATTATGAAAAAAAACTATTTTTGTATTTGTAAACCTTACCAAATTACCTGATTCTGGTGAAACTCGCATAGATACAATATTACAGGCAATTTTAGACATAATGCATGTTCAGTTTTGGAGTTATGTTTATAAATAAATAATGATAAATGGGTTGTACTTGTATAGCGCTTTTCTGCCTTCAAGGTACTCAAAGCGCTTTGACACTACTTCCATATTTACCTATTCACACACACATTCACACACTGATGGAGGGAGCTGCCATGCAAGGCGCTAACCAGCACCCATCAGGAGGAAGGGTGAAGTGTCTTGCTCAGAACACAACGGACATGACGAGGTTGGTACTAGGTGGGGATTGAACAAAGGGGCCCTCGGGTCGCGCACGGCCATTCTTCCACTGCGCCACGCCGTCCCAATTATATAACTTTCATATTTGGTATGACAGTTAGACTGTCATATTGAATTAAAAAAACTAACTTGCCTCTTTGCAAAACTTACAAAAGATAATTTTTCTATTAAAACTAACAAAGATACATGTCTTCAGGCATTATTAGACATGTTGCAAGTTTGGTGTAGGAATTATGTTGAAAAACATTTTTATTGCTTATTTTGCATTATCTCAGGATTTTAAGAACATTACTGTTATAATCAGTAAAAAACTACTTTTTGTGTTTGCAAGCCTTAAAATAGCATATGTTGCGAGTAAAACTCACAAGGATGCATTGTTTTAGGCTTTATTAGCCTATTTGCATGTGTGGTTAGGAAGTTATAATTAAATAACTGTCAAATTGAATATAGCAGTTCTACTGTCATTATGAGAAAAAAACCAATTTTTGTATTTGTAAACCTTACAAAATTACCTTATTCTGGTAAAACTCACATATATACAATATTTTAGGCATTTTTAGACATAATGCATGTTCAGTTTTGGAGTTATGTTTATATAAATTATACATTTAGTTTGACAGTTATACTGTTATATTGAATTAAAAAAACTTACTTGCGTCGTTGCAAAACTTACAAAAGATACATTTTCTAGTAAAACTAACAAAAGATACATGTCTTCAGGCATTATTAGACATGTTGCATGTTTGGTGTAGGAATTATGTTGAAAAACATTTTTATTGCTTTTTTCGCATTATCTCAGGATTTTAAGAACATTACTGGCATATTGAGTAAAAAACTACTATGACAGTATACTGTCACATTCAATCCGACTGTTATTTAAACATAACTCCTAAACCATGCAAGCAAAATATCAAATAATGTCTAGAGAAATGTATCTTTGTAAGTTTTACAGGAAAAAATAGTATACTGTCATACTAAATATGAAAGTTGAATAAATATAACACCAAAACCAAACTTGCAATCCGTCTAAAAATGCCTGTAATATTAAATATATGTGAGTTTTACCAGAATCGGTTATTTTGGTAAGGTTTACAAATACAAAAATTGGGTTTTACTCATAATGACAGTATAACTGCCATATTCAAAATAACAGTTATTTAAACATAACTCCTAAACCAAATATGCTAAATGGCTAATAATGCCTGGAGAAATGAATCTTTGTGAGTTTTACTAGAAAAAAAATATTTTGTAAGGTTTGTAAAGACAAAAGTTAGTTGTTTTTTTTACTCAATATATAACTGTCATACTAAATATGAAAGTTAGATAAACATAATTCCAAGACCAAACTCCTAAACCAAACTTGCAGTCCGTCTTAAACTGCCTGTAATATTGAATCTATGTGAGTTTTGCCAGAATCAGGTATTTTGGTAAGGTTTACAAATACAAAACTTGGGTTTTACTCATAATGACAGTATAACTGCAACATTTAATATGACAGTTATTTAAACATGACTCCTAAACCAAACATGATAAATGACTAATAATGCCTGGAGAAATGTATCTTTGTGAGTTTTACTGGAAAAAAATAATGTGTAAGGTTATAAAGACACAAGTTATTTTTTATTTATTTAATACGATGGTATAACTGTCATACTAAATATGAAAGTTTTATAAACATAACTCCAAAACCAAAATGCATTTTGCCTAAAAATGCCTGTAATATTGAGTCTTACCAGAATCAGGTATTTTGGTAAGGTTGACAAATACAAACATTAGGTTTTACTCATAATGACAGTATACTGCCACATTCAATATGACAATTATTTAAACAAAACTCCAAAACCAAACATGCATTATGTCTAAAAATTCCTATAATTTTGTATCTACGTGATTTTTACTAGAATCAGTTGTTTTTGTAAGGTTTACAAATACAAAATATTAGTTTTTCTCATAATGAGAGTATACTGTCACAATCAATCTGACAAAATGGCTAATAATGCCTGGAGGAATGTATCTTTGTGAATTTTATTGGAACAAAAAATTTTGTAAGGTTTGTAAAGACACACGTTAGTTTATTTTACTTAATTTTACAGTATAGCTGTCATACTATATATGAAAGTTTTATAAACATAACTCCAAAACCAAACATGCAATCCGTCTAAAAATGTCTGTAATATTTATTATATGTAAGTTTTATCAGAGTCAGGTATTTCGGTAAGGTTTACAAATCAAAATATTAGGTTTTACTCATAGTGAGCATTGTGAGTTTTGGGGGGAAAAAATTGTAAGGTTTATAAGGACACAAGTTTTTTTTTTTTTACTCAATATGATGGTATACTGTCATACTAAATATGAAAGTTGTATAAACATAACTCCAAAACCAAACATGCATTATGTCTAAAAATGCCTGCAATATTGTATCTATGTGATTTTTACCAGAATCAGGTATTTTAATAAGGTTTACAAATACAAAATCCAGGTTTTACTCATAATGACAGTATAACTGCCACACTCAATATGACAGTTATTTAAACATAACTCCTAAACCAAACATGATAAATGGCTAAGTATACCTGGAGAAATGTATCTTTGTGAGTTTTGCTGGAAAAAAAAAAAAGTACCGTATTTTCCGCACTATAAGGCGCACCTAAAAACCACAAATTTTCTCAAAAGCTGACAGTGCGCCTTATAATCCGGTGCGCCTTATATATGGGTTAATATTAATATTAATTTTCATAAAGTTTAGGTCTCGCAACTACGGTAAACAGCCGCCATCTTTTTTCCCCGTAGAAGAAGCGCGCGGTGCATGCTGGGATATGTGGCGTTTCATTTCCATTTGTGTGTTTATGTAAAGACCCCAAAATGGCTCCTATTAAGTGTGTTGTCTGTCTAATTATAAATAATGCAGACGAGGCGTGTTAACTGAGTTCTCAACGTTTACTCACAGCGTGCTCAGAAGCAGTGCCTGGGGAGTCTGTGGTGGGCTCTCCTATTTCTGGGGCTGAGGTTGCTGAGGTAGTTAAAAAGCTCCTCGGTGGCAAGGCCCCAGGGCTAGATGAGATCCGCCCGGAGTTCCTTAAGGCTCTGGATGCTGTGGGGCTGTCTTGGTTGACAAGACTCTGCAAAATCGCGTGGACATCGGGGGCAGTACCTCTGGATTGGCAGACCGGGGTGGTGGTTCCTCTCTTTAAGAAGGGGAACCGGAGGGTGTGCTCTAACTATCGTGGGATCACACTCCTCAGCCTTCCCGGTAAGGTCTATTCAGGTGTACTGGAGAGGAGGCTACGCCGGATAGTCGAACCTCGGATTCAGGAGGAACAGTGTGGTTTTCGTCCTGGTCGTGGAACTGTGGACCAGCTCTATACTCTCGGCAGGGTCCTTGAGGGTACATGGGAGTTTGCCCAACCAGTCTACATGTGTTTTGTGGACTTGGAGAAGGCATTCGACCGTGTCCCTCGGGAAGTCCTGTGGGGAGTGCTCAAAGAGTATGGGGTATCGGACTGTCTGATTGTGGCAGTCCGCTCTCTGTATGCTCAGTGCCAGAGCTTGGTCCGCATTGCCGGCAGTAAGTCGGACACGTTTCCAGTGAGGGTTGGACTCCGCCAAGGCTGCCCTTTGTCACCGATTCTGTTCATAACTTTTATGGACAGAATTTATAGGCGCAGTCAAGGCGTTGAGGGGATCTGGTTTGGTGGCTGCAGGATTAGGTCTCTGCTTTATGCAGATGATGTGGTCCTGTTGGCTTCATCTGGCCAGGATCTTCAGCTCTCACTGGATCGGTTCGCAGCCGAGTGTGAAGCGACTGGGATGGACCATGGACTCGGACCTCCAAGTCCCAGTGCATGGTTCTCGCTCGGAAAAGGGTGGAGTGCCATCTCCGGGTTGGGGAGGAGATCTTGCCCCAAGTGGAGGAGTTCAAGTACCTCGGAGTCTTGTTCACGAGTGAGGGAAGAGTGGATCGTGAGATCAACAGGCGGATCGGTGCGGCGTCTTCAGCAATGCGGACGCTGTATCGATCCGTTGTGGTGAAGAAGGAGCTGAGCCGGAAGGCAAAGCTCTCGATTTACCGGTCGATCTACGTTCCCATCCTCACCTATGGTCATGAGCTTTGGGTTATGACCGAAAGGACAAGATCACGGGTACAAGCGGCCGAAATGAGTTTCCTCCGCCGGGTGGCGGGGCTCTCCCTTAGAGATAGGGTGTGAGAAGCTCTGCCATCCGGGGAGAGCTCAAAGTAAAGCCGCTGCTCCTCCACATCGAGAGGAGCCAGATGAGGTGGTTCGGGCATCTGGTCAGGATGCCACCCGAACGCCTCCCTAGGGAGGTGTTTAGGGCACGTCCGACCGGTAGGAGGCCACGGGGAAGACCCAGGACACGTTGGGAAGACTATGTCTCCCGGCTGGCCTGGGAACGCCTCGGGGTCCCACAGGAAGAGCTGGACGAAGTGGCTGGGGAGAGGGAAGTCTGGGCTTCCCTGCTTAGGCTGCTGCCCCCGCGACCCGACCTCGGATAAGCGGAAGAAGATGGATGGATGGATGGATAAATATAAAAGTAATATAAACATCATTCCAAAAACAAACTCCTAAACCAAACTTGCAATCCGTCTTAAACTGCCTGTAATATTGAATCTATATGAGTTTTACCAGAATCAGGTATTTTGGTAAGGTTTACAAATACAAAACTTGGGTTTTACTCATAATGACAGTATAACTGCATTATTTGATATGACAGTTATTTAAACATAACTCCTAAACCAAACATGATAAATAGCTAATAATGCCTGGAAAAATGTATATAAACATAACTCCAAAACCAAACATGCATTATGTCTAAAAATGCCTGTAATATTGTATCTATGTGAGTTTTACCAGAATCAGGAATTTTGGTAAGGTTTATAAATACCAAAATTAGGTTTTACTCATAATGACAGTACAACTGCCACCCTCAATATGACGGTTATGTTAACATAACTCCTAAACCACAAATGCAAAATGGCTAATAATGCCTGGAGAAATGTATCTTTGTGAGTTTTACAGGAAAAAACATATTTTGTAAGGTTTGATAAGACACAATATAGTTTTTTTTTATTCAATATGTTTGTATAACTGTCATAATAAATGTAAAAGTTATATAAACATTACTCCAATACCAAACATGCAATCCGTCTAAAAATGCCTGTAATATTGAATCTATGTGAGTTTTACTAGAATCAGTTATTTTGTTAAGGTTTACAAATACAAAAATTAGGTTTTACTCACTATGACAGTATACTGTCACATTCAATCTGACTGTTATTTAAACACAAATTCTAAACCACGGATGCAAAGTGGCTAATAATAACTGGAGAAATGTATTTTTGTGAGTTTTACTGGAAAAAAAATATTTTGTAAAGTTTGTATAGACACAAGTTAGTTTTTTTTACTCAATATGATGGAAACATGCTTTATGTCTAAAAAAAATCCTGTAATATTTCATCCATGTGAGTTTTATCAGAATAAGTTATTTTGGTAATTTTACAAATACAAAAAATAGGTTTTACTCATAATGACAGTATATCTGCCACACGCAATATGACAGTTATTTAAACATAACTCTAAACCAAACATGGTTAATGGCTAATCATGCCTGGAGAAATGTATCTTTGTGAGTTTTACTGGAAAACATTTTTTTTTAAGGTTTATAAAGACACAAGTTAGTTTTTTTTACTCAATATGACAGTATAACTCTAATACTAAATGTAAAACATATATAACTCCAAAACAAAACATGCATTATGTTTAAAAATGCCTGTAATTTTGTATCCTTGCGAGTTTTACGAAAATCAATTGTTGTAGTAAGGTTTGCAATTACAAACTATTGGTTTTACTCACCATGATAGTATACTGTCACATTCAATTTGACAGTTATTTAAACATAACTACCAAACCACACATGCAAAATGGCTATAATGCCTGGAGAAATGTATCTTTGTGAGATTACTGGAAAAACATATTTTGTAAGGTTTGTAAAGAACCAATTTAGTTTTTTTTACTTAATATGATGAGGTGGCGACATTTCCAGGGTGTACCCCGCCTTCCGCTCGATTGTAGCTGACATAGGCTCCAGCGCCCCCCGCGACCCCGAAGGGAATAAGCGGTAGAAAATGGATGGATGGATGGACATCCGATAAAAAATGCCTGTAATATTGTATCACTCCTCTCTGAGCTGCCACCTTAACGTGGTAGAGGAGTTTGCGTGTCCCAATGATCCTAGGAGCTATGTTGTCCGGGGGCTTTATGCCCCCTGGTAGGGTCTCCCAAGACAAACTGGTCCTAGGTGAGGGATCAGACAAAGAGCAGCTCGAAGACCTCCATGAAATATAAAAAACAAGGACCCAGATTTCCCTCGCCCGGACGCGGGTCACCGGGGCCCCCCTCTGGAGCCAGGCCCGGAGGTGGGGCACGATGGCGAGCACCTGGTGGCCGGGCCTGCCCCCATGGGGCCCGGCCGGGCACAGCCCGAAGAGGCAACGTGGGTCCCCCCTCCAATGGGCTCACCACCCATAGCAGGGGTCATGGAGGTCGGGTGCAATGTGAGCTGGGCGGCAGCCGAAGGCAGGGCACTTGGCGGTCCGATCCTCGGCTACAGAAGCTAGCTCTTGGGACGTGGAACGTCACCTCGCTGGGGGGGAAGGAGCCTGAGCTAGTGCGCGAGGTGGAGAAGTTCCGGCTAGATATAGTCGGACTCACTTCGACTGGTTTGGTGGCTGCAGGATTAGGTCTCTGCTTTTTGCAGATGATGTGGTCCTGATGGCTTCATCTGGCCAGGATCTTCAGCTCTCACTGGATCGGTTCGCAGCCGAGTGTGAAGCGACTGGGATGAGAATCAGCACCTCCAAGTCCGAGTCCATGGTTCGCGCCCGGAAAAGGGTGGAGTGCCATCTCCGGGTTGGGGAGGAGATTTTGCCCCAAGTGGAGGAGTTCAAGTACCTCGGAGTCTTGTTCACGAGTGGGGGCAGAGTGGATTGTGAGATCGACAGGCGGATCGGTGCTGCGTCTTCAGTAATGCGGACGCTGTATCGATCCGTTGTGGTGAAGAAGGAGCTGAGCCGGAAGGCAAAGCTCTCAATATACCGGTCGATCTACGTTCCCATCCTCACCTATGGTCATGAGCTTTGGGTTATGACCGAAAGGACAAGATCACGGGTACAAGCGGCCGAAATGAGTTTCCTCCGCCGGGTGGCGGGGCTCTCCCTTAGAGATAGGGTGAGAAGCTCTGCCATCCGGGAGGAGCTCAAAGTAAAGCCGCTGCTCCTCCACATCGAGAGGAGCCAGATGAGGTGGTTCGGGCATCTGGTCAGGATGCCACCCGAACGCCTCCCTAGGGAGGTGTTTATGGCACGTCTGACCGGTAGGAGGCCGCGGGGAAGACCCAGGACACGTTGGGAAGACTATATCTCCCGGCTGGCCTGGGAACGCCTCGGGGTCCCCTGGGAGGAGCTGGACGAAGTGGCTGGGGAGAGGGAAGTCTGGGCTTCCCTGCTTAGGCTGCTGCCCCCGCGACCCGACCTCGGATAAGCGGAGGAAGATGGATGGATGGATATTGTATCAATGTGAGTTTTACTAAAATCAGTTGTTTTTGTAAGTTTTGCAAATACAAAATATTGGTTTTACTCACTATGACAGTGTACTGTCACATTCAATCTGACAGCTATTTAAACATAACTCCTAAACCACACATGCACAATGACTAATAATGCCGAGAAAAATGTATCTCTCTGAATTTTATTGGAAAAAAAATATTTTTTAAGGTTTTTAAAATTACAAGTTTGTTATTTTTTACTCAATTTGACAGTATAACTGTCATACTAAATATGAAAGTTATATACACATAACTCTAAAACCAAACTTGCAATCCGTCTAAAAATGCCTGTAATTATGAATCTATGTGAGTTTAACCAAAATCAGGTATTTTGGTAAGGTTTACAAATACAAAAATTAGGTTTTACTCATAATGACAGTATAACTGCCACACGCAATATGACAGTTTTTTAATCATAACTCCTAAAAAAACAAATGCAAAATGACTAATAATGCCTGGAAAAATGTATCTTTGTGAAATTTAATGAAAAAAAAATATTTTGTAAGGTTTGTAAAGACACAAATTAGTTTTTTTACTCAATATGATGGTATAACTGTCATACTAAATATGAAAGTTGTATAAACATAACTGCAAAACCAAACATGTTTTATGTCTATGTGTAATATTGTATCTATGTGAGTTTTACCAGAATCAGGTATTTTGGTAAGGTTTACAAATACAAAAATTAGGTTTTACTCACTATGACAGTATACTGTCACATTCAATCTGACAGTTATGTAAACATAACTCCTAAACCACACATGCAAAATGGCTAATAATGCCTGGAGAAATGTATCTTTGTGAGTTTTACTAGGAAAAACAATTTGTAAGGTTTGTAAAGACACACGTTAGTTTTTTTTACTCAATATGACAGTATAACTGTCATACTACATGCAGAAAATATATAAACATGACTCCAAAACCAAACTTGCAATCCATCTAAAAATGTCTGTAATATTGAATCTATGTGAGTTTTACCAAAATGAGGTATTTTGGTAAGGTTGACAAATAAAAAAAATAGGTTTTACTGATAGTGACATTATAAGTGCCACACTCAATATGACAGTTATTTAAACATAAGTCATAAACGACACAAGAAAATGGCTATTAAACCTGGAGAAATGTATCTTTGTTAGTTTTACTAGAGTAATGATCTTTTGTAAGGTTTACAAAGACACAAGTTTTTTTTACTCAATATGACGGTATAACCGTCAAACTAAAAAAAGTTATAGAAACATAACTCCAAAACCAAACTCAAAAACCAAACATGCAATCCATTTAAAAATGCCTGTAATATTAAATATATGTGAGTTTTATCAGAATCAGGTATTTTGGTAAGGTTTACAATACCAAAATTAGGTTTTACTCATAATGACAGTATAACTGCCACTCTCAATATGACAGTTATTTAAACATAACTCCTAAAACACACATGCAAAATGACTAATAATGCGTGGAAAAATGTATCTTTGTGATTTTTACTGGAAAAAAATATTTTGTAAGGTTTGTAAAGATACTGTTTTTTTTTTTTTTTTTAACTCAATATGATGGTATAACTGTCATACTAAAAATGAAAGTTTTATAAACATAACTCCAAAACCAAACTTGCAATTCGTAAAAAAAATGGCTGTAATATTAAATATATTTGATTTTAACCAGAATCAGGTATTTTGGTAAGGATTACAAATACAAAAATTAGGTTTTACTCATATTGACGGATAACCGCCAAATTTTTTTAAAACATAACTCATAAACAAAACATGCTAAATGGCTAATAATGCCTGGAGAAAAGTATCTTTGTGAGTTTTACTGGAAAAAAATAAATAAAAATTGTAAGGTTTGTAAAGACACAAGTTAGTTTTTTCTAACTCAAAAAGACAGTATAACTGTCATACTAAATGGAAAAGTTATATAAACATAACTCCAAAACCAAACATGCATTATGTCTAAGAATGCCTGAAATGATGTATCCATGTGAGTTATACTAGAATCAGTTGTTTTTGTAAGTTTTGCAAATGCAAAATATTGGTTTTACTCACTATGACAGTATACTGTCACATTCGATCTGACAGTTATTTAAACATAACTCCTAAACCACATATTCAAAATGACTAATAATGCCTGGAGAAATGTATCTCTGTGAATTTTTCTGGAAAAAAATATTTTTTACAACACATTTTTTTTTTTACTCAAAATGACAGCAGTATACTGTCATAGTGAGTAAAACCTTATTTTTGTATTTGTAAACCTTACCAAAATACCTGATATGATGGTATAACTGTCATACTAAATATGAAAGTTATATAAACATAACTCCAAAACCAAACATACTTTGTGTCTAAAAATTCCTGTGATATTGTATCGATGTGGGTTTTACCAGAATCAGGTATTTTGGTAAGGTTTACAAATACAAAAAATAGGTTTTACTCATAATGACAGTATAACTGCCACACTCAATTTGACAGTTATTTAAACATAACTCCGAAACCAAACACGTTAAATGGCTAATAATGCCTGGGTAAATGTATCTTTGTGAGTTTAACTGGAAAAAAAAAATATTTTGTAAGGTTTGTAAAGACAGAAGTTAGTTTTTTTTACTCATAATGACAGTATAACTACCAGATTCAAAATGACAGTTATATAAACATAACGCCAAAACCAAACATGCATTATGTCTAAAAATGCCTGTAGTATTAAATCTATGTGAGTTTGACCAGAATCAGGTATTTTGGTAAGGTTTACAAATACAAAAAGTAGGTTTTACTCATAATGACAGTATAACTGCCACGTTCAAAATTACAGTTATTTAAACATAACTCCTAATTTAAACATGCTAAATGGCTAATACTGCCTGGAGAAAGGTATCTTTGTGAGTTTAACTGGAAAATAAAATTATTTTGTAAGGTTTGTAAAGACACAAGTTAGTTTTTTTTATTCAATATGTTTGTATAACTGTCATAATAAATGTAAAAGTTATATAAACATAACTCCAAAACCAAACATGCATTATGTCTAAAAAAGCCTGTAATATTGTATCTATGTGAGTTTTACAAGAATCAGGTATTTTGGTAATGTTGAAAAATACAAAAATTAGGTTTTACTCATACAAAATATTAGTTTAACTCATAAATACGTATACTGTCGCAATCAATCCGACAATATGGCTAATAATGCCTTGAGGAATGTATCTTTGTGAGTTTAACTGGAAAAAATATTTTGTAAGGTTTGTAAAGACACAAGTTAGTTGTTTTTTTTACACAATATTACAGTATAGCTGTCACACTATATATGAAAGTTATATAAACACAACTCCAAAACCAAATATGCAATATGTGAGTTTCATCAGAATCAGGTATTTTGGTAAGGTTTACAAAAACAAAAATTAGGTTTTACTCATAGTGACAGTATAACTGCCACACTCAATATGACAGTTATTTAAACATAACTCCTAAAACACGAATGCAAAATGACTAATAATGCCTAGAGAAAGGTATATTTGTGAATTTTACTGGAAAACAATATTTTGTAAGGTTTGTAAAGATACAAATTAGTTTGTTTTTTTACTCAATTTGATGGTATAACTTTCATACTAAATATGAAAGTTATATAAACATAACTCCAAAACCAAACATGCTTTATGTCTAAAAATTCCTGTAATATTGAATCGATGTGGTACAAAAAAATAGGTTTTACTCATAATGACAGTATAACTGCCACACTCAATATGACAGTTATTTAAACATAATTCCTAAACCAAACATGATAAATGGCTAATTATACCTGGATAAATGTATCTTTGTGAGTTTTACTGGAAAAAAAAAAGGTTTATAAAGACACAATTTTTTTTTTTTACTCAATATAATGGTATAACTGTCATACTAAATATGAAAGTTGTATAAACATAACTCCAAAACCAAACATGCATTATGTCTAAAAATGCCTGTAATATTGTATATATGTGATTTTTACCAGAATTAGGTATTTTGGTAAGGTTTACAAATACAAAATCTAGGTTTTACTCATAATGACAGTATAACTGCCACACTCAATATGACAGTTATTTAAACATAACTCCTAAACCAAACATTATAAATGGCTAATTATACCTGGAGAAATGTATCTGTGAGTCTTACTGGAAAAAAAAAAATGTAATGTTTATAAAGAAACAAGTTATTTTTTTTACTCAATATAATGGTATACTGTCATACTAAATATGAAAGTTATATAAACACAACTCCAAAACCAAACATGTTTTATGTCTAGAAATTCCTGTAATATTGTATCTATGTGAGTTTTACCAGAATCCGGTATTTTGGTAAGGTTTACAAATACAAAAAATTGGTTTCACTCATAATGACAATATAACTGCCACATTGAACATGACATGTATTTAAACATAATTCCTAAACCACAAATGCAAAATGGCTAATAATGCCTGGAGCAATGTATCTTTGTGAGTTTTCCTGGAAAAAATAATAAAAAATTGTAAGGTTTGTAAAGACACAAGTTAGTTTTTTACTTAATATGACAGTATAACTGGCATACTATATATAAAAGTTAAATAAACATAACTCCAAAACCAAACTTGCAATATGTCTAAAAATACCTGTAATATTGTATCTATGTGAGTTTTACCAGAATCAGGTAATTCGGTAAGGTTTACATATACACAAATTTGGTTTTACTCATAATGACAGTATAACTGCCACATTTAATATGACAGTTATGTAAACATAACTCCTATACCCCACATGCAAAATGGTTAATAATGCTTGGAGAAATGTATCTTTGTGAGTTTTACTGGAAAAAACGAAATTGTAAGGTTTATAAAGATACAAGTTAAATGTTTTACTCAATATGATGATATAACTGTCATACTAAATATGAAAGTTATATTAACATAACTCCAAAACCAATGAATCTATGTTCGTTTTACGAGAATCACTTATTTTGGAAAGGTTTACAAAAACAAAAAATAGGTTTTACTCATAATGACAGTATAACTGCCACATTCAATATGACAG
Source organism: Nerophis lumbriciformis (assembly GCF_033978685.3). NCBI lineage: Eukaryota > Metazoa > Chordata > Actinopteri > Syngnathiformes > Syngnathidae > Nerophis > Nerophis lumbriciformis. The sequence continues at coordinate 280,324 of NW_027316590.1, read as the reverse complement.
TTATGTAAACATAACTCCTAAACCACACATGCAAAATGGTTAATAATGCCTGGAGAAATGTATCTTTTTAAGTTTTACATGGAAAAAAAACAATTTTGTAAGGTTTGTAAAGACTGCGATAAGTTGTCGACTTGTCCAGGGTGTACCCCGCCTTCCGCCCGATTGTACCTGAGATAGGCTCCAGCGCCCCCCGCGACCCCAAAGGGAATAAGCGGTAGAAAATGGATGGATGAATGGGTTTGTAAAGACACAAGTTATTTTTTTCTTACTCAATATGACAGTAAAACTGTCATACTAAATGTAAACAAATTATAAACATAACTCCAAAACCAAACATGCATTATGTCTAAAAATGCCTGTAATATTGTATTCATGTGAGTTTAACTAGAATCAGTTGTTTTTGTAAGGTTTGCAAATACAAAATATTGGTTTTACTCACTATGACAGTACACTGTCACATTCAATCTGACAGTTATTTAAACATAACTCCTAAACCACACATACAAAATGACTAATAACGCCTGGAGAAAAGTTTATTTGTGAGTTTTAAACTGTCAGATTGAATGTGACAGTATACTGTCATAGTGAGTAAAACCAATATTTTGTATTTGCAAAACTTACAAAAACAACTGATTCTAGTTAGCTCACATGGATACAATATTACAGGCATTTTTAGACATAATGCATGTTTGGTTTTGGAGTTATGTTTATACTACTTTTACATTTAGTATGACAGTTATACTGTCCAACCATCCATCCATTTTCTACCGTTTATTCCCTTCGGGGTGGCGGGGGGCGCTGGAGCCTATCTCAGCTACAATCGGGCGGAAGGCGGGGTACACCCTGGAAAAGTCGCCACCTCATTATATTAATATAACTCCAAAACCAAACATGCATTATGTCTAAAAATGCCTGTAATATTGTATCCATGTGAGTTTTACTAGAATAAGTTGTTTTTGTAATTTTTGCAAATACAAAATACTGGTTTTACTCACTATGACAGTATACTGTCACATTCAATCTGACAGTTTAAAACTCACAAATAAACTTTTCTCCAGGCGTTATTAGTCATTTTGTATGTGTGGTTTAGGAGTTATGTTTAAATAACTGTCAGATTGAATGTGACAGTATACTGTCATAGTGAGTAAAACCAATATTTTGTATTTGAAAACCTTACAAAAACAACTGATTCTAGTAAAACTCACATGGATACAATATTACAGGCATTTTTAGACATAATGCATGTTTGGTTTTGGAGTTATAATTATATAACTTTTACATTTAGTATGAGAGTTATACTGTCATATTGAGTAAAAAAGAAAAAAACTTGTGTCTTTAAAAACCTTACAAAATATTTTTTTTTTCCCAGTAAAACTCACAAAGATAAATTTTTCCAGGCATTATTAGCCATTTTGCATGTGAGGTTTAGGAGTTATATTTAAATAACTGTCATATTGCGTGTGGCAGTTATACTGTCATTATGAGTAAAACCTAATTGTTGTATTTGTAAACCTTACCAAAATACCTGATTGTAGTAAAACTCATATAGATACAATATTACAGGTATTTTTAGACGGATTGCGTGTTTGGTTTTAGAGTTATGTTTATATAACTTTCATATTTAGTATGACAGTTATACTGTCATATTGAGTAAAAGAAACTAATTTGTGTCTATGCAAACCATACAAAATATTTTTTTCCAGTAGCAGGTATTTTGGTAAGGTTTACAAATAAAAAAAATTGGTTTTACTCATAATGACAGTATAACTGCCACGTTCAAAATGACAAATATTTAAACATAACTCCTAAACCAAACATGCTATATGGCTAATAATGCCTGGAGAAAGGTGTCTTTGTGAGTTTTACTGGAAAAACATTATTTTGTATGGTTTGTAAACACACAAGTTAGTTTTGTTTTACTCAATATGACAGTATAACTGTCATACTTAATGTAAAAGTTGTATAAACATAACTACAAAACCAAACATGCATTATATCTAAAATTGCCTGTAATGATGTATCCATGTGAGTTTTACTAGAATCAGTTGTTTTTGTAAGTTTTGGGAATACAAAATATTGGTTTTACTCACTATGACAGTATACTGTCACATTCAATCTGACAGTTATTTAAACATAACTCCTAAACCACACATTCAAAGTGACTAATAATGCCTGGAGAAATGTATTTTTGTGAGTTTTACTGGAAAAAAAATATTTTGTAAGGTTTGTATAGACACAAGTTAGTTTTTTTTACTCAATATGATGGTACGGACGGCGTGGCGCGGTGGAAGAATGGCCGTGCGCGACCCGAGGGTCCCTGGTTCAATCCCCACCTAGTACCAACCTCGTCATGTCCGTTGTGTCCTGAGCAAGACACTTCACCCTTGCTCCTGATGGGTGCTGGTTAGCGCCTTGCATGGCAGCTCCCTCCATCAGTGTGTGAATGTGTGTGTGAATGGGTAAATGTGGAAGTAGTGTCAAAGCGCTTTGAGTACCTTGAAGGTAGAAAAGCGCTATACAAGTACAACCCATTGATCATTTATCATTTATAACTGTCTTACTAAATTTAAAAGTTATATAAACATAACTTCAAAACCAAACATGCAATCCATCTAAAAATGCCTGTAATATTGAATCTATGTGAGTTTTACCACAAACAGGTATTTTGGTAAGGTTCACAAATACAACAATTAGGTTTTACTCATAATGACAGTATAACTGCCACACGCAATATGACAGTTATTTAAATATAACTCCTAAACCTCACATGCAAAATGGCTAATAATGCCTGGAAAAATTTATCTTTGTGAGTTTTACTGGGAAAAAAAAATATTTTGTAAGGTTTTTAAAGACACAAGTTATTTTTTTTTTTTACTCAATATGACAGTATAACTGTCATACTAAATGTAAAAGTTATATAATTATAACTCCAAAAACAAACATGCATTATGTCTAAAAATGCCTGTAATATTGTATCCATGTGAGTTTTAGTAGAATCAGTTGTTTTGTAAGGTTTTCAAATACAAAATATTGGTTTTACTCACTATGACAGTATACTGTTACATTCAATCTGACAGTTATTTAAACATAACTCCTAAACCACACATGCAAAATGGCTAATATTGCCTGGAGAAATTTATTTTTGTGAGTTTTACTGGAAAAAAAATATTTTGTAAGGTTTGTTCGGACACAAGTTTGTTTTTTTTATTCAATATGATGGTATAACTGTCTTACTAAATTTGAAAGTTATATAAACATAACTTCAAAACCAAACATGCAATCCGTCTAAAAATGCATGTAATATTGAATCTATGTGAGTTTTACCACAAACAGGGATTTTGGTAAGGTTTACAAATACAAAAATTTGGTTTTACTCATAATGACAGTATAACTGCAACGTTCAAAATGACAGTTATTTAAACATAACTCCTAAACCAAACATGCTAAATGGCTAATAATGACTGGAGAAATGCATCTTTGTGAGTTTTCCTGAAAAAAACAACATTTTAGTAAGGTTTGTAAAGACACAAGTTAGTTGTTTTTTACTCCATATGACAGTATAACTGTCATACTAAATGTAAAATGTATATAAACAAAACTCCAAAACCAAACATGCATTATGTCTAAAAATGCCTGTAACATTGTATCCATGTGAGTTTTACTAGAATCAGTTGTTTTTTTAAGGTTTGAAAATAGAAAATATTGAATTTACTCACTATGACAGTATGCTGTCACATTCGATCTGACAGTTATTTAAACATATCTCCTAAACCACACATACAAAATGACTAATAATGCCTTTGTGAGTTTTACTGAAAAAAAAATACATATATTTTGTAAGGTTTGTAAAGACACAAGTTAGTTTTGTTTTTTACTTAATATGACAGTAAAACTGTCATACTAAATATGAAAGTTATATAAACATAACTCCAAAACCAAACTTGCATTATGTTCAAAAAATGCCTGTAATATTGTATCTATGTGAGTTTTACTACAACCTATTTTGCATGTGTGGTTAGGGAGTTATGTTTAAATAACAGTCAAATTTAATGTAGCAGTTAACTATCATTATGAGTAAACCCCGAATTTATGTAATTGTACACCTTACCAAATTAACTGATTCTTGTAAAACTCACATAGATACAATATTTTAGGCATTTTTAGACATAATGCATTTTCAGTTTTGGAGTTATGTTTATATAACTTTCATATTTGGTATGACAGTTATACTGTCATATTGAATTAAAAAAACTTACTTGACTCTTTGCAAAACTTACAAAATATATTTTTTCTAGTAAAACTAACAACGATACATGTCTTCAGGCATTATTAGACATGTTGCATGTTTGGTGTAGGAATTATGTTGAAAAACATTTTTATTGCTTATTTCGCATTATCTCAGGATTTTAAGAACATTACTGTCAAAATGAGTAAAACACTACTTTTTGTGTTTGCAAGCCTTAAAATAGCATATGTTTAGAGTAAAACTCACAAGGATGCATTGTTTTAGGCTTTATTAGCCTATTTGCATGTGTGGTTAGGAAGTTATGTTTAAATAACTGTCAAATTGAATATAGCAGGCATTATTAGGCATGTTGCATGTTTGGTGTAGGAATTATGTTGAAAAACAATTTTAGTGATTTTTTCGCATTATCGCAGGATTTTAAGAACATTACTGGCATATTGAGTAAAAAACTACAGTATACTGTCACATTCAATCTGACTGTTATTTAAACATAACTCCTAAACCATGCAAGCAAAATGTCAAATAATGCCTGGAGAAATGTATCTTTGTAAGTTTTACAGGAAAAAAATAGTTTCTAAGGTTTGTAAAGACACAAGTTAGCTTTTTTTTACTCAATATGACAGTATAACTGTCGTACTAAATATGAAAGTTGAATAAATATAACACCAAAACCAAACTTGCAATCCGTCTAAAAATGCCTGTATTATTGAATATATGTGAGTTTTACCAGAATTAGTTATTTTGGTGAGGTTTACAAATACAAAAATTGGGTTTTACTCATAATGACAGTATAACTGCCATATTCAAAATAACAGTTATATAAACATAACTCCAAAACCAAAATGCATTTTGTCTAAAAATGCCTGTAATATTGTATCTTTTTGAGTTTTACCAGAATCAGGTATTTTGGTAAGGTTGACAAATACAAACATTAGGTTTTACTCATAATGACAGTATACTGCCACATTCAATATGAAAATTATTTAAACATAACTCCAAAACCAAACATGCATTATGTCTAAAAATTCCTATAACTTTGTATCTACATGATTTTTACTAGAATCAGTTGTTTTTGTAAGGTTTACAAATACAAAATATTAGTTTTTCTCATAATGAGAGTATACTGTCACAATCAATCTGACAAAATGGCTAATAATGCCTGGAGGAATGTATCTTTGTGAATTTTACAGGAACAAATATTTTGTAAGGTTTGTAAAGACACAAGTTATTTTTTTAACTTAATTTTACAGTATAGCTGTCATACTATATATGAAAGTTTTATAAACATAACTCCAAAACCAAACATGCAATCCGTTTAAAAATGTCTGTAATATTTATTATATGTAAGTTTTATCAGAATCAGGTATTTGGTAAAGTTTACAAATCAAAAAATTAGGTTTTACTCATAGTGACAGTATAACTGTCACCCTCAATATGACAGTTATTTAAACATAACTCCTATCTAGTGGTTAGAGTGTCCGCCCTGAGATCGGTAGGTTGTGAGTTCAAACCCCGGCCGAGTCATACCAAAGACTATAAAAAATGGGACCCATTACGTCCCTGCTTGGCACTCAGCATCAAGGGTTGGAATTGGGGGTTAAATCACCAAAAATGATTCCCGGGCGCAGCACCGCTGCTCCCCTCACCTCCCAGGGGGTGATCAAGGGGATGGGTCAAATGCAGAGGACAAATTTCACCACACCTAGTGTGTGTGTGACAATCATTGGGACTTTAACTTTAACTTTAACTTTAAAACACAAATGCAAAATGACTAATAATGCCTAGAGAAATGTATATTTGTGAATTTTACTGGAAAACAATATTTTGTAAGGTTTGTAAAGATACAAATTAGTGTTTTATTACTCAATATGATGGTATAACTGTCATACTAAATATGAAAGTTATATAAACATAACTCCAAAACCAAACATACTTTGTGTCTAAAAAATTCCTGTGATATTGTATCGATGTGGGTTTTACCAGAATCAGGTATTTTGGTAAGGTTTACAAATACAAAAAATAGGTTTTACTCATAATGACAGTATAACTGCCACACTCAATTTGACAGTTATTTAAACATAACTCCGAAACCAAACACGTTAAATGGCTAATAATGCCTGGGTAAATGTATCTTTGTGAGTTTAACTGGAAAAAAAAAATATTTTGTAAGGTTTGTAAAGACAGAAGTTAGTTTTTTTACTCATAATGACAGTATAACTACCAGATTCAAAATGACAGTTATATAAACATAACGCCAAAACCAAACATGCATTATGTCTAAAAATGCCTGTAGTATTAAATCTATGTGAGTTTGACCAGAATCAGGTATTTTGGTAAGGTTTACAAATACAAAAAGTAGGTTTTACTCATAATGACAGTATAACTGCCACGTTCAAAATTACAGTTATTTAAACATAACTCCTAATTTAAACATGCTAAATGGCTAATACTGCCTGGAGAAAGGTATCTTTGTGAGTTTAACTGGAAAATAAAATTATTTTGTAAGGTTTGTAAAGACACAAGTTAGTTTTTTTTATTCAATATGTTTGTATACTGTCACATTCAATCTGACTGTTATTTAAACACAAATTCTAAACCACGGATGCAAAGTGGCTAATAATAACTGGAGAAATGTATTTTTGTGAGTTTTACTGGAAAAAAAATATTTTGTAAAGTTTGTATAGACACAAGTTAGTTTTTTTTACTCAATATGATGGAAACATGCTTTATGTCTAAAAAAAATCCTGTATTATTTCATCCATGTGAGTTTTATCAGAATAAGTTATTTTGGTAATTTTACAAATACAAAAAATAGGTTTTACTCATAATGACAGTATATCTGCCACACGCAATATGACAGTTATTTAAACATAACTCTAAACCAAACATGGTTAATGGCTAATCATGCCTGGAGAAATGTATCTTTGTGAGTTTTACTGGAAAACATTTTTTTTTAAGGTTTATAAAGACACAAGTTAGTTTTTTTTACTCAATATGACAGTATAACTCTAATACTAAATGTAAAACATATATAAACATAACTCCAAAACAAAACATGCATTATGTTTAAAAATGCCTGTAATTTTGTATCCTTGCGAGTTTTACGAAAATCAATTGTTGTAGTAAGGTTTGCAATTACAAAATATTGGTTTTACTCACCATGATAGTATACTGTCACATTCAATTTGACAGTTATTTAAACATAACTACCAAACCACACATGCAAAATGGCTATAATGCCTGGAGAAATGTATCTTTGTGAGATTACTGGAAAAACATATTTTGTAAGGTTTGTAAAGAACCAATTTAGTTTTTTTTACTTAATATGATGAGGTGGCGACATTTCCAGGGTGTACCCCGCCTTCCGCTCGATTGTAGCTGACATAGGCTCCAGCGCCCCCCGCGACCCCGAAGGGAATAAGCGGTAGAAAATGGATGGATGGATGGACATCCGATAAAAAATGCCTGTAATATTGTATCACTCCTCTCTGAGCTGCCACCTTAACGTGGTAGAGGAGTTTGCGTGTCCCAATGATCCTAGGAGCTATGTTGTCCGGGGGCTTTATGCCCCCTGGTAGGGTCTCCCAAGACAAACTGGTCCTAGGTGAGGGATCAGACAAAGAGCAGCTCGAAGACCTCCATGAAATATAAAAAACAAGGACCCAGATTTCCCTCGCCCGGACGCGGGTCACCGGGGCCCCCCTCTGGAGCCAGGCCCGGAGGTGGGGCACGATGGCGAGCACCTGGTGGCCGGGCCTGCCCCCATGGGGCCCGGCCGGGCACAGCCCGAAGAGGCAACGTGGGTCCCCCCTCCAATGGGCTCACCACCCATAGCAGGGGTCATGGAGGTCGGGTGCAATGTGAGCTGGGCGGCAGCCGAAGGCAGGGCACTTGGCGGTCCGATCCTCGGCTACAGAAGCTAGCTCTTGGGACGTGGAACGTCACCTCGCTGGGGGGGAAGGAGCCTGAGCTAGTGCGCGAGGTGGAGAAGTTCCGGCTAGATATAGTCGGACTCACTTCGACTGGTTTGGTGGCTGCAGGATTAGGTCTCTGCTTTTTGCAGATGATGTGGTCCTGATGGCTTCATCTGGCCAGGATCTTCAGCTCTCACTGGATCGGTTCGCAGCCGAGTGTGAAGCGACTGGGATGAGAATCAGCACCTCCAAGTCCGAGTCCATGGTTCGCGCCCGGAAAAGGGTGGAGTGCCATCTCCGGGTTGGGGAGGAGATTTTGCCCCAAGTGGAGGAGTTCAAGTACCTCGGAGTCTTGTTCACGAGTGGGGGCAGAGTGGATCGTGAGATCGACAGGCGGATCGGTGCTGCGTCTTCAGTAATGCGGACGCTGTATCGATCCGTTGTGGTGAAGAAGGAGCTGAGCCGGAAGGCAAAGCTCTCAATTTACCGGTCGATCTACGTTCCCATCCTCACCTATGGTCATGAGCTTTGGGTTATGACCGAAAGGACAAGATCACGGGTACAAGCGGCCGAAATGAGTTTCCTCCGCCGGGTGGCGGGGCTCTCCCTTAGAGATAGGGTGAGAAGCTCTGCCATCCGGGAGGAGCTCAAAGTAAAGCCGCTGCTCCTCCACATCGAGAGGAGCCAGATGAGGTGGTTCGGGCATCTGGTCAGGATGCCACCCGAACGCCTCCCTAGGGAGGTGTTTATGGCACGTCTGACCGGTAGGAGGCCGCGGGGAAGACCCAGGACACGTTGGGAAGACTATATCTCCCGGCTGGCCTGGGAACGCCTCGGGGTCCCCTGGGAGGAGCTGGACGAAGTGGCTGGGGAGAGGGAAGTCTGGGCTTCCCTGCTTAGGCTGCTGCCCCCGCGACCCGACCTCGGATAAGCGGAGGAAGATGGATGGATGGATATTGTATCAATGTGAGTTTTACTAAAATCAGTTGTTTTTGTAAGTTTTGCAAATACAAAATATTGGTTTTACTCACTATGACAGTGTACTGTCACATTCAATCTGACAGCTATTTAAACATAACTCCTAAACCACACATGCACAATGACTAATAATGCCGAGAAAAATGTATCTCTCTGAATTTTATTGGAAAAAAAATATTTTTTAAGGTTTTTAAAATTACAAGTTTGTTATTTTTTACTCAATTTGACAGTATAACTGTCATACTAAATATGAAAGTTATATACACATAACTCTAAAACCAAACTTGCAATCCGTCTAAAAATGCCTGTAATTATGAATCTATGTGAGTTTAACCAAAATCAGGTATTTTGGTAAGGTTTACAAATACAAAAATTAGGTTTTACTCATAATGACAGTATAACTGCCACACGCAATATGACAGTTTTTTAATCATAACTCCTAAAAAAACAAATGCAAAATGACTAATAATGCCTGGAAAAATGTATCTTTGTGAAATTTAATGAAAAAAAAAAATTTTGTAAGGTTTGTAAAGACACAAATTAGTTTTTTTACTCAATATGATGGTATAACTGTCATACTAAATATGAAAGTTGTATAAACATAACTGCAAAACCAAACATGTTTTATGTCTATGTGTAATATTGTATCTATGTGAGTTTTACCAGAATCAGGTATTTTGGTAAGGTTTACAAATACAAAAATTAGGTTTTACTCACTATGACAGTATACTGTCACATTCAATCTGACAGTTATGTAAACATAACTCCTAAACCACACATGCAAAATGGCTAATAATGCCTGGAGAAATGTATCTTTGTGAGTTTTACTAGGAAAAACAATTTGTAAGGTTTGTAAAGACACACGTTAGTTTTTTTTACTCAATATGACAGTATAACTGTCATACTACATGCAGAAAATATATAAACATGACTCCAAAACCAAACTTGCAATCCATCTAAAAATGTCTGTAATATTGAATCTATGTGAGTTTTACCAAAATGAGGTATTTTGGTAAGGTTGACAAATAAAAAAAATAGGTTTTACTGATAGTGACATTATAAGTGCCACACTCAATATGACAGTTATTTAAACATAAGTCATAAACGACACAAGAAAATGGCTATTAAACCTGGAGAAATGTATCTTTGTTAGTTTTACTAGAGTAATGATCTTTTGTAAGGTTTACAAAGACACAAGTTTTTTTTACTCAATATGACGGTATAACCGTCAAACTAAAAAAAGTTATAGAAACATAACTCCAAAACCAAACTCAAAAACCAAACATGCAATCCATTTAAAAATGCCTGTAACGCCATCGTGCCCCACCTCCGGGCCTGGCTCCAGAGGGGGTCCCGGGCGAGGGAAATCTGGGTCCTTGTTTTTTATTATTCATGGAGGTCTTCGAGCTGCTCTTTGTCTGATCCCTCATAGGACCAGTTTGTCTTGGGAGACCCTACCAGGGGGCGTAAAGCCCCCGGACAACATAGCTCCTAGGATCATTGGGACACGCAAACTCCTCTACCACGTTAAGGTGGCAGCTCAGAGAGACAGTTATACCATCATATTGAGTAAAAAAAAACAACAACATTTCTTTACAAACCTTAAAAATATTTGTTTCTAGTAAAACTCGCAAAGATACATTTCTCCAGGCATTATTAGCCATTTAGCATGTTTGGTTTAGGAGTTATGTTTAAATAACTGTTATTTTGAATATGGCAGTTATACTGTCATTATGAGTAAAACCCAATTTTTGTATTCGTAAACCTTACAAAAAAATACCTGATTCTGGTCAAACTCACATAGATTCACTATTACAGGCATTTGTAGACGTATTGCAAGTTTGGTTTTGGAGTAATGTTTATTTACTTTCATATTTAGTATGACAGTTATACTGTCATATTAAGTGAAAAAAACTAACTTGTTTCTTTACAAACCTTATAAAAAAAAACGTTTTCCAGGAAAACTCACAGATACATTTCTCCAGGCATAATTAGCCATTTATTACTGTCATAATGAGTAAAAAACTACTTTTTGTGTTTGCAAGCCTTAAAATAGCATATGTTTCGAGTAAAACTCACAAGGATGCATTGTTTCAGGCTTTTTTTTAACCTATTTGCATGTGTGGTTAGGGAGTTAAGCTTAAATAACAGTCAAATTGAATGTAGCAGTTAACTGTCATTATGAGTAAACCCCTAATTTATGTAATTGTACACCTTACCAAATTAACTGATTCTTGTAAAACTCTCAGAGATACAATATTTTAGGCATTTTTAGACATAATCCATGTTTAGTTTTGGAGTTATGTTTATATAACTTTCATATTTTGTATGACAGTTATACTGTCATATTGCATTAAAAAAACTAACTTGCCTCTTGCAAAACTTACAAAATATAATTTTTCTAGTAAAACTAACAAAGATACATGTCTTCAGGCATTATTAGACATGTTGCATGTTTGGTGTAGGAATTATGTTGAAAAACATTTTTATTGCTTATTTCGCATTATCTCAGGATTTTAAGAACTTTACTGTCATAATGAGTAAAAAACTACTTTTTGTGTTTGCAAGCCTTAAAATAGCAAATGTTTCGAGTAAAACTCACAAGGATGCATTGTTTTAGGCTTTATTAACCTATTTGCATGTGTGATTAGGAAGTTATGTTTAAATAACAGTCAAATTGAATGTAGCAGTTATACTGTCATTATGAAAAAAAAACAATTTTTGTATTTGTAAACCTTACCAAATTACCTGATTCTGGTAAAACTCACATAGATACAATATTTTAGGCATTTTTAGACATAATGCATGTTCAATTTTGGAGTTATGTTTATATATATTTCATATTTGGTATGACAGTTATACTGTCATATTGAATTAAAAAAACTAACTTGCCTCTTTGCAAAACTTACAAAATATAATTTTTCTAGTAAAACTAACAAAGATACATATCTTCACGCATTATCAGACATGTTGCATGTTTGGTGTAGGAATTATGTTGAAAAACATTTTTATTGCTTATTTCGCATTATCTCAGGATTTTAAGAACATTACTGTCATAATGAGTAAAAAACTACTTTTTGTGTTTGCAAGCCTTAAAATAGCATATGTTTCAAATAAAACTCACAAGGTTGCATTGTTTTAGGCTTTATTAACCTATTTGCATGTGTGATTAGGAAGTTATGTTTAAATAACAGTCAAATTGAATGTAGCAGTTATACTGTCATTATGAAAAAAAAACAATTTTTGTATTTGTAAACCTTACCAAATTACCTGATTCTGGTAAAACTCACATAGATACAATATTTTAGGCATTTTTAGACATAATGCATGTTCAATTTTGGAGTTATGTTTATATATATTTCATATTTGGTATGACAGTTATACTGTCATATTGAATTAAAAAAACTAACTTGCCTCTTTGCAAAACTTACAAAATATATTTTTTCTAGTAAAACTAACAAAGATACATATCTTCACGCATTACTAGACATGTTGCATGTTTGGTGTAGGAATTATGTTGAAAAACATTTTTATTGCTTATTTCGCATTATCTCAGGATTTTAAGAACATTACTGTCAAAATGAGTAAAAAAATACTTTTTGTGTTTGCAAGCCTTAAAATAGCATATGTTTCGAGTAAAACTCACAAGGATGCATTGTTTTAGGCTTTATTAACCTATTTGCATGTGTGATTAGGAAGTTATGTTTAAATAACAGTCAAATTGAATGTAGCAGTTATACTGTCATTATGAAAAAAAAAAAAAATTTTGTATTTGTAAACTTTACCAAATTACCTGATTCTGGTGAAACTCACATATATACAATATTACAGGCAATTTTAGACATAATGCATGTTTAGGTTTGGAGTTTTGTTTATATAACTTTCATATTTGGTATGACAGTTATACTGTCATATTGAATTAAAAAAACTTATTTGCCTCTTTGCAAAACTTATAAAAGATCATTTTTCTAGTAAAACTAACAAAGATACATGTCTTCAGGCATTATTAGACATGTTGCATGTTTGGTGTAGGAATTATGTTGAAAAACATTTTTATTGCTTATTTTGCATTATCTCAGGATTTTAAGAACATTAATGTCAAAATGAGTAAAAAACTACTTTTTGTGTTTGCAAGCCTAAAATAGCATATGTTTCGAGTAAAACTCACAAGGATGCATTGTTTTAGGCTTTATTAACCTATCTTGCATGTGTGGTTAGGGAGTTATGTTTAAATAACAGTCAAATTGAATGTAGCAGTTAACTGTCATTATGAGTAAACCCCTAATTTATGTAATTGTACACCTTACCAAAATAACTGATTCTTGTAAAACTCACATAGATACAATATTTTAGGCATTTTTAGACATAATGCATTTTCAGTTTTGGAGTTATGTTTATATAACTTTCATATTTGGTATGTCATATTGAATTAAAAAAACTTATTTGCCTCTTTGCAAAACTTACAAAATATAATTTTTCTAGTAAAACTAACAAAGATACATATCTTCACGCATTATCAGACATGTTGCATGTTTGGTGTAGGAATTATGTTGAAAAACATTTTTATTGCTTATTTCGCATTATCTCAGGATTTTAAGAACATTACTGTCATAATGAGTAAAAAACTACTTTTTGTGTTTGCAAGCCTTAAAATAGCATATGTTTCGAGTAAAACTCACAAGGATGCATTGTTTTAGGCTTTATTAACCTATTTGCATGTGTGATTAGGAAGTTATGTTTAAATAACAGTCAAATTGAATGTAGCAGTTATACTGTCTGTATGAAAAAAAAAAAATTTTTGTATTTGTAAACCTTACCAAATTACCTGATTCTGGTAAAACTCACATAGATACAATATTTTAGGCATTTTTAGACATAATGCATGTTCAATTTTGGAGTTATGTTTATATATATTTCATATTTGGTATGACAGTTATACTGTCATATTGCATTAAAAAAACTAACTTGCCTCTTTGCAAAACTTACAAAATATAATTTTTCTAGTAAAACTAACAAAGATACATATCTTCACGCATTATCAGACATGTTGCATGTTTGGTGTAGGAATTATGTTGAAAAACATTTTTATTGCTTATTTCGCATTATCTCAGGATTTTAAGAACAGTACTGTCACAATGAGTAAAAAACTACTTTTTGTGTTTGCAAGCCTTAAAATAGCATATGTTTCGAGTAAAACCCACAAGGATGCATTGTTTTAGGCTTTATTAACCTATTTGCATGTGTGATTAGGAAGTTATGTTTAAATAACAGTCAAATTGAATGTAGCAGTTATACTGTCTGTATGAAAAAAAAAAAATTTTTGTATTTGTAAACCTTACCAAATTACCTGATTCTGGTAAAACTCACATAGATACAATATTTTAGGCATTTTTAGACATAATGCATGTTCAATTTTGGAGTTATGTTTATATATATTTCATATTTGGTACGACAGTTATACTGTCATATTGCATTAAAAAAACTAACTTGCCTCTTTGCAAAACTTACAAAATATAATTTTTCTAGTAAAACTAACAAAGATACATATCTTCACGCATTATCAGACATGTTGCATGTTTGGTGTAGGAATTATGTTGAAAAACATTTTTATTGCTTATTTCGCATTATCTCAGGATTTTAAGAACAGTACTGTCACAATGAGTAAAAAACTACTTTTTGTGTTTGCAAGCCTTAAAATAGCATATGTTTCGAGTAAAACCCACAAGGATGCATTGTTTTAGGCTTTATTAACCTATTTGCATGTGTGATTAGGAAGTTATGTTTAAATAACAGTCAAATTGAATGTAGCAGTTACACTGTCATTATGAAAAAAAAAAAATTTTTGTATTTGTAAACCTTACCAAATTACCTGATTCTGGTGAAACTCACATATATACAATATTACAGGCAATTTTAGACATAATGCATGTTTAGGTTTGGAGTTTTGTTTATATAACTTTCATATTTGGTATGACAGTTATACTGTCATATTGAATTAAAAAAACTTATTTGCCTCTTTGCAAAACTTATAAAAGATCATTTTTCTAGTAAAACTAACAAAGATACATGTCTACAGAAATTATTAGACATGTTGCATGTTTGGTGTAGGAATTATGTTGAAAAACATTTTTATTGCTTATTTTGCATTATCTCAGGATTTTAGGAACATTACTGTCATAATGAGTAAAAAACTACTTTTTGTGCTTGCAAGCCTAAAATAGCATATGTTTCGAGTAAAACTCACAAGGATGCATTGTTTTAGGGTTTATTAACCTATTTTGCATGTGTGGTTAGGGAGTTATGTTTAAATAACAGTCAAATTGAATGTAGCAGTTAACTGTCATTATGAGTAAACCCCTAATTTATGTAATTGTACACCTTACCAAAATAACTGATTCTTGTAAAACTCACATAGATACAATATTTTAGGCATTTTTAGACATAATGCATGTTCAGTTTTGGAGTTATGTTTATATAACTTTCATATTTGGTATGACAGTTATACTGTCATATTGGATTAAAAAAACTAACTTGAGTCTTTGTAAAACTTACAAAAGATAATTTTTCTAGTATAACTAACAAAGATACATGTATCCATGCATTATTAGACATGTTGCATGTTTGGTTTAGGAATTATGATGAAAAACATTTTTATTGCTTATTTCGCATTATCTCAGGATTTGAAGAACATTACTGTCAAAATGATTAAAAAACTACTTTTTGTGTTTGCAAGCCTTAAAATAGCATATGTTTCGAGTAAAACTCACAAGGATGCATTGTTTTAGGCTTTATTAACCTATTTGCATGTGTGATTAGGAAGTTATGTTTAAATAACAGTCAAATTGAATGTAGCAGTTATACTGTCATTATGAAAAAAAACTATTTTTGTATTTGTAAACCTTACCAAATTACCTGATTCTGGTGAAACTCGCATAGATACAATATTACAGGCAATTTTAGACATAATGCATGTTCAGTTTTGGAGTTATGTTTATAAATAAATAATGATAAATGGGTTGTACTTGTATAGCGCTTTTCTGCCTTCAAGGTACTCAAAGCGCTTTGACACTACTTCCATATTTACCTATTCACACACACATTCACACACTGATGGAGGGAGCTGCCATGCAAGGCGCTAACCAGCACCCATCAGGAGGAAGGGTGAAGTGTCTTGCTCAGAACACAACGGACATGACGAGGTTGGTACTAGGTGGGGATTGAACAAAGGGGCCCTCGGGTCGCGCACGGCCATTCTTCCACTGCGCCACGCCGTCCCAATTATATAACTTTCATATTTGGTATGACAGTTAGACTGTCATATTGAATTAAAAAAACTAACTTGCCTCTTTGCAAAACTTACAAAAGATAATTTTTCTATTAAAACTAACAAAGATACATGTCTTCAGGCATTATTAGACATGTTGCAAGTTTGGTGTAGGAATTATGTTGAAAAACATTTTTATTGCTTATTTTGCATTATCTCAGGATTTTAAGAACATTACTGTTATAATCAGTAAAAAACTACTTTTTGTGTTTGCAAGCCTTAAAATAGCATATGTTGCGAGTAAAACTCACAAGGATGCATTGTTTTAGGCTTTATTAGCCTATTTGCATGTGTGGTTAGGAAGTTATAATTAAATAACTGTCAAATTGAATATAGCAGTTCTACTGTCATTATGAGAAAAAAACCAATTTTTGTATTTGTAAACCTTACAAAATTACCTTATTCTGGTAAAACTCACATAGATACAATATTTTAGGCATTTTTAGACATAATGCATGTTCAGTTTTGGAGTTATGTTTATATAAATTATACATTTAGTTTGACAGTTATACTGTTATATTGAATTAAAAAAACTTACTTGCGTCGTTGCAAAACTTACAAAAGATACATTTTCTAGTAAAACTAACAAAAGATACATGTCTTCAGGCATTATTAGACATGTTGCATGTTTGGTGTAGGAATTATGTTGAAAAACATTTTTATTGCTTTTTTCGCATTATCTCAGGATTTTAAGAACATTACTGGCATATTGAGTAAAAAAACTACTATGACAGTATACTGTCACATTCAATCCGACTGTTATTTAAACATAACTCCTAAACCATGCAAGCAAAATATCAAATAATGCCTAGAGAAATGTATCTTTGTAAGTTTTACAGGAAAAAATAGTATACTGTCATACTAAATATGAAAGTTGAATAAATATAACACCAAAACCAAACTTGCAATCCGTCTAAAAATGCCTGTAATATTAAATATATGTGAGTTTTACCAGAATCGGTTATTTTGGTAAGGTTTACAAATACAAAAATTGGGTTTTACTCATAATGACAGTATAACTGCCATATTCAAAATAACAGTTATTTAAACATAACTCCTAAACCAAATATGCTAAATGGCTAATAATGCCTGGAGAAATGAATCTTTGTGAGTTTTACTAGAAAAAAAATATTTTGTAAGGTTTGTAAAGACAAAAGTTAGTTGTTTTTTTTACTCAATATATAACTGTCATACTAAATATGAAAGTTAGATAAACATAATTCCAAGACCAAACTCCTAAACCAAACTTGCAGTCCGTCTTAAACTGCCTGTAATATTGAATCTATGTGAGTTTTGCCAGAATCAGGTATTTTGGTAAGGTTTACAAATACAAAACTTGGGTTTTACTCATAATGACAGTATAACTGCAACATTTAATATGACAGTTATTTAAACATGACTCCTAAACCAAACATGATAAATGACTAATAATGCCTGGAGAAATGTATCTTTGTGAGTTTTACTGGAAAAAAATAATGTGTAAGGTTATAAAGACACAAGTTATTTTTTATTTATTTAATACGATGGTATAACTGTCATACTAAATATGAAAGTTTTATAAACATAACTCCAAAACCAAAATGCATTTTGTCTAAAAATGCCTGTAATATTGAGTCTTACCAGAATCAGGTATTTTGGTAAGGTTGACAAATACAAACATTAGGTTTTACTCATAATGACAGTATACTGCCACATTCAATATGACAATTATTTAAACAAAACTCCAAAACCAAACATGCATTATGTCTAAAAATTCCTATAATTTTGTATCTACGTGATTTTTACTAGAATCAGTTGTTTTTGTAAGGTTTACAAATACAAAATATTAGTTTTTCTCATAATGAGAGTATACTGTCACAATCAATCTGACAAAATGGCTAATAATGCCTGGAGGAATGTATCTTTGTGAATTTTATTGGAACAAAAAATTTTGTAAGGTTTGTAAAGACACACGTTAGTTTATTTTACTTAATTTTACAGTATAGCTGTCATACTATATATGAAAGTTTTATAAACATAACTCCAAAACCAAACATGCAATCCGTCTAAAAATGTCTGTAATATTTATTATATGTAAGTTTTATCAGAATCAGGTATTTCGGTAAGGTTTACAAATCAAAATATTAGGTTTTACTCATAGTGACAGTATTCTTTGTGAGTTTTGGGGGGAAAAAATTGTAAGGTTTATAAGGACACAAGTTTTTTTTTTTTTACTCAATATGATGGTATACTGTCATACTAAATATGAAAGTTGTATAAACATAACTCCAAAACCAAACATGCATTATGTCTAAAAATGCCTGCAATATTGTATCTATGTGATTTTTACCAGAATCAGGTATTTTAATAAGGTTTACAAATACAAAATCCAGGTTTTACTCATAATGACAGTATAACTGCCACACTCAATATGACAGTTATTTAAACATAACTCCTAAACCAAACATGATAAATGGCTAAGTATACCTGGAGAAATGTATCTTTGTGAGTTTTGCTGGAAAAAAAAAAAAGTACCGTATTTTCCGCACTATAAGGCGCACCTAAAAACCACAAATTTTCTCAAAAGCTGACAGTGCGCCTTATAATCCGGTGCGCCTTATATATGGGTTAATATTAATATTAATTTTCATAAAGTTTAGGTCTCGCAACTACGGTAAACAGCCGCCATCTTTTTTCCCCGTAGAAGAAGCGCGCGGTGCATGCTGGGATATGTGGCGTTTCATTTCCATTTGTGTGTTTATGTAAAGACCCCAAAATGGCTCCTATTAAGTGTGTTGTCTGTCTAATTATAAATAATGCAGACGAGGCGTGTTAACTGAGTTCTCAACGTTTACTCACAGCGTGCTCAGAAGCAGTGCCTGGGGAGTCTGTGGTGGGCTCTCCTATTTCTGGGGCTGAGGTTGCTGAGGTAGTTAAAAAGCTCCTCGGTGGCAAGGCCCCAGGGCTAGATGAGATCCGCCCGGAGTTCCTTAAGGCTCTGGATGCTGTGGGGCTGTCTTGGTTGACAAGACTCTGCAAAATCGCGTGGACATCGGGGGCAGTACCTCTGGATTGGCAGACCGGGGTGGTGGTTCCTCTCTTTAAGAAGGGGAACCGGAGGGTGTGCTCTAACTATCGTGGGATCACACTCCTCAGCCTTCCCGGTAAGGTCTATTCAGGTGTACTGGAGAGGAGGCTACGCCGGATAGTCGAACCTCGGATTCAGGAGGAACAGTGTGGTTTTCGTCCTGGTCGTGGAACTGTGGACCAGCTCTATACTCTCGGCAGGGTCCTTGAGGGTACATGGGAGTTTGCCCAACCAGTCTACATGTGTTTTGTGGACTTGGAGAAGGCATTCGACCGTGTCCCTCGGGAAGTCCTGTGGGGAGTGCTCAGAGAGTATGGGGTATCGGACTGTCTGATTGTGGCAGTCCGCTCTCTGTATGCTCAGTGCCAGAGCTTGGTCCGCATTGCCGGCAGTAAGTCGGACACGTTTCCAGTGAGGGTTGGACTCCGCCAAGGCTGCCCTTTGTCACCGATTCTGTTCATAACTTTTATGGACAGAATTTATAGGCGCAGTCAAGGCGTTGAGGGGATCTGGTTTGGTGGCTGCAGGATTAGGTCTCTGCTTTATGCAGATGATGTGGTCCTGTTGGCTTCATCTGGCCAGGATCTTCAGCTCTCACTGGATCGGTTCGCAGCCGAGTGTGAAGCGACTGGGATGGACCATGGACTCGGACCTCCAAGTCCCAGTGCATGGTTCTCGCTCGGAAAAGGGTGGAGTGCCATCTCCGGGTTGGGGAGGAGATCTTGCCCCAAGTGGAGGAGTTCAAGTACCTCGGAGTCTTGTTCACGAGTGAGGGAAGAGTGGATCGTGAGATCAACAGGCGGATCGGTGCGGCGTCTTCAGCAATGCGGACGCTGTATCGATCCGTTGTGGTGAAGAAGGAGCTGAGCCGGAAGGCAAAGCTCTCGATTTACCGGTCGATCTACGTTCCCATCCTCACCTATGGTCATGAGCTTTGGGTTATGACCGAAAGGACAAGATCACGGGTACAAGCGGCCGAAATGAGTTTCCTCCGCCGGGTGGCGGGGCTCTCCCTTAGAGATAGGGTGTGAGAAGCTCTGCCATCCGGGGAGAGCTCAAAGTAAAGCCGCTGCTCCTCCACATCGAGAGGAGCCAGATGAGGTGGTTCGGGCATCTGGTCAGGATGCCACCCGAACGCCTCCCTAGGGAGGTGTTTAGGGCACGTCCGACCGGTAGGAGGCCACGGGGAAGACCCAGGACACGTTGGGAAGACTATGTCTCCCGGCTGGCCTGGGAACGCCTCGGGGTCCCACAGGAAGAGCTGGACGAAGTGGCTGGGGAGAGGGAAGTCTGGGCTTCCCTGCTTAGGCTGCTGCCCCCGCGACCCGACCTCGGATAAGCGGAAGAAGATGGATGGATGGATGGATAAATATAAAAGTAATATAAACATCATTCCAAAACCAAACTCCTAAACCAAACTTGCAATCCGTCTTAAACTGCCTGTAATATTGAATTTATATGAGTTTTACCAGAATCAGGTATTTTGGTAAGGTTTACAAATACAAAACTTGGGTTTTACTCATAATGACAGTATAACTGCATTATTTGATATGACAGTTATTTAAACATAACTCCTAAACCAAACATGATAAATAGCTAATAATGCCTGGAAAAATGTATATAAACATAACTCCAAAACCAAACATGCATTATGTCTAAAAATGCCTGTAATATTGTATCTATGTGAGTTTTACCAGAATCAGGAATTTTGGTAAGGTTTATAAATACCAAAATTAGGTTTTACTCATAATGACAGTACAACTGCCACCCTCAATATGACGGTTATGTTAACATAACTCCTAAACCACAAATGCAAAATGGCTAATAATGCCTGGAGAAATGTATCTTTGTGAGTTTTACAGGAAAAAAAATATTTTGTAAGGTTTGATAAGACACAATATAGTTTTTTTTTATTCAATATGTTTGTATAACTGTCATAATAAATGTAAAAGTTATATAAACATTACTCCAATACCAAACATGCAATCCGTCTAAAAATGCCTGTAATATTGAATCTATGTGAGTTTTACTAGAATCAGTTATTTTGTTAAGGTTTACAAATACAAAAATTAGGTTTTACTCACTATGACAGTATACTGTCACATTCAATCTGACTGTTATTTAAACACAAATTCTAAACCACGGATGCAAAGTGGCTAATAATAACTGGAGAAATGTATTTTTGTGAGTTTTACTGGAAAAAAAATATTTTGTAAAGTTTGTATAGACACAAGTTAGTTTTTTTTACTCAATATGATGGAAACATGCTTTATGTCTAAAAAAAATCCTGTAATATTTCATCCATGTGAGTTTTATCAGAATAAGTTATTTTGGTAATTTTACAAATACAAAAAATAGGTTTTACTCATAATGACAGTATATCTGCCACACGCAATATGACAGTTATTTAAACATAACTCTAAACCAAACATGGTTAATGGCTAATCATGCCTGGAGAAATGTATCTTTGTGAGTTTTACTGGAAAACATTTTTTTTTAAGGTTTATAAAGACACAAGTTAGTTTTTTTTACTCAATATGACAGTATAACTCTAATACTAAATGTAAAACATATATAAACATAACTCCAAAACAAAACATGCATTATGTTTAAAAATGCCTGTAATTTTGTATCCTTGCGAGTTTTACGAAAATCAATTGTTGTAGTAAGGTTTGCAATTACAAAATATTGGTTTTACTCACCATGATAGTATACTGTCACATTCAATTTGACAGTTATTTAAACATAACTACCAAACCACACATGCAAAATGGCTATAATGCCTGGAGAAATGTATCTTTGTGAGATTACTGGAAAAACATATTTTGTAAGGTTTGTAAAGAACCAATTTAGTTTTTTTTACTTAATATGATGAGGTGGCGACATTTCCAGGGTGTACCCCGCCTTCCGCTCGATTGTAGCTGACATAGGCTCCAGTGCCCCCCGCGACCCCGAAGGGAATAAGCGGTAGAAAATGGATGGATGGATGGACATCCGATAAAAAATGCCTGTAATATTGTATCACTCCTCTCTGAGCTGCCACCTTAACGTGGTAGAGGAGTTTGCGTGTCCCAATGATCCTAGGAGCTATGTTGTCCGGGGGCTTTATGCCCCCTGGTAGGGTCTCCCAAGACAAACTGGTCCTAGGTGAGGGATCAGACAAAGAGCAGCTCGAAGACCTCCATGAAATATAAAAAACAAGGACCCAGATTTCCCTCGCCCGGACGCGGGTCACCGGGGCCCCCCTCTGGAGCCAGGCCCGGAGGTGGGGCACGATGGCGAGCACCTGGTGGCCGGGCCTGCCCCCATGGGGCCCGGCCGGGCACAGCCCGAAGAGGCAACATGGGTCCCCCCTCCAATGGGCTCACCACCCATAGCAGGGGTCATGGAGGTCGGGTGCAATGTGAGCTGGGCGGCAGCCGAAGGCAGGGCACTTGGCGGTCCGATCCTCGGCTACAGAAGCTAGCTCTTGGGACGTGGAACGTCACCTCGCTGGGGGGGAAGGAGCCTGAGCTAGTGCGCGAGGTGGAGAAGTTCCGGCTAGATATAGTCGGACTCACTTCGACTGGCTTGGTGGCTGCAGGATTAGGTCTCTGCTTTTTGCAGATGATGTGGTCCTGATGGCTTCATCTGGCCAGGATCTTCAGCTCTCACTGGATCGGTTCGCAGCCGAGTGTGAAGCGACTGGGATGAGAATCAGCACCTCCAAGTCCGAGTCCATGGTTCGCGCCCGGAAAAGGGTGGAGTGCCATCTCCGGGTTGGGGAGGAGATTTTGCCCCAAGTGGAGGAGTTCAAGTACCTCGGAGTCTTGTTCACGAGTGGGGGCAGAGTGGATCGTGAGATCGACAGGCGGATCGGTGCTGCGTCTTCAGTAATGCGGACGCTGTATCGATCCGTTGTGGTGAAGAAGGAGCTGAGCCGGAAGGCAAAGCTCTCAATTTACCGGTCGATCTACGTTCCCATCCTCACCTATGGTCATGAGCTTTGGGTTATGACCGAAAGGACAAGATCACGGGTACAAGCGGCCGAAATGAGTTTCCTCCGCCGGGTGGCGGGGCTCTCCCTTAGAGATAGGGTGAGAAGCTCTGCCATCCGGGAGGAGCTCAAAGTAAAGCCGCTGCTCCTCCACATCGAGAGGAGCCAGATGAGGTGGTTCGGGCATCTGGTCAGGATGCCACCCGAACGCCTCCCTAGGGAGGTGTTTATGGCACGTCTGACCGGTAGGAGGCCGCGGGGAAGACCCAGGACACGTTGGGAAGACTATATCTCCCGGCTGGCCTGGGAACGCCTCGGGGTCCCCTGGGAGGAGCTGGACGAAGTGGCTGGGGAGAGGGAAGTCTGGGCTTCCCTGCTTAGGCTGCTGCCCCCGCGACCCGACCTCGGATAAGCGGAGGAAGATGGATGGATGGATATTGTATCAATGTGAGTTTTACTAAAATCAGTTGTTTTTGTAAGTTTTGCAAATACAAAATATTGGTTTTACTCACTATGACAGTGTACTGTCACATTCAATCTGACAGCTATTTAAACATAACTCCTAAACCACACATGCACAATGACTAATAATGCCGAGAAAAATGTATCTCTCTGAATTTTATTGGAAAAAAAATATTTTTTAAGGTTTTTAAAATTACAAGTTTGTTATTTTTTACTCAATTTGACAGTATAACTGTCATACTAAATATGAAAGTTATATACACATAACTCTAAAACCAAACTTGCAATCCGTCTAAAAATGCCTGTAATTATGAATCTATGTGAGTTTAACCAAAATCAGGTATTTTGGTAAGGTTTACAAATACAAAAATTAGGTTTTACTCATAATGACAGTATAACTGCCACACGCAATATGACAGTTTTTTAATCATAACTCCTAAAAAAACAAATGCAAAATGACTAATAATGCCTGGAAAAATGTATCTTTGTGAAATTTAATGAAAAAAAAATATTTTGTAAGGTTTGTAAAGACACAAATTAGTTTTTTTACTCAATATGATGGTATAACTGTCATACTAAATATGAAAGTTGTATAAACATAACTGCAAAACCAAACATGTTTTATGTCTATGTGTAATATTGTATCTATGTGAGTTTTACCAGAATCAGGTATTTTGGTAAGGTTTACAAATACAAAAATTAGGTTTTACTCACTATGACAGTATACTGTCACATTCAATCTGACAGTTATGTAAACATAACTCCTAAACCACACATGCAAAATGGCTAATAATGCCTGGAGAAATGTATCTTTGTGAGTTTTACTAGGAAAAACAATTTGTAAGGTTTGTAAAGACACACGTTAGTTTTTTTTACTCAATATGACAGTATAACTGTCATACTACATGCAGAAAATATATAAACATGACTCCAAAACCAAACTTGCAATCCATCTAAAAATGTCTGTAATATTGAATCTATGTGAGTTTTACCAAAATGAGGTATTTTGGTAAGGTTGACAAATAAAAAAAATAGGTTTTACTGATAGTGACATTATAAGTGCCACACTCAATATGACAGTTATTTAAACATAAGTCATAAACGACACAAGAAAATGGCTATTAAACCTGGAGAAATGTATCTTTGTTAGTTTTACTAGAGTAATGATCTTTTGTAAGGTTTACAAAGACACAAGTTTTTTTTACTCAATATGACGGTATAACCGTCAAACTAAAAAAAGTTATAGAAACATAACTCCAAAACCAAACTCAAAAACCAAACATGCAATCCATTTAAAAATGCCTGTAATATTAAATATATGTGAGTTTTATCAGAATCAGGTATTTTGGTAAGGTTTACAATACCAAAATTAGGTTTTACTCATAATGACAGTATAACTGCCACTCTCAATATGACAGTTATTTAAACATAACTCCTAAAACACACATGCAAAATGACTAATAATGCGTGGAAAAATGTATCTTTGTGATTTTTACTGGAAAAAAATATTTTGTAAGGTTTGTAAAGATACTGTTTTTTTGTTTTTTTTTAACTCAATATGATGGTATAACTGTCATACTAAAAATGAAAGTTTTATAAACATAACTCCAAAACCAAACTTGCAATTCGTAAAAAAAATGGCTGTAATATTAAATATATTTGATTTTAACCAGAATCAGGTATTTTGGTAAGGATTACAAATACAAAAATTAGGTTTTACTCATATTGACGGATAACCGCCAAATTTTTTTTAAACATAACTCATAAACAAAACATGCTAAATGGCTAATAATGCCTGGAGAAAAGTATCTTTGTGAGTTTTACTGGAAAAAAATAAATAAAAATTGTAAGGTTTGTAAAGACACAAGTTAGTTTTTTCTAACTCAAAAAGACAGTATAACTGTCATACTAAATGGAAAAGTTATATAAACATAACTCCAAAACCAAACATGCATTATGTCTAAGAATGCCTGAAATGATGTATCCATGTGAGTTATACTAGAATCAGTTGTTTTTGTAAGTTTTGCAAATGCAAAATATTGGTTTTACTCACTATGACAGTATACTGTCACATTCGATCTGACAGTTATTTAAACATAACTCCTAAACCACATATTCAAAATGACTAATAATGCCTGGAGAAATGTATCTCTGTGAATTTTTCTGGAAAAAAATATTTTTTACAACACATTTTTTTTTTACTCAAAATGACAGCAGTATACTGTCATAGTGAGTAAAACCTTATTTTTGTATTTGTAAACCTTACCAAAATACCTGATATGATGGTATAACTGTCATACTAAATATGAAAGTTATATAAACATAACTCCAAAACCAAACATACTTTGTGTCTAAAAATTCCTGTGATATTGTATCGATGTGGGTTTTACCAGAATCAGGTATTTTGGTAAGGTTTACAAATACAAAAAATAGGTTTTACTCATAATGACAGTATAACTGCCACACTCAATTTGACAGTTATTTAAACATAACTCCGAAACCAAACACGTTAAATGGCTAATAATGCCTGGGTAAATGTATCTTTGTGAGTTTAACTGGAAAAAAAAATATTTTGTAAGGTTTGTAAAGACAGAAGTTAGTTTTTTTACTCATAATGACAGTATAACTACCAGATTCAAAATGACAGTTATATAAACATAACGCCAAAACCAAACATGCATTATGTCTAAAAATGCCTGTAGTATTAAATCTATGTGAGTTTGACCAGAATCAGGTATTTTGGTAAGGTTTACAAATACAAAAAGTAGGTTTTACTCATAATGACAGTATAACTGCCACGTTCAAAATTACAGTTATTTAAACATAACTCCTAATTTAAACATGCTAAATGGCTAATACTGCCTGGAGAAAGGTATCTTTGTGAGTTTAACTGGAAAATAAAATTATTTTGTAAGGTTTGTAAAGACACAAGTTAGTTTTTTTTATTCAATATGTTTGTATAACTGTCATAATAAATGTAAAAGTTATATAAACATAACTCCAAAACCAAACATGCATTATGTCTAAAAAAGCCTGTAATATTGTATCTATGTGAGTTTTACAAGAATCAGGTATT
Organism: Nerophis lumbriciformis; assembly: GCF_033978685.3. Classification (NCBI taxonomy): domain Eukaryota; kingdom Metazoa; phylum Chordata; class Actinopteri; order Syngnathiformes; family Syngnathidae; genus Nerophis; species Nerophis lumbriciformis. Next base: position 253,281 of record NW_027316590.1, on the reverse strand, counting down.
TTGGTAATGTTGAAAAATACAAAAATTAGGTTTTACTCATACAAAATATTAGTTTAACTCATAAATACGTATACTGTCGCAATCAATCCGACAATATGGCTAATAATGCCTTGAGGAATGTATCTTTGTGAGTTTAACTGGAAAAAATATTTTGTAAGGTTTGTAAAGACACAAGTTAGTTTTTTTTTTTACACAATATTACAGTATAGCTGTCACACTATATATGAAAGTTATATAAACACAACTCCAAAACCAAATATGCAATATGTGAGTTTCATCAGAATCAGGTATTTTGGTAAGGTTTACAAAAACAAAAATTAGGTTTTACTCATAGTGACAGTATAACTGCCACACTCAATATGACAGTTATTTAAACATAACTCCTAAAACACGAATGCAAAATGACTAATAATGCCTAGAGAAAGGTATATTTGTGAATTTTACTGGAAAACAATATTTTGTAAGGTTTGTAAAGATACAAATTAGTTTGTTTTTTTACTCAATTTGATGGTATAACTTTCATACTAAATATGAAAGTTATATAAACATAACTCCAAAACCAAACATGCTTTATGTCTAAAAATTCCTGTAATATTGAATCGATGTGGTACAAAAAAATAGGTTTTACTCATAATGACAGTATAACTGCCACACTCAATATGACAGTTATTTAAACATAATTCCTAAACCAAACATGATAAATGGCTAATTATACCTGGATAAATGTATCTTTGTGAGTTTTACTGGAAAAAAAAAAGGTTTATAAAGACACAATTTTTTTTTTTTACTCAATATAATGGTATAACTGTCATACTAAATATGAAAGTTGTATAAACATAACTCCAAAACCAAACATGCATTATGTCTAAAAATGCCTGTAATATTGTATATATGTGATTTTTACCAGAATTAGGTATTTTGGTAAGGTTTACAAATACAAAATCTAGGTTTTACTCATAATGACAGTATAACTGCCACACTCAATATGACAGTTATTTAAACATAACTCCTAAACCAAACATTATAAATGGCTAATTATACCTGGAGAAATGTATCTGTGAGTCTTACTGGAAAAAAAAAAATGTAATGTTTATAAAGAAACAAGTTATTTTTTTTACTCAATATAATGGTATACTGTCATACTAAATATGAAAGTTATATAAACACAACTCCAAAACCAAACATGTTTTATGTCTAGAAATTCCTGTAATATTGTATCTATGTGAGTTTTACCAGAATCCGGTATTTTGGTAAGGTTTACAAATACAAAAAATTGGTTTCACTCATAATGACAATATAACTGCCACATTGAACATGACATGTATTTAAACATAATTCCTAAACCACAAATGCAAAATGGCTAATAATGCCTGGAGCAATGTATCTTTGTGAGTTTTCCTGGAAAAAATAATAAAAAATTGTAAGGTTTGTAAAGACACAAGTTAGTTTTTTACTTAATATGACAGTATAACTGGCATTCTATATATAAAAGTTAAATAAACATAACTCCAAAACCAAACTTGCAATATGTCTAAAAATACCTGTAATATTGTATCTATGTGAGTTTTACCAGAATCAGGTAATTCGGTAAGGTTTACATATACACAAATTTGGTTTTACTCATAATGACAGTATAACTGCCACATTTAATATGACAGTTATGTAAACATAACTCCTATACCACACATGCAAAATGGTTAATAATGCTTGGAGAAATGTATCTTTGTGAGTTTTACTGGAAAAAACGAAATTGTAAGGTTTATAAAGATACAAGTTAAATGTTTTGCTCAATATGATGATATAACTGTCATACTAAATATGAAAGTTATATTAACATAACTCCAAAACCAATGAATCTATGTTCGTTTTACGAGAATCACTTATTTTGGAAAGGTTTACAAAAACAAAAAATAGGTTTTACTCATAATGACAGTATAACTGCCACATTCAATATGACAGTTATGTAAACATAACTCCTAAACCACACATGCAAAATGGTTAATAATGCCTGGAGAAATGTATCTTTTTAAGTTTTACATGGAAAAAAAACAATTTTGTAAGGTTTGTAAAGACTGCGATAAGTTGTCGACTTGTCCAGGGTGTACCCCGCCTTCCGCCCGATTGTACCTGAGATAGGCTCCAGCGCCCCCCGCGACCCCAAAGGGAATAAGCGGTAGAAAATGGATGGATGAATGGGTTTGTAAAGACACAAGTTATTTTTTTCTTACTCAATATGACAGTAAAACTGTCATACTAAATGTAAACAAATTATAAACATAACTCCAAAACCAAACATGCATTATGTCTAAAAATGCCTGTAATATTGTATTCATGTGAGTTTAACTAGAATCAGTTGTTTTTGTAAGGTTTGCAAATACAAAATATTGGTTTTACTCACTATGACAGTACACTGTCACATTCAATCTGACAGTTATTTAAACATAACTCCTAAACCACACATACAAAATGACTAATAACGCCTGGAGAAAAGTTTATTTGTGAGTTTTAAACTGTCAGATTGAATGTGACAGTATACTGTCATAGTGAGTAAAACCAATATTTTGTATTTGCAAAACTTACAAAAACAACTGATTCTAGTTAGCTCACATGGATACAATATTACAGGCATTTTTAGACATAATGCATGTTTGGTTTTGGAGTTATGTTTATACTACTTTTACATTTAGTATGACAGTTATACTGTCCAACCATCCATCCATTTTCTACCGTTTATTCCCTTCGGGGTGGCGGGGGGCGCTGGAGCCTATCTCAGCTACAATCGGGCGGAAGGCGGGGTACACCCTGGAAAAGTCGCCACCTCATTATATTAATATAACTCCAAAACCAAACATGCATTATGTCTAAAAATGCCTGTAATATTGTATCCATGTGAGTTTTACTAGAATAAGTTGTTTTTGTAATTTTTGCAAATACAAAATACTGGTTTTACTCACTATGACAGTATACTGTCACATTCAATCTGACAGTTTAAAACTCACAAATAAACTTTTCTCCAGGCGTTATTAGTCATTTTGTATGTGTGGTTTAGGAGTTATGTTTAAATAACTGTCAGATTGAATGTGACAGTATACTGTCATAGTGAGTAAAACCAATATTTTGTATTTGAAAACCTTACAAAAACAACTGATTCTAGTAAAACTCACATGGATACAATATTACAGGCATTTTTAGACATAATGCATGTTTGGTTTTGGAGTTATAATTATATAACTTTTACATTTAGTATGAGAGTTATACTGTCATATTGAGTAAAAAAGAAAAAAACTTGTGTCTTTAAAAACCTTACAAAATATTTTTTTTTTCCCAGTAAAACTCACAAAGATAAATTTTTCCAGGCATTATTAGCCATTTTGCATGTGAGGTTTAGGAGTTATATTTAAATAACTGTCATATTGCGTGTGGCAGTTATACTGTCATTATGAGTAAAACCTAATTGTTGTATTTGTAAACCTTACCAAAATACCTGATTGTAGTAAAACTCATATAGATACAATATTACAGGTATTTTTAGACGGATTGCGTGTTTGGTTTTAGAGTTATGTTTATATAACTTTCATATTTAGTATGACAGTTATACTGTCATATTGAGTAAAAGAAACTAATTTGTGTCTATGCAAACCATACAAAATATTTTTTTCCAGTAGCAGGTATTTCGGTAAGGTTTACAAATAAAAAAAATTGGTTTTACTCATAATGACAGTATAACTGCCACGTTCAAAATGACAAATATTTAAACATAACTCCTAAACCAAACATGCTATATGGCTAATAATGCCTGGAGAAAGGTGTCTTTGTGAGTTTTACTGGAAAAACATTATTTTGTATGGTTTGTAAACACACAAGTTAGTTTTGTTTTACTCAATATGACAGTATAACTGTCATACTTAATGTAAAAGTTGTATAAACATAACTACAAAACCAAACATGCATTATATCTAAAATTGCCTGTAATGATGTATCCATGTGAGTTTTACTAGAATCAGTTGTTTTTGTAAGTTTTGGGAATACAAAATATTGGTTTTACTCACTATGACAGTATACTGTCACATTCAATCTGACAGTTATTTAAACATAACTCCTAAACCACACATTCAAAGTGACTAATAATGCCTGGAGAAATGTATTTTTGTGAGTTTTACTGGAAAAAAAATATTTTGTAAGGTTTGTATAGACACAAGTTAGTTTTTTTTACTCAATATGATGGTACGGACGGCGTGGCGCGGTGGAAGAATGGCCGTGCGCGACCCGAGGGTCCCTGGTTCAATCCCCACCTAGTACCAACCTCGTCATGTCCGTTGTGTCCTGAGCAAGACACTTCACCCTTGCTCCTGATGGGTGCTGGTTAGCGCCTTGCATGGCAGCTCCCTCCATCAGTGTGTGAATGTGTGTGTGAATGGGTAAATGTGGAAGTAGTGTCAAAGCGCTTTGAGTACCTTGAAGGTAGAAAAGCGCTATACAAGTACAACCCATTGATCATTTATCATTTATAACTGTCTTACTAAATTTAAAAGTTATATAAACATAACTTCAAAACCAAACATGCAATCCATCTAAAAATGCCTGTAATATTGAATCTATGTGAGTTTTACCACAAACAGGTATTTTGGTAAGGTTCACAAATACAACAATTAGGTTTTACTCATAATGACAGTATAACTGCCACACGCAATATGACAGTTATTTAAATATAACTCCTAAACCTCACATGCAAAATGGCTAATAATGCCTGGAAAAATTTATCTTTGTGAGTTTTACTGGGAAAAAAAAATATTTTGTAAGGTTTTTAAAGACACAAGTTATTTTTTTTTTTTACTCAATATGACAGTATAACTGTCATACTAAATGTAAAAGTTATATAATTATAACTCCAAAAACAAACATGCATTATGTCTAAAAATGCCTGTAATATTGTATCCATGTGAGTTTTAGTAGAATCAGTTGTTTTTGTAAGGTTTTCAAATACAAAATATTGGTTTTACTCACTATGACAGTATACTGTTACATTCAATCTGACAGTTATTTAAACATAACTCCTAAACCACACATGCAAAATGGCTAATATTGCCTGGAGAAATTTATTTTTGTGAGTTTTACTGGAAAAAAAATATTTTGTAAGGTTTGTTCGGACACAAGTTTGTTTTTTTTATTCAATATGATGGTATAACTGTCTTACTAAATTTGAAAGTTATATAAACATAACTTCAAAACCAAACATGCAATCCGTCTAAAAATGCATGTAATATTGAATCTATGTGAGTTTTACCACAAACAGGGATTTTGGTAAGGTTTACAAATACAAAAATTTGGGTTTACTCATAATGACAGTATAACTGCAACGTTCAAAATGACAGTTATTTAAACATAACTCCTAAACCAAACATGCTAAATGGCTAATAATGACTGGAGAAATGCATCTTTGTGAGTTTTCCTGAAAAAAACAACATTTTAGTAAGGTTTGTAAAGACACAAGTTAGTTGTTTTTTACTCCATATGACAGTATAACTGTCATACTAAATGTAAAATGTATATAAACAAAACTCCAAAACCAAACATGCATTATGTCTAAAAATGCCTGTAACATTGTATCCATGTGAGTTTTACTAGAATCAGTTGTTTTTTTAAGGTTTGAAAATAGAAAATATTGAATTTACTCACTATGACAGTATGCTGTCACATTCGATCTGACAGTTATTTAAACATATCTCCTAAACCACACATACAAAATGACTAATAATGCCTTTGTGAGTTTTACTGAAAAAAAAATACATATATTTTGTAAGGTTTGTAAAGACACAAGTTAGTTTTGTTTTTTACTTAATATGACAGTAAAACTGTCATACTAAATATGAAAGTTATATAAACATAACTCCAAAACCAAACTTGCATTATGTTCAAAAAATGCCTGTAATATTGTATCTATGTGAGTTTTACTACAACCTATTTTGCATGTGTGGTTAGGGAGTTATGTTTAAATAACAGTCAAATTTAATGTAGCAGTTAACTATCATTATGAGTAAACCCCGAATTTATGTAATTGTACACCTTACCAAATTAACTGATTCTTGTAAAACTCACATAGATACAATATTTTAGGCATTTTTAGACATAATGCATTTTCAGTTTTGGAGTTATGTTTATATAACTTTCATATTTGGTATGACAGTTATACTGTCATATTGAATTAAAAAAACTTACTTGACTCTTTGCAAAACTTACAAAATATATTTTTTCTAGTAAAACTAACAACGATACATGTCTTCAGGCATTATTAGACATGTTGCATGTTTGGTGTAGGAATTATGTTGAAAAACATTTTTATTGCTTATTTCGCATTATCTCAGGATTTTAAGAACATTACTGTCAAAATGAGTAAAACACTACTTTTTGTGTTTGCAAGCCTTAAAATAGCATATGTTTAGAGTAAAACTCACAAGGATGCATTGTTTTAGGCTTTATTAGCCTATTTGCATGTGTGGTTAGGAAGTTATGTTTAAATAACTGTCAAATTGAATATAGCAGGCATTATTAGGCATGTTGCATGTTTGGTGTAGGAATTATGTTGAAAAACAATTTTAGTGATTTTTTCGCATTATCGCAGGATTTTAAGAACATTACTGGCATATTGAGTAAAAAACTACAGTATACTGTCACATTCAATCTGACTGTTATTTAAACATAACTCCTAAACCATGCAAGCAAAATGTCAAATAATGCCTGGAGAAATGTATCTTTGTAAGTTTTACAGGAAAAAAAATAGTTTCTAAGGTTTGTAAAGACACAAGTTAGCTTTTTTTTACTCAATATGACAGTATAACTGTCGTACTAAATATGAAAGTTGAATAAATATAACACCAAAACCAAACTTGCAATCCGTCTAAAAATGCCTGTATTATTGAATATATGTGAGTTTTACCAGAATTAGTTATTTTGGTGAGGTTTACAAATACAAAAATTGGGTTTTACTCATAATGACAGTATAACTGCCATATTCAAAATAACAGTTATATAAACATAACTCCAAAACCAAAATGCATTTTGTCTAAAAATGCCTGTAATATTGTATCTTTTTGAGTTTTACCAGAATCAGGTATTTTGGTAAGGTTGACAAATACAAACATTAAGTTTTACTCATAATGACAGTATACTGCCACATTCAATATGAAAATTATTTAAACATAACTCCAAAACCAAACATGCATTATGTCTAAAAATTCCTATAACTTTGTATCTACGTGATTTTTACTAGAATCAGTTGTTTTTGTAAGGTTTACAAATACAAAATATTAGTTTTTCTCATAATGAGAGTATACTGTCACAATCAATCTGACAAAATGGCTAATAATGCCTGGAGGAATGTATCTTTGTGAATTTTACAGGAACAAATATTTTGTAAGGTTTGTAAAGACACAAGTTATTTTTTTAACTTAATTTTACAGTATAGCTGTCATACTATATATGAAAGTTTTATAAACATAACTCCAAAACCAAACATGCAATCCGTTTAAAAATGTCTGTAATATTTATTATATGTAAGTTTTATCAGAATCAGGTATTTGGTAAAGTTTACAAATCAAAAAATTAGGTTTTACTCATAGTGACAGTATAACTGTCACCCTCAATATGACAGTTATTTAAACATAACTCCTATCTAGTGGTTAGAGTGTCCGCCCTGAGATCGGTAGGTTGTGAGTTCAAACCCCGGCCGAGTCATACCAAAGACTATAAAAAATGGGACCCATTACGTCCCTGCTTGGCACTCAGCATCAAGGGTTGGAATTGGGGGTTAAATCACCAAAAATGATTCCCGGGCGCAGCACCGCTGCTCCCCTCACCTCCCAGGGGGTGATCAAGGGGATGGGTCAAATGCAGAGGACAAATTTCACCACACCTAGTGTGTGTGTGACAATCATTGGGACTTTAACTTTAACTTTAACTTTAAAACACAAATGCAAAATGACTAATAATGCCTAGAGAAATGTATATTTGTGAATTTTACTGGAAAACAATATTTTGTAAGGTTTGTAAAGATACAAATTAGTGTTTTATTACTCAATATGATGGTATAACTGTCATACTAAATATGAAAGTTATATAAACATAACTCCAAAACCAAACATACTTTGTGTCTAAAAAATTCCTGTGATATTGTATCGATGTGGGTTTTACCAGAATCAGGTATTTTGGTAAGGTTTACAAATACAAAAAATAGGTTTTACTCATAATGACAGTATAACTGCCACACTCAATTTGACAGTTATTTAAACATAACTCCGAAACCAAACACGTTAAATGGCTAATAATGCCTGGGTAAATGTATCTTTGTGAGTTTAACTGGAAAAAAAAAATATTTTGTAAGGTTTGTAAAGACAGAAGTTAGTTTTTTTACTCATAATGACAGTATAACTACCAGATTCAAAATGACAGTTATATAAACATAACGCCAAAACCAAACATGCATTATGTCTAAAAATGCCTGTAGTATTAAATCTATGTGAGTTTGACCAGAATCAGGTATTTTGGTAAGGTTTACAAATACAAAAAGTAGGTTTTACTCATAATGACAGTATAACTGCCACGTTCAAAATTACAGTTATTTAAACATAACTCCTAATTTAAACATGCTAAATGGCTAATACTGCCTGGAGAAAGGTATCTTTGTGAGTTTAACTGGAAAATAAAATTATTTTGTAAGGTTTGTAAAGACACAAGTTAGTTTTTTTTATTCAATATGTTTGTATACTGTCACATTCAATCTGACTGTTATTTAAACACAAATTCTAAACCACGGATGCAAAGTGGCTAATAATAACTGGAGAAATGTATTTTTGTGAGTTTTACTGGAAAAAAAATATTTTGTAAAGTTTGTATAGACACAAGTTAGTTTTTTTTACTCAATATGATGGAAACATGCTTTATGTCTAAAAAAAATCCTGTATTATTTCATCCATGTGAGTTTTATCAGAATAAGTTATTTTGGTAATTTTACAAATACAAAAAATAGGTTTTACTCATAATGACAGTATATCTGCCACACGCAATATGACAGTTATTTAAACATAACTCTAAACCAAACATGGTTAATGGCTAATCATGCCTGGAGAAATGTATCTTTGTGAGTTTTACTGGAAAACATTTTTTTTTAAGGTTTATAAAGACACAAGTTAGTTTTTTTTACTCAATATGACAGTATAACTCTAATACTAAATGTAAAACATATATAAACATAACTCCAAAACAAAACATGCATTATGTTTAAAAATGCCTGTAATTTTGTATCCTTGCGAGTTTTACGAAAATCAATTGTTGTAGTAAGGTTTGCAATTACAAAATATTGGTTTTACTCACCATGATAGTATACTGTCACATTCAATTTGACAGTTATTTAAACATAACTACCAAACCACACATGCAAAATGGCTATAATGCCTGGAGAAATGTATCTTTGTGAGATTACTGGAAAAACATATTTTGTAAGGTTTGTAAAGAACCAATTTAGTTTTTTTTACTTAATATGATGAGGTGGCGACATTTCCAGGGTGTACCCCGCCTTCCGCTCGATTGTAGCTGACATAGGCTCCAGCGCCCCCCGCGACCCCGAAGGGAATAAGCGGTAGAAAATGGATGGATGGATGGACATCCGATAAAAAATGCCTGTAATATTGTATCACTCCTCTCTGAGCTGCCACCTTAACGTGGTAGAGGAGTTTGCGTGTCCCAATGATCCTAGGAGCTATGTTGTCCGGGGGCTTTATGCCCCCTGGTAGGTTCTCCCAAGACAAACTGGTCCTAGGTGAGGGATCAGACAAAGAGCAGCTCGAAGACCTCCATGAAATATAAAAAACAAGGACCCAGATTTCCCTCGCCCGGACGCGGGTCACCGGGGCCCCCCTCTGGAGCCAGGCCCGGAGGTGGGGCACGATGGCGAGCACCTGGTGGCCGGGCCTGCCCCCATGGGGCCCGGCCGGGCACAGCCCGAAGAGGCAACGTGGGTCCCCCCTCCAATGGGCTCACCACCCATAGCAGGGGTCATGGAGGTCGGGTGCAATGTGAGCTGGGCGGCAGCCGAAGGCAGGGCACTTGGCGGTCCGATCCTCGGCTACAGAAGCTAGCTCTTGGGACGTGGAACGTCACCTCGCTGGGGGGGAAGGAGCCTGAGCTAGTGCGCGAGGTGGAGAAGTTCCGGCTAGATATAGTCGGACTCACTTCGACTGGTTTGGTGGCTGCAGGATTAGGTCTCTGCTTTTTGCAGATGATGTGGTCCTGATGGCTTCATCTGGCCAGGATCTTCAGCTCTCACTGGATCGGTTCGCAGCCGAGTGTGAAGCGACTGGGATGAGAATCAGCACCTCCAAGTCCGAGTCCATGGTTCGCGCCCGGAAAAGGGTGGAGTGCCATCTCCGGGTTGGGGAGGAGATTTTGCCCCAAGTGGAGGAGTTCAAGTACCTCGGAGTCTTGTTCACGAGTGGGGGCAGAGTGGATCGTGAGATCGACAGGCGGATCGGTGCTGCGTCTTCAGTAATGCGGACGCTGTATCGATCCGTTGTGGTGAAGAAGGAGCTGAGCCGGAAGGCAAAGCTCTCAATTTACCGGTCGATCTACGTTCCCATCCTCACCTATGGTCATGAGCTTTGGGTTATGACCGAAAGGACAAGATCACGGGTACAAGCGGCCGAAATGAGTTTCCTCCGCCGGGTGGCGGGGCTCTCCCTTAGAGATAGGGTGAGAAGCTCTGCCATCCGGGAGGAGCTCAAAGTAAAGCCGCTGCTCCTCCACATCGAGAGGAGCCAGATGAGGTGGTTCGGGCATCTGGTCAGGATGCCACCCGAACGCCTCCCTAGGGAGGTGTTTATGGCACGTCTGACCGGTAGGAGGCCGCGGGGAAGACCCAGGACACGTTGGGAAGACTATATCTCCCGGCTGGCCTGGGAACGCCTCGGGGTCCCCTGGGAGGAGCTGGACGAAGTGGCTGGGGAGAGGGAAGTCTGGGCTTCCCTGCTTAGGCTGCTGCCCCCGCGACCCGACCTCGGATAAGCGGAGGAAGATGGATGGATGGATATTGTATCAATGTGAGTTTTACTAAAATCAGTTGTTTTTGTAAGTTTTGCAAATACAAAATATTGGTTTTACTCACTATGACAGTGTACTGTCACATTCAATCTGACAGCTATTTAAACATAACTCCTAAACCACACATGCACAATGACTAATAATGCCGAGAAAAATGTATCTCTCTGAATTTTATTGGAAAAAAAATATTTTTTAAGGTTTTTAAAATTACAAGTTTGTTATTTTTTACTCAATTTGACAGTATAACTGTCATACTAAATATGAAAGTTATATACACATAACTCTAAAACCAAACTTGCAATCCGTCTAAAAATGCCTGTAATTATGAATCTATGTGAGTTTAACCAAAATCAGGTATTTTGGTAAGGTTTACAAATACAAAAATTAGGTTTTACTCATAATGACAGTATAACTGCCACACGCAATATGACAGTTTTTTAATCATAACTCCTAAAAAAACAAATGCAAAATGACTAATAATGCCTGGAAAAATGTATCTTTGTGAAATTTAATGAAAAAAAAATATTTTGTAAGGTTTGTAAAGACACAAATTAGTTTTTTTACTCAATATGATGGTATAACTGTCATACTAAATATGAAAGTTGTATAAACATAACTGCAAAACCAAACATGTTTTATGTCTATGTGTAATATTGTATCTATGTGAGTTTTACCAGAATCAGGTATTTTGGTAAGGTTTACAAATACAAAAATTAGGTTTTACTCACTATGACAGTATACTGTCACATTCAATCTGACAGTTATGTAAACATAACTCCTAAACCACACATGCAAAATGGCTAATAATGCCTGGAGAAATGTATCTTTGTGAGTTTTACTAGGAAAAACAATTTGTAAGGTTTGTAAAGACACACGTTAGTTTTTTTTACTCAATATGACAGTATAACTGTCATACTACATGCAGAAAATATATAAACATGACTCCAAAACCAAACTTGCAATCCATCTAAAAATGTCTGTAATATTGAATCTATGTGAGTTTTACCAAAATGAGGTATTTTGGTAAGGTTGACAAATAAAAAAAATAGGTTTTACTGATAGTGACATTATAAGTGCCACACTCAATATGACAGTTATTTAAACATAAGTCATAAACGACACAAGAAAATGGCTATTAAACCTGGAGAAATGTATCTTTGTTAGTTTTACTAGAGTAATGATCTTTTGTAAGGTTTACAAAGACACAAGTTTTTTTTACTCAATATGACGGTATAACCGTCAAACTAAAAAAAGTTATAGAAACATAACTCCAAAACCAAACTCAAAAACCAAACATGCAATCCATTTAAAAATGCCTGTAATATTAAATATATGTGAGTTTTATCAGAATCAGGTATTTTGGTAAGGTTTACAATACCAAAATTAGGTTTTACTCATAATGACAGTGTAACTGCCACTCTCAATATGACAGTTATTTAAACATAACTCCTAAAACACACATGCAAAATGACTAATAATGCGTGGAAAAATGTATCTTTGTGATTTTTACTGGAAAAAAATATTTTGTAAGGTTTGTAAAGATACTGTTTTTTTTGTTTTTTTTAACTCAATATGATGGTATAACTGTCATACTAAAAATGAAAGTTTTATAAACATAACTCCAAAACCAAACTTGCAATTCGTAAAAAAAATGGCTGTAATATTAAATATATTTGATTTTAACCAGAATCAGGTATTTTGGTAAGGATTACAAATACAAAAATTAGGTTTTACTCATATTGACGGATAACCGCCAAATTTTTTTTAAACATAACTCATAAACAAAACATGCTAAATGGCTAATAATGCCTGGAGAAAAGTATCTTTGTGAGTTTTACTGGAAAAAAATAAATACAAATTGTAAGGTTTGTAAAGACACAAGTTAGTTTTTTCTAACTCAAAAAGACAGTATAACTGTCATACTAAATGGAAAAGTTATATAAACATAACTCCAAAACCAAACATGCATTATGTCTAAGAATGCCTGAAATGATGTATCCATGTGAGTTATACTAGAATCAGTTGTTTTTGTAAGTTTTGCAAATGCAAAATATTGGTTTTACTCACTATGACAGTATACTGTCACATTCGATCTTAATAATAATGCCTGGAGAAATGTATCTCTGTGAATTTTTCTGGAAAAAAATATTTTTTACAACACATTTTTTTTTTACTCAAAATGACAGCAGTATACTGTCATAGTGAGTAAAACCTTATTTTTGTATTTGTAAACCTTACCAAAATACCTGATTGTAGTAAAACTCACATAGATACAATATTACAGGCATTTTTTGAACATAATGCAAGTTTGGTTTTGGAGTTATGTTTATATAACTTTCATATTTAGTATGACAGTTTTACTGTCATATTAAGTAAAAAACAAAACTAACTTGTGTCTTTACAAACCTTACAAAATATATGTATTTTTTTTTCAGTAAAACTCACAAAGGCATTATTAGTCATTTTGTATGTGTGGTTTAGGAGATATGTTTAAATAACTGTCAGATCGAATGTGACAGCATACTGTCATAGTGAGTAAATTCAATATTTTCTATTTTCAAACCTTAAAAAAACAACTGATTCTAGTAAAACTCACATGGATACAATGTTACAGGCATTTTTAGACATAATGCATGTTTGGTTTTGGAGTTTTGTTTATATACATTTTACATTTAGTATGACAGTTATACTGTCATATGGAGTAAAAAACAACTAACTTGTGTCTTTACAAACCTTACTAAAATGTTGTTTTTTTCAGGAAAACTCACAAAGATGCATTTCTCCAGTCATTATTAGCCATTTAGCATGTTTGGTTTAGGAGTTATGTTTAAATAACTGTCATTTTGAACGTTGCAGTTATACTGTCATTATGAGTAAAACCAAATTTTTGTATTTGTAAACCTTACCAAAATCCCTGTTTGTGGTAAAACTCACATAGATTCAATATTACATGCATTTTTAGACGGATTGCATGTTTGGTTTTGAAGTTATGTTTATATAACTTTCAAATTTAGTAAGACAGTTATACCATCATATTGAATAAAAAAAAAAAACTTGTGTCCGAACAAACCTTACAAAATATTTTTTTTCCAGTAAAACTCACAAAAATAAATTTCTCCAGGCAATATTAGCCATTTTGCATGTGTGGTTTAGGAGTTATGTTTAAATAACTGTCAGATTGAATGTAACAGTATACTGTCATAGTGAGTAAAACCAATATTTTGTATTTGAAAACCTTACAAAAACAACTGATTCTACTAAAACTCACATGGATACAATATTACAGGCATTTTTAGACATAATGCATGTTTGTTTTTGGAGTTATAATTATATAACTTTTACATTTAGTATGACAGTTATACTGTCATATTGAGTAAAAAAAAAAAATAACTTGCGTCTTTACAAACCTCACAAAATATTTTTTTCTAGTAAAAATCACAAAGATACATTTCTCCAGGCATTATTAACCATTTTGCATGTGTGGTATAGGAGTTATGTTTACATAACTGTCATATTAAATGTGGCAGTTATACTGTCATTATGAGTAAAACCAAGTTTGTGTAAATGTAAACCTTACCAAAATACCTGATTATGGTAAAACTCACATAGATACAATACTAAAGGCATTTTTAGACATAATGCATGTTCGGTTTTGGAGTTATGTTTGTATACATTTCTCCAGGCATTAATAGCCATTTATCATATTTGGTTTAGGAGTTATGTTTAAATAACTGTCATATCAAATAATGCAGTTATACTGTCATTATGAGTAAAACCCAAGTTTACAAATGTAAACCTTACCAAAATACCTGATTCTGGTAAAACTCATATATATTCAATATTACAGGCAGTTTAAGACGGATTGCAAGTTTGGTTTAGGAATTATGTTTATATTACTTTTATATTTAGTTTGACAGTTATACCATCATATTGAGTAAAAAAAACAAAACTTTTTTCTTTACAAACCTTACAAAATATTTTTTTCTAGTAAAACTCACAAAGATACATTTCTCCAGGCATTTATAGCTATTTAGCATGTTTGGTTTAGGAGTTATGTTTAAATAACTGTTATTTTGAATATGGCAGTTATACTGTCATTATGAGTAAAACCTAAATTTTGTATTTATAAACCTTACCAAAATACCTGATTCTGGTAAAACTCACATAGATACAATATTACAGGCATTTTTAGACATAATGCATGTTTGGTTTTGGAGTTATGTTCATATACATTTTTCCAGGCATTATTAGCCATTTATCATGTTTGGTTTAGGAGTTATGTTTAAATAACTGTCATATCAAATAATGCAGTTATACTGTCATTATGAGTAAAACCCAAGTTTTGGATTTGTAAACCTAACCAAAATACCTGATTCTGGTAAAACTCATATAGATTCAATATTACAGGCAGTTTAAGACGGATTGCAAGTTTGGTTTTGGAGTTATGTTTATTTAACTTTCATATATAGTATGACAGTTATACTGTCATATTAAGTAAAAAAAACTAATTTGTTTCTTTACAAACCTTATAAAAAAAAAAGTTTCCAGGAAAACTCACAAAGATACATTGTTCCAGGCATTATTAGCCATTTTGTAATTGTGGTTTAGGAGTTACAGTATGTTTAAATAACTGTCAGATTGAATTTGACAGTATACTGCAATTATGAGTAAAACCCAATTTTTGTATTTGTAAACCTTACCTAAATACCTGATTCTGGTAAAATTCACATAGATTCAATATTACAGGCAGTTTAAGACGGATTGCAAGTTTGGTTTTGGAGTTATGTTTATTTAACTTTCATATATAGTATGACAGTTATACTGTCATATTAAGTAAAAAAAACTAATTTGTTTCTTTACAAACCTTATAAAAAAAAAAGTTTCCAGGAAAACTCACAAAGATACATTGTTCCAGGCATTATTAGCCATTTTGTAATTGTGGTTTAGGAGTTACAGTATGTTTAAATAACTGTCAGATTGAATTTGACAGTATACTGCAATTATGAGTAAAACCCAATTTTTGTATTTGTAAACCTTACCTAAATACCTGATTCTGGTAAAATTCACATAGATTCAATATTACAGGCATTTTTAGACGTATTGCAAGTTTGGTTTTGGAGTTATGTTTATTTAACTTTCATATTTAGTATGACAGTTATACTGTCATATTAAGTACAAAAAAATAACTTGTGTCTTTACAAACCTTATAAAAAAAATGTTTTTCCAGGAAAACTCACAAAGATACATTTCTCCAGGCATTATTAGCCATTTTGTATTTGTGGTTTAGGAGTTGTGTTTAAATAACTGTCAGATTGAATGTGACAATATACTGTCATTATGAGTAAAACCTAATTTTTGTATTTGTAAACCTTACCAAAAATACCTGATTCTGGTAAAAATCACATAGATACAATATTGCAGGCATTTTTAGACATAATTCATGTTTGGTTTTGGAGTTATGTTTATACAACTTTCATATTTAGTATGACAGTTATACCATCATATTGAGTAAAAAAAAAAAAAAAACTTGTGTCTTTATTAATCTTACAGGTTTTTTTTTTCTCCCAAAACTCACAAAGATACATTTCTCCAGGCATAATTAGCCATTTATCATGTTTGGTTTAGGAGTTATGTTTAAATAACTGTCATTTTGAGTGGGGGAGTTATTGTATTGTGTGTCATTATAAATAAAAACCTATTTTTTGTATTTGTAAACCTTACCAAAATACCTGATTCTGGTCAAACCCACATCGATACAATATTACAGGAATTTTTAGACATAAAGCATGTTTGGTTTTGGAGCTATGTTTATATAACTTTCATATTTAGTATGAAAGTTATACCATCATATTGAGTAAAAAACAAAAAATAATTTGTATCTTTACAAACCTTACAAATATTGTCTTCCAGTAAAATTCACAAATATACCTTTCTCTAGGCATTATTAGTCATTTTGCATTTGTGTTTTAAGAGTTATGTTTAATTAACTGTCTTATTGAGTGTGGCAGTTATACTGTCACTATGAGTAAAACCTAATTTTTGTTTTTGTAAACCTTACCAAAATACCTGATTCTGATAAAACTCACATTTTGTATATTTGGTTTTGGAGTTGTGTTTATATAACTTTCATATATAGTATGACAGCTATACTGTAAAATTGTGTAAAAAAAAAAAAAAAAAACTTGTGTCTTTACAAACCTTACAAAATATTATTTCCAGTAAAACTCACAAAGATACATTCCTCAAGGCATTATTAGCCAAATTGTCAGATTGATTGTGACAGTATACTGTCATTATGAGTAAAACTAATATTTTGTATTTGTAAACCTTACAAAAACAACTGATTCTAGTAAAACTCACATGGATACAAAATTATAGGCATTTTTAGACATCATGCATGTTTGGTGGCGGTCAATGTGGCAGTTATACCGTCATTATGAGTAAAACCTAATTTTTGTATTTTTCAACCTTAACAAAATACCTGATTCTGGTAAAACTCACATAGATACAATACTAAAGGCATTTTTAGACATAATGCATGTTTGGTTTTGGAGTTATGTTTGTATACATTTCTCCAGGCATTAATAGCCATTTAGCATGTTTGGTTCAGGAGTTATGTTTAAATAACTGTTATTTTGAATATGGCAGTTATACTGTCATTATGAGTAAAACCTAAATGTTGTATTTATAAACCTTACCAAAATACCTTATTCTGGTAAAACTCACATAGATACAATATTACAGGCATTTTTACACATAATGCATGTTTGGTTTTGGAGTTATGTTTATATACATTTTTCCAGGCATTATTAGCCATTTATCATGTTTGGTTTAGGAGTTATGTTTAAATAACTGTCATATCAAATAATGCAGTTATACTGTCATTATGAGTAAAACCCAAGTTTTGTATTTGTAAACCTTACCAAAATACCTGATTCTGGTAAAACACATATAGATTCAATATTACAGGCAGTTTAAGACGGATTGCAAGTTTGGTTTAGGAGTTTGGTTTTGGAATTATGTTTATATTACTTTTATAATTAGTTTGACAGTTATACCATCATATTGAGTAAAAAAAAAAAAAAAAACTTGTCTTTACAAACCTTACAAAATATTTTTTCTAGTAAAATTCACAAAGATACATTTCTCCAGGCATTATTAGCCATTTAGCATGTTTGGTTCAGGAGTTATGTTTAAATAACTGTTATTTCGAATATGGCAGTTAATGTCATTATGAGTAAAACCCAATTTTTGTATTTGTAAACCTTACCAAAATACCTGATTCTGGTAAAACTCACATAGATTCAATATAACAGGCATTTTTAGACGTATTGCAAGTTTGGTTTTGGAGTTATGTTTATTTAACTTTCATATTCAGTATGACAGTTAATCTGTCATATTAAGTAAAAAAACTAATTTGTTTCTTTACAAACCTTATAAAAAAAAAATAATTCCAGGAAAACTCAAAAAGATAAATTTTTCCAGGCATTATTAGCCATTTTGTAATTGTGGTTTAGGAGTTACAGTATGTTTAAATAACTGTCAGATTGAATGTGACAGTATACTGTCATAGTGAGTAAAACCTAATTTTTGTATTTGTAAACCTTACCAAAAATACCTGATTCTGGTAAAAATCACATAGATACAATATTGCAGGCATTTTTAGACATAATGCATGTTTGGTTTTGGAGTTATGTTTATACAACTTTTATATTTAGTATGACAGTTATACCATCATATTGAGTAAAGAAAAAAAAAACTTGTGTCTTTATAAACCTTACAAAAAATGTTTTCCCAGTAAAACTCACAAAGATACATTTCTCCAGGCATATTTAGCCATTTATCATGTTTGGTTTAGGAGTTATGTTTAAACAACTGTCGTATTGAGTGTGGCAGTTATAATGTCATTATGAGTAAAACCTATTTTTTGTATTTGTAAACCTTACCAAAATACCTGATTCTGGTTAAACCCACATCGATACAATATTACAGGAATTTTTAGACATAAAGCATGTTTGGTTTTGGAGTTATGTTTATATAACTTTCATATTTAGTATGAAAGTTATACCATCATATTGAGTAAAAAACAAAAAATAATTTGTATCTTTACAAACCTTACAAAATATTGTTTTCCAGTAAAATTCACAAATATACCTTTCTCTAGGCATTATTAGTCATTTTGCATTTGTGTTTTAGGAGTTATATTTAATTAACTGTCAGATTGAGTGTGACAGTTATACTTAATGCATGTTTGGTTTTGGAGTTATGTTTATGTAACTTTTACATTTATTATGACAGTTATACAAACATATTGAATAAAAAAACCTAACTTGTGTCTTTACAAACCTTACAAAAAATTTTTTTTTCCCTGTTAAACTCACAAATATACCTTTCTCCAGGCAGTATTAGCCATTTAGCATGTTTAAATTAGGAGTTATGTTTAAATAACTGTAATTTTGAATGTGGCAGTTATACTGTCATTATGAGTAAAACCTACTTTTTGTATTTGTAAACCTTACCAAAATACCTGATTTTGGTCAAACTCACATAGATTTAATATTACAGGCATTTTTAAATATAATGCATGTTTGGTTTTGGAGTTATTTTTATATAACTGTCATTTTGAAGTGGTAGTTATACTGTCATTATGAGTAAAGAAACTAACTTCTGTCTTTACAAACCTTACAAAATGTTTTTTTTCCAGTTAAACTCACAAAGATACATTTCCCCAGGCATTATTAGCTATTTAACATGTTTTGTTTAGGAGTAATGTTTAAATAAGTGTCATGTTGAGTGTGGCAGTTATACTGTCATTATGAGTAAAACCTATTTTTTGTATTTGTAAACCTTACCAAAATACCTGATTCTTGTAAAACCCACATCGATACAATATTACAGGAATTATTAGACATAAAGTATGTATGGTTTTGGAGTTATGTTTATATAACTTTCATATTTAGTATGACAGTTATACCATCATATTAAGTAAATAAAATTAATTTGTGTCTTTAAAAACCTTACAAAATATTGTTTTCCTGTAAAATTCACAAATATACATTTCTCTAGTCATTTTTAGTCATTTTGCATTTGTGTTTTAGTAGTTATGTTTAAATAACTGACATATTGAGTGTGGCAGTTATTCTGTCACTATGAGTGATTTGTAAACCTTACCAAAATACCTGATTCTGATAAAACTTACATATAATAAATATTATAGACATTTTTAGATGGATTGCATGTTTGGTTTTGGAGTTATGTTTATAAAACTTTCATATATAGTATGACAGCTATACTGTAAAATTAAGTTAAAAAAAACTAGCGTGTGTCTTTACAAACCTTACAAAATATTTGTTCCAGTAAAATTCACAAAGATTCATTCCTCCAGGCATTATTAGCCATTTTGTCAGATTGATTGTGACAGTATACTCTCATTATGAGTAAAACTAATATTTTGTATTTGTAAACCTTACAAAAACAACTAATTCTAGTAAAACTCACGTACATAAAAAATTATAGGAATTTTTAGACATAATGCATGTTTGGTTTTGGAGTTATGTTTAAATAAATGTCATATTGAATGTGGCAGTATACTGTCATTATGACAGTATACTGTTGACAAAGTTGTATTTGTCACCTTTACCAAAATACCTGATTCTGGTAAAACTAAAAAAGATACAATATTACAGGCATTTTTAGACATCATGCATTTTGGTTTTGGAGTTATGTTTATATAACTTTCATATTTAGTATGACAAATCATATTAAAAAAAAATAATAATTTGTGTCTTTATAAACCTTACACATTATTTTTTTCCAGTAAAACTCACAAAGATACATTTCTCCAGGCATTATTAGTCATTTATCATGTTTGGTTTAGGAGTCATGTCATACCTGTCATATCAAATGTTGCAGTTATACTGTCATTATGAGTAAAACCCAAGTTTTGTATTCATAAACCTTACCAAAAAACCTGATTCTGGCAAAACTCACATAGATTCAATACAACAGGCAGTTTAAGACAGACTGCAAGTTTGGTTTAGGAGTTTGGTTTTGGAATTATGTTTATCTAACTTTCATATTTAGAATGACAGAAATACCATCATATTGAGTAAAAAAAACAACTAACTTTTGTCTTTACAAACCTTACAAAATATTTTTTTTCTAGTAAAAGTCACAAAGATTCATTTCTCCAGACATTATTAGCCATTTAGCATATTTGGTTTAGGAGTTATGTTTAAATAACTGTTATTTTGAATATGGCAGTTATACTGTCATTATGAGTAAAACCCAATTTTTGTATTTGTAAACCTTACCAAAATAACCGATTCTGGTAAAACTCACATATATTCAATATTACAGGCATTTTTAGACAGATTGCAAGTTTGGTTTTGGTGTTATATCTATTCAACTTTCATATTTAGTATGACAGTTATACTGTCATATTGAGTAAAAAAAAAGCTAACTTGTGTCTTTACAAACCTTACAAACTATTTTTTTCCTGTAAAACTTATTTCTCCAGGCAGTATTTGACATTTTGCTTGCATGGTTTAGGAGTTATGTTTAAATAACAGTCAGATTGAATGTGACAGTATAATGTCATAGTAGTTTTTTACTCAATATGCCAGTAATGTTCTTAAAATCCTGAGATAATGCGAAAAAAGCAATAAAAATGTTTTTCAACATAATTCCTACACCAAACATGCAACATGTCTAATAATGCCTGAAGACATGCATCTTTGTTAGTTTTACTAGAAAATGTATCTTTTGTAAGTTTTGCAACGACGCAAGTAAGTTTTTTTAATTCAATATAACAGTATAACTGTCAAACTAAATGTAAAAGTTATTTAAACATAACTCCAAAACTGAACATGCATTATGTCTAAAAATGCCTAAAATATTGTATCTATGTGAATTTTACAAATACAAAAATTGGGTTTTTCTCATAATGACAGTATAACTGCTATATTCAATTTTAATCACACATGCAAATAGGTTAATAAAGCCTAAAACAATGCATCCTTGTGAGTTTTACTCGAAACATTTGCTATTTTTAGGCTTGCAAACACAAAAAGTAGTTTTTTACTCATTATGACGGTAATGTTCTTCAAATCCTGAGATAATGCGAAATAAGCAATAAAAATGTTTTTCATCATAATTCCTACACCAAACATGCAACATGTCTAATAATGCATGGATACATGTATCTTTGTTAGTTATACTAGAAAAATTATCTTTTGTAAGTTTTACAAAGACTCAAGTTAGTTTTTTTAATCCAATATGACAGTATAACTGTCATACCAAATATGAAAGTTATATAAACATAACTCCAAAACTGAACATGCATTATGTCTAAAAATGCCTAAAATATTGTATCTATGTGAGTTTTACAAGAATCAGTTGTTTTGGTAAGGTGTACAATTACATAAATTAGGGGTTTACTCATAATGACTTTTAACTGCTACATTCAATTTGACTGTTATTTAAACATAACTCCCTAACCACACATGCAAAATAGGTTAATAAAGCCTAAAACAATGCATCCTTGTGAGTTTTACTCGAAACATATGCTATTTTAGGCTTGCAAACACAAAAAGTAGTTTTTTACTCATTTTGACAGTAATGTTCTTAAAATCCTGAGATAATGCAAAATAAGCAATAAAAATGTTTTTCAACATAATTCCTACACCAAACATGCAACATCTAATAATGCCTGATGACATGCATCTTTGTTAGTTTTACTAGAAAAATTATCTTTTGTAAGTTTTGCAAAGAGGCAAGTAAGTTTTTTTAATTCAATATGACAGTATATTTGTCATACCAAATATGAAAGTTATATAAACATAACTCCAAAACTGAACATGCATTATGTCTAAAAATTCCTAAAATATTGTATCTATGTGAGTTTTACAAGAATCAGTTATTTTGGTAAGGTGTACAATTACATAAATTAGGGGTTTACTCATAATGACAGTTAACTGCTACATTCAATTTGACTGTTATTTAAACATAACTCCCTAACCACACATGCAAAATAGGTTAATAAAGCCTAAAACAATGCATCCTTGTGAGTTTTACTCGAAACATTTGCTATTTTAAGGCTTGCAAACACAAAAAGTAGTTTTTTACTCATTATGACAGTAATGTTCT
Organism: Nerophis lumbriciformis; assembly: GCF_033978685.3. Lineage (NCBI taxonomy): Eukaryota > Metazoa > Chordata > Actinopteri > Syngnathiformes > Syngnathidae > Nerophis > Nerophis lumbriciformis. The sequence continues at coordinate 230,046 of NW_027316590.1, read as the reverse complement.
ACAAATCCTGAGATAATGCGAAATAAGCAATAAAAATGTTTTTCATCATAATTCCTACACCAAACATGCAACATGTCTAATAATGCATGGATACATGTATCTTTGTTAGTTATACTAGAAAAATTATCTTTTGTAAGTTTTACAAAGACTTAAGTTAGTTTTTTTAATCCAATATGACAGTATAACTGTCATACCAAATATGAAAGTTATATAAACATAACTCCAAAACTGAACATGCATTATGTCTAAAAATGCCTAAAATATTGTATCTATGTGAGTTTTACAAGAATCAGTTATTTTGGTAAGGTGTACAATTACATACATTAAAACCCCTAATTTATGTAATTGTACACCTTACCAAATTAACTGATACTTTTAACACTATCATAGATGTAATATTTTAGTCATTTTTAGACATAATGCATGTTAAGTTTTGGAGTTATGTTTATATAACTTTTATATTTGGTATGACATTTATACTGTCATATTGAATTAAAAAAACTAACTTGCGTCATGGCAAACCTTACAGAAGATAATTTTTCTAGTAATTTTTATTTCATTATGAAAAAAAAAAAGTGTATTTGTAAACCTTACCAAATTACCTGATTCTAGTGAAACTCACATAGATACAATATTTTAGGCATTTTTAGACATAATGAATGTTCAATTTTGGAGTTATGTTTATATATATTTCATATTTGGTATGACAGTTATACTGTCATATTGCATTAAAAAAACTAACTTGCCTCTTTGAAAAACTTACAAAAGATAATTTTTCAAGTAAAACTAACAAAGATACATGTCTTCACGCATTATTAGACATGTTGCATGTTTGGGGTAGGAAATATGTTGAAAAACATTTTTATTGCTTATTTCGCTTTATCTCAGGATTTTCAGAACATTACTGTCATATGAGTAAAAAAACTACTTTTTGTGTTTGCAAACTTTAAAATAGCATATGTTTCGAGTAAAACTCACATGGATGCATTGTTTTAGACTTTATTAGCCTATTTTGCATGTGTGGTTAGAAGTTATGTTTAAATAACTGTCAAATTGAATGTAGCAGTTATCTGTCATTATGAGTATACCCCTAATTTATGTAATTGTACACCTTACCAAAATAACTGATTCTTGCAAAACTCACATAGATACAATATTTTAGGCATTTTTAGACATAATGCATGTTTCGTTTTGGAGTTATGTTTATATAACTTTCATATTTGGTATGACAGTTATACTGTCATATTGTATTAAAAAAACTAACTTGAGTCTTTGTAAAACTTACAAAAGATAATTTTTCTAGTATAACTAACAAAGATACATGTATCCAGGCATTATTAGACATGTTGCTTGTTTGGTGTAGGAATTATGTTGAAAAACATTTTTATTGCTTATTTTGCATTATCTCAGGATTTTAAGAACATTACTGTCATAATGAGTAAAAACTACTTTTTGTGTTTGCAAGCCTTAAAATAGCAAATGTTTCGAGTAAAACTCACAAGGATGCATTGTTTTAAGCTTTATTAACTTATTTGAATGTGTGATTAGGAAGTTATGTTTAAATAACAGTCAAATTGAATGAAGCAGTTATACTGTCATTATGAAAATATTTCTGTATTTGTAAACCTTACCAAATTACCTGATTCTGGTGAAACTCACATAGATACAATATTACAGGTATTTTTAGACATAATGCATGTTCAGTTTTGGAGTTATGTTTATATAACTTTCATAATTGGTATGACAGTTATACTGTCATATTGAATTAAAAAAACTTATTTGCCTTTTTGCAAAACTTACAAAAGATAATTTTTCTAGTAAAACTAACAAAGATACATGTCTTCAGGCATTATTAGACATGTTGCATGTTTGGTGTAGGAATAATGTTGAAAAACATTATTATTGCTTATTTCGCATTATCTCAGGATTTTAAGAACATTACTGTCAAAATGAGTATAACACTACTTGTTGTGTTTGCAAGCCTTAAAATAGCATATGTTTCGAGTAAAACTCACAAGGATGCATTGTTTTAGGCTTTATTAACCTATTTTGCATGTGTGGTTAGGGAGTTATGTTTAAATAACAGTCAAATTTAATGTAGCAGTTAACTATCATTATGAGTAAACCCCTAATTTATGTAATTGTACACCTTACCAAATTAACTGATTCTTGTAAAACTCACATAGATACAATATTTTAGGCATTTTTAGACATAATGCATTTTCAGTTTTGGAGTTATGTTTATATAACTTTCATATTTGGTATGACAGTTATACTGTCATATTGAATTTAAAAAACTTATTTGACTCTTTGCAAAACTTACAAAATATATTTTTTCTAGTAAAACTAACAACGATACATGTCTTCAGGCATTATTAGACATGTTGCATGTTTGGTGTAGGAATTATGTTGAAAAACATTTTTATTGCTTATTTCGCATTATCTCAGGATTTTAAGAACATTACTGTCAAAATGAGTAAAACACTACTTTTTGTGTTTGCAAGCCTTAAAATAGCATATGTTTAGAGTAAAACTCACAAGGATGCATTGTTTTAGGCTTTATTAGCCTATTTGCATGTGTGGTTAGGAAGTTATGTTTAAATAACTGTCAAATTGAATATAGCAGGCATTATTAAGCATGTTGCATGTTTGGTGTAGGAATTATTTTGAAAAACAATTTTATTGATTTTTTCGCATTATCGCAGGATTTTAAGAACATTACTGGCATATTGAGTAAAAAACTACTATGACAGTATACTGTCACATTCAATCTGACTGTTATTTAAACATAACTCCTAAACCATGCAAGCAAAATGTCAAATAATGCCTGGAGAAATGTATCTTTGTAAGTTTTACAGGAAAAAAATAGTTTCTAAGGTTTGTAAAGACACAAGTTAGCTTTTTTTTACTCAATATGACAGTATAACTGTCATACTAAATATGAAAGTTGAATAAATATAACACCAAAACCAAACTTGCAATCCGTCTAAAAATGCCTGTAATATTGAATATATGTGAGTTTTACCAGAATTAGTTATTTTGGTGAGGTTTACAAATACAAAAATTGGGTTTTACTCATAATGACAGTATAACTGCCATATTCAAAATAACAGTTATTTAAACATAACTCCTAAACCAAATATGCTAAATGGCTAATAATGCCTGGAGAAATGAATCTTTGTGAGTTTTACTAGAAAAAAAATATTTTGTAAGGTTTGTAAAGACAAAAGTTAGTTGTTTTTTTTACTCAATATGATGGTATAACTGTCATGCTAAATATGAAAGTTTTATAAACATAACTCCAAAACCAAACATGCAATCTTTTTAAAAATGTCTGTAATATTTATTATATGTAAGTTTTATCAGAATCAGGTATTTGGTAAGGTTTACAAATCAAAAAATTAGGTTTTACTCATAGTGACAGTATAACTGTCACCCTCAATATGACAGTTATTTAAACATAACTCCTATCTAGTGGTTAGAGTGTCCGCCCTGAGATCGGTAGGTTGTGAGTTCAAACCCCGGCCGAGTCATACCAAAGACTATAAAAAATGGGACCCATTATGTCCCTGCTTGGCACTCAGTATCAAGGGTTGGAATTGGGGGTTAAATCACCAAAAATGATTCCCGGGCGCAGCACCGCTGCTCCCCTCACCTCCCAGGGGGTGATCAAGGGGATGGGTCAAATGCAGAGGACACATTTCACCACACCTAGTGTGTGTGTGATAATCATTGGGACTTTAACTTTAACTTTAACTTTAACTTTAAAACACAAATGCAAAATGACTAATAATGCCTAGAGAAATGTATATTTGTGAATTTTACTGGAAAACAATATTTTGTAAGGTTTGTAAAGATACAAATTAGTGTTTTATTACTCAATATGATGGTATAACTGTCATACTAAATATGAAAGTTATATAAACATAACTCCAAAACCAAACATACTTTATGTCTAAAAATTCCTGTGATATTGTATCGATGTGGGTTTTACCAGAATCAGGTATTTTGGTAAGGTTTACAAATACAAAAAATAGGTTTTACTCATAATGACAGTATAACTGCCACACTCAATATAACAGTTATTTAAACATAACTCCGAAACCAAACATGTTAAATGGCTAATAATGCCTGGGTAAATGTATCTTTGTGAGTTTAACTGGAAAAAAAAAATATTTTGTAAGGTTTGTAAAGACAGAAGTTAGTTTTTTTACTCATAATGACAGTATAACTGCCACATTCAAAATGACAGTTATATAAACATAACGCCAAAACCAAACATGCATTATGTCTAAAAATGCCTGTAGTATTAAATCTATGTGAGTTTGACCAGAATCAGGTATTTTGGTAAGGTTTACAAATACAAAAAGTAGGTTTTACTCATAATGACAGTATAACTGCCACGTTCAAAATTACAGTTATTTAAACATAACTCCTAATATAAACATGCTAAATGGCTAATACTGCCTGGAGAAAGGTATCTTTGTGAGTTTAACTGGAAAATAAAATTATTTTGTAAGGTTTGTAAAGACACAAGTTAGTTTTTTTTATTCAATATGTTTGTATAACTGTCATAATGAATGTAAAAGTTATATAAACATAACTCCAAAACCAAACATACATTATGTCTAAAAATGCCTGTAATATTGTATCTATGTGAGTTTTACAAGAATCAGGTATTTTGGTAATGTTGAAAAATACAAAAATTAGGTTTTACTCATACAAAATATTAGTTTAACTCATAATGACGTATACTGTCACAATCAATCTGACAATATGGCTAATAATGCCTTGAGGAATGTATCTTTGTGAGTTTAACTGGAAAAAATATTTTGTAAGGTTTGTAAAGACACAAGTTAGTTTTTTTTACACAATATTACAGTATAGCTGTCATACTATATATGAAAGTTATATAAACACAACTCCAAAACCAAATATGCAATATGTGAGTTTTATCAGAATCAGGTGTTTTGGTAAGGTTTACAAAAACAAAAATTAGGTTTTACTCATAGTGACAGTATAACTGCCACACTCAATATGACAGTTATTTAAACATAACTCCTAAAACACAAATGCAAAATGACTAATAATGCCTAGAGAAAGGTATATTTGTGAATTTTACTGGAAAACAATATTTTGTAAGGTTTGTAAAGATACAAATTAGTTTGTTTTTTTACTCAATTTGATGGTATAACTTTCATACTAAATATGAAAGTTATATAAATATAACTCCAAAACCAAACATGCTTTATGTCTAAAAATTCCTGTAATATTGTATCGATGTGGTACAAAAAAATGCAAATACAAAATATTGGTTTTACTCACTATGACAGTACACTGTCACATTCAATCTGACAGTTATTTAAACATAACTCCTAAACCACACATACAAAATGACTAATAACGCCTGGAGAAAAGTTTATTTGTGAGTTTTAAACTGTCAGATTGAATGTGACAGTATACTGTCATAGTGAGTAAAACCAATATTTTGTATTTGCAAAACTTACAAAAACAACTGATTCTAGTTAACTCACATGGATACAATATTACAGGCATTTTTAGACATAATGCATGTTGGGTTTTGGAGTTATGTTTATACTACTTTTACATTTAGTATGACAGTTATACTTTCCAACCATCCATCCATTTTCTACCGTTTATTCCCTTCGGGGTGGCGGGGGGCGCTGGAGCCTATCTCAGCTACAATCGGGCGGAAGGCGGGGTACACCCTGGAAAAGTCGCCATCTCATCATATTAATATAACTCCAAAACCAAACATGCATTATGTCTAAAAATGCCTGTAATATTGTATCCATGTGAGTTTTACTAGAATAAGTTGTTTTTGTAATTTTTGCAAATACAAAATACTGGTTTTACTCACTATGACAGTATACTGTCACATTCAATCTGACAGTTTAAAACTCACAAATAAACTTTTCTCCATGCGTTATTAGTCATTTTGTATGTGTGGTTTAGGAGTTATGTTTAAATAACTGTCAGATTGAATGTGACAGTATACTGTCATAGTGAGTAAAACCAATATTTTGTATTTGAAAACCTTACAAAAACAACTGATTCTAGTAAAACTCACATGGATACAATATTACAGGCATTTTTAGACATAATGCATGTTTGGTTTTGGAGTTATAATTATATAACTTTTACATTTAGTATGAGAGTTATACTGTCATATTGAGTAAAAAAGAAAAAAACTTGTGTCATTAAAAACCTTACAAAATATTTTTTTTTTTCCCAGTAAAACTCACAAAGATAAATTTTTCCAGGCATTATTAGCCATTTTGCATGTGAGGTTTAGGAGTTATATTTAAATAACTGTCATATTGCGTGTGGCAGTTATACTGTCATTATGAGTAAAACCTAATTGTTGTATTTGTAAACCTTACCAAAATACCTGATTGTAGTAAAACTCATATAGATACAATATTACAGGCATTTTTAGACGGATTGCATGTTTGGTTTTAGAGTTATGTTTATATAACTTTCATATTTAGTATGACAGTTATACTGTCATATTGAGTAAAAGAAACTAATTTGTGTCTATACAAACCTTACAAAATATTTTTTTCCAGTAACAGGTATTTTGGTAAGGTTTACAAATAAAAAAATTTGGTTTTACTCATAATGACAGTATAACTACCACGTTCAAAATGACAAATATTTAAACATAACTCCTAAACCAAACATGCTATATGGCTAATAATGCCTGGAGAAAGGTGTCTTTGTGAGTTTTACTGGAAAAACATTATTTTGTATGGTTTGTAAAGACACAAGTTAGTTTTGTTTTACTCAATATGACAGTATAACTGTCATACTTAATGTAAAAGTTGTATAAACATAACTACAAAACCAAACATGCATTATATCTAAAATTGCCTGTAATGATGTATCCATGTGAGTTTTACTAGAATCAGTTGTTTTTGTAAGTTTTGGGAATACAAAATATTGGTTTTACTCACTATGACAGTATACTGTCACATTCAATCTGACAGTTATTTAAACATAACTCCTAAACCACACATTCAAAGTGACTAATAATGCCTGGAGAAATGTATTTTTGTGAGTTTTACTGGAAAAAAAATATTTTGTAAGGTTTGTTTGGACACAAGTTAGTTTTTTTTACTCAATATGATGGTATAACTATAAAAGTTATATAAACATAACTTCAAAACCAAACATGCAATCCATCTAAAAATGCCTGTAATATTGAATCTATGTGAGTTTTACCACAAACAGGTATTTTGGTAAGGTTCACAAATACAACAATTAGGTTTTACTCATAATGACAGTATAACTGCCACACGCAATATGACAGTTATTTAAATATAACTCCTAAACCTCACATGCAAAATGGCTAATAATGCCTGGAAAAATTTATCTTTGTGAGTTTTACTGGGAAAAAAAAATATTTTGTAAGGTTTTTAAAGACACAAGTTATTTATTTTTTTTACTCAATATGACAGTATAACTGTCATACTAAATGTAAAAGTTATATAATTATAACTCCAAAAACAAACATGCATTATGTCTAAAAATGCCTGTAATATTGTATCCATGTGAGTTTTAGTAGAATCAGTTGTTTTTGTAAGGTTTTCAAATACAAAATATTGGTTTTACTCACTATGACAGTATACTGTTACATTCAATCTGACAGTTATTTAAACATAACTCCTAAACCACACATGCAAAATGGCTAATAATGCCTGGAGAAATTTATTTTTGTGAGTTTTACTGGAAAAAATATATTTTGTAAGGTTTGTTCGGACACAAGTTTGTTTTTTTTATTCAATATGATGGTATAACTGTCTTACTAAATTTGAAAGTTATATGAACATAACTTCAAAACCAAACATGCAATCCGTCTAAAAATGCATGTAATATTGAATCTATGTGAGTTTTACCACAAACAGGGATTTTGGTAAGGTTTACAAATACAAAAATTTGGTTTTACTCATAATGACAGTATAACTGCAACGTTCAAAATGAGAGTTATTTAAACATAACTCCTAAACCAAACATGCTAAATGGCTAATAATGACTGGAGAAATGCATCTTTGTGAGTTTTCCTGAAAAAAACAACATTTTAGTAAGGTTTGTAAAGACACAAGTTAGTTGTTTTTTACTCCATATGACAGTATAACTGTCATACTAAATGTAAAATGTATATAAACAAAACTCCAAAACCAAACATGCATTATGTCTAAAAATGCCTGTAACATTGTATCCATGTGAGTTTTACTAGAATCAGTTGTTTTTTTAAGGTTTGAAAATAGAAAATATTGAATTTACTCACTATGACAGTATGCTGTCACATTCAATCTGACAGTTATTTAAACATAACTCCTAAACCACACATACAAAATGACTAATAATGCCTTTGTGAGTTTTACTGAAAAAAATATATATATATTTTGTAAGGTTTGTAAAGACACAAGTTAGTTTTGTTTTTTACTTAATATGACAGTAAAACTGTCATACTAAATATGAAAGTTATATAAACATAACTCCAAAACCAAACATGCATTATGTTCAAAAAATGCCTGTAATATTGTATCTATGTGAGTTTTACTACAATCAGGTATTTTGGTAAGGTTTACAAATACAAAAATAAGGTTTTATTCACTATGACAGTATACTGCTGTCATTTTGAGTAAAAAAAAATTGTGTTGTAAAAAATATTTTTTTCCAGAAAAATTCACAGAGATACATTTCTCCAGGCATTATTAGTCATTTTGAATATGTGGTTTAGGAGTTATGTTTAAATAACTGTCAGATCGAATGTGACAGTATACTGTCATAGTGAGTAAAACCAATATTTTGTATTTGCAAAACTTACAAAAACAACTGATTCTAGTATAACTCACATGGATACATCATTTCAGGCATTCTTAGACATAATGCATGTTTGGTTTTGGAGTTATGTTTATATAACTTTTCCATTTAGTATGACAGTTATACTGTCTTTTTGAGTTAGAAAAAACTAACTTGTGTCTTTACAAACCTTACAATTTTTATTTATTTTTTTCCAGTAAAACTCACAAAGATACTTTTCTCCAGGCATTATTAGCCATTTAGCATGTTTTGTTTATGAGTTATGTTTAAAACAATTTGGCGGTTATCTGTCAATATGAGTAAAACCTAATTTTTGTATTTGTAATCCTTAACAAAATACCTGATTCTGGTAAAAATCAAATATATTCAATATTACAGCCATTTTTTTTACGAATTGCAAGTTTGGTTTTGGAGTTATGTTTATAAAACTTTCATTTTTAGTATGACAGTTATACCATCATATTGAGTTAAAAAAAAAAAAAAAAACAGTATCTTTACAAACCTTACAAAATATTTTTTTCCAGTAAAAATCACAAAGATACATTTTTCCACGCATTATTAGTCATTTTGCATGTGTGTTTTAGGAGTTATGTTTAAATAACTGTCATATTGAGCGTGGCAGTTATACTGTCATTATGAGTAAAACCTAATTTTGGTATTGTAAACCTTACCACAATACCTGATTCTGATAAAACTCACATATATTTAATATTACAGGCATTTTTAAATGGATTGCATGTTTGGTTTTTGAGTTTGGTTTTGGAGTTATGTTTCTATAACTTTTTTTAGTTTGACAGTTATACCGTCATATTGAGTAAAAAAACTTGTGTCTTTGTAAACCTTACAAAAGATCATTACTCTAGTAAAACTAACAAAGATACATTTCTCCAGGTTTAATAGCCATTTTCATGTGTCGTTTATGACTTATGTTTAAATAACTGTCATATTGAGTGTGGCACTTATAATGTCACTATCAGTAAAACCTATTTTTTTTATTTGTCAACCTTACCAAAATACCTCATTTTGGTAAAACTCACATAGATTCAATATTACAGACATTTTTAGACGGATTGCAAGTTTGGTTTTGGAGTCATGTTTATATATTTTCTGCATGTAGTATGACAGTTATACTGTCATATTGAGTAAAAAAAACTAACGTGTGTCTTTACAAACCTTACAAATTGTTTTTCCTAGTAAAACTCACAAAGATACATTTCTCCAGGCATTATTAGCCATTTTGCATGTGTGGTTTAGGAGTTATGTTTACATAACTGTCAGATTGAATGTGACAGTATACTGTCATAGTGAGTAAAACCTAATTTTTGTATTTGTAAACCTTACCAAAATAGCTGATTCTGGTAAAACTCACATTGATACAATATTACACATAGACATAAAACATGTTTGGTTTTGCAGTTATGTTTATACAACTTTCATATTTAGTATGACAGTTATACCATCATATTGAATAAAAAAAACTAATTTGTGTCTTTACAAACCTTACAAAATATTTTTTTTTCATTAAATTTCACAAAGATACATTTTTCCAGGCATTATTAGTCATTTTGCATTTGTTTTTTTAGGAGTTATGTTTAAAAAACTGTCATATTGCGTGTGGCAGTTATACTGTCATTATGAGTAAAACCTAATTTTTGTATTTGTAAACCTTACCAAAATACCTGATTTTGGTTAAACTCACATAGATTCATAATTACAGGCATTTTTAGACGGATTGCAAGTTTGGTTTTAGAGTTATGTGTATATAACTTTCATATTCAGTATGACAGTTATACTGTCAAATTGAGTAAAAAATAACAAACTTGTAATTTTAAAAACCTTAAAAAATATTTTTTTCCAATAAAATTCAGAGAGATACATTTTTCTCGGCATTATTAGTCATTTTGCATGTGTGGTTTAGGAGTTATGTTTAAATAGCTGTCAGATTGAATGTGACAGTACACTGTCATAGTGAGTAAAACCAATATTTTGTATTTGCAAAACTTACAAAAAAAAACTGATTTTAGTAAAACTCACATTGATACAATATCCATCCATCCATCTTCCTCCGCTTATCCGAGGTCGGGTCGCGGGGGCAGCAGCCTAAGCAGGGAAGCCCGGACTTCCCTCTCCCCAGCCACTTCGTCCAGCTCCTCCCAGGGGACCCCGAGGCGTTCCCAGGCCAGCCGGGAGATATAGTCTTCCCAACGTGTCCTGGGTCTTCCCCGCGGCCTCCTACCGGTCAGACGTGCCATAAACACCTCCCTAGGGAGGCGTTCGGGTGGCATCCTGACCAGATGCCCGAACCACCTCATCTGGCTCCTCTCGATGTGGAGGAGCAGCGGCTTTACTTTGAGCTCCTCCCGGATGGCAGAGCTTCTCACCCTATCTCTAATGGAGAGCCCCGCCACCCGGCGGAGGAAACTCATTTCGGCCGCTTGTACCCGTGATCTTGTCCTTTCGGTCATAACCCAAAGCTCATGACCATAGGTGAGGATGGGAACGTAGATCGACCGGTAAATTGAGAGCTTTGCCTTCCGGCTCAGCTCCTTCTTCACCACAACGGATCGATACAGCGTCCGCATTACTGAAGACGCCGCACCGATCCGCCTGTCGATCTCACGATCCACTCTTCCCCCACTCGTGAACAAGACTCCGAGGTACTTGAACTCCTCCACTTGGGGAAAAATCTCCTCCCCAACCCGGAGATGGCACTCCACCCTTTTCCGGGCGAGAACCATGGACTCGGACTTGGAGGTGCTGATTCTCATCCCAGTCGCTTCACACTCGGCTGCGAACCGATCCAGTGAGAGCTGAAGATCCTGGCCAGATGAAGCCATCAGGACCACATCATCTGCAAAAAGCAGAGACCTAATCCTGCAGCCACCAAACCATTCGAAGTGAGTCCGACTATATCTAGCCGGAACTTCTCCACCTCGCGCACTAGCTCAGGCTCCTTCCCCCCCAGCGAGGTGACGTTCCACGTCCCAAGAGCTAGCTTCTGTAGCCGAGGATCGGACCGCCAAGTGCCCTGCCTTCGGCTGCCGCCCAGCTCACATTGCACCCGACCTCCATGACCCCTGCTATGGGTGGTGAGCCCATTGGAGGGGGGACCCACGTTGCCTCTTCGGGCTGTGCCCGGCCGGGCCCCATGGGGGCAGGCCCGGCCACCAGGTGCTCGCCATCGTGCCCCACCTCCGGGCCTGGCTCCAGAGGGGGGCCCCGGTGACCCGCGTCCGGGCGAGGGAAATCTGGGTCCTTGTTTTTTATATTTCATGGAGGTCTTCGAGCTGCTCTTTGTCTGATCCCTCACCTAGGACCAGTTTGTCTTGGGAGACCCTACCAGGGGGCATAAAGCCCCCGGACAACATAGCTCCTAGGATCATTGGGACACGCAAACTCCTCTACCACGTTAAGGTGGCAGCTCAGAGAGGAGTGATACAATATTACAGGCATTTTTTAATGGATGTCCATCCATCCATCCATTTTCTACCGCTTATTCCCTTCGGGGTCGCGGGGGGCGCTGGAGCCTATGTCAGCTACAATCGAGCGGAAGGCGGGGTACACCCTGGAAATGTCGCCACCTCATCATATTAAGTAAAAAAAACTAAATTGGTTCTTTACAAACCTTACAAAATATGTTTTTCCAGTAATCTCACAAAGATACATTTCTCCAGGCATTATAGCCATTTTGCATGTGTGGTTTGGTAGTTATGTTTAAATAACTGTCAAATTGAATGTGACAGTATACTATCATGGTGAGTAAAACCAATATTTTGTAATTGCAAACCTTACTACAACAATTGATTTTCGTAAAACTCGCATGGATACAAAATTACAGGCATTTTTAAACATAATGCATGTTCTGTTTTGGAGTTATGTTTATATATGTTTTACATTTAGTATTAGAGTTATACTGTCATATTGTGTAAAAAAAACTAACTTGTGTCTTTATAAACCTTAAAAAAAAAATGTTTTCCAGTAAAACTCACAAAGATACATTTCTCCAGGCATGATTAGCCATTAACCATGTTTGGTTTAGAGTTATGTTTAAATAACTGTCATATTGCGTGTGGCACTGTCATTATGAGTAAAACCTATTTTTTGTATTTGTAAAATTACCAAAATAACTTACTCTGATAAAACTCACATGGATAAAATATTACAGGATTTTTTTTAGTCATAAAGCATGTTTCCATCATATTGAGTAAAAAAAACTAACTTGTGTCTATACAAACTTTACAAAATATTTTTTTTTCACAAAAATACATTTCTCCAGTTATTATTAGCCACTTTGCATCCGTGGTTTAGAATTTGTGTTTAAATAAGATTGTCAGATTGAATGTGACAGTATACTGTCATAGTGAGTAAAACCTAATTTTTGTATTTGTAAACCTTAACAAAATACCTGATTCTAGTAAAACTCACATAGATTCAATATAACAGGCATTTTTAGACGGATTGCATGTTTGGTATTGGAGTTATGTTTATATAACTTTTACATTTATTATGACAGTTATACAAACATATTGAATAAAAAAAAACTATTTTGTGTCTTATCAAACCTTACAAAATATTTTTTTTCCTGTAAAACTCACAAAGATACATTTCTCCAGGCATTATTAGCCATTTTGCATTTGTGATTTAGGAGTTATGTTACATAACCGTCATATTGAGGGTGGCAGTTATACTGTCATTATGAGTAAAACCTAATTTTTGTATTTATAAACCTTACCAAAATTCCTGATTCTGGTAAAACTCACATAGATACAATATTACAGGCATTTTTAGACATAATGCATGTTTGGTTTTGGAGTTATGTTTATATACATTTTTCCAGGCATTATTAGCTATTTATCATGTTTGGTTTAGGAGTTATGTTTAAATAACTGTCATATCAAATAATGCAGTTATACTGTCATTATGAGTAAAACCCAAGTTTTGTATTTGTAAACCTTACCAAAATACCTGATTCTGGTAAAACTCATATAGATTCAATATTACAGGCAGTTTAAGACGGATTGCAAGTTTGGTTTAGGAATTATGTTTAAATTACTTTTATATTTAGTTTGACAGTTATACCATCATATTGAGTAAAAAAAACAAAACTTTTTTCTTTACAAACCTTACAAAATATTTTTTTCCAGTAATCTCACAAAGATACATTTCTCCAGGCATTATAGCCATTTTGCATGTGTGGTTTGGTAGTTATGTTTAAATAACTGTCAAATTGAATGTGACAGTATACTATCATGGTGAGTAAAACCAATATTTTGTAATTGCAAACCTTACTACAACAATTGATTTTCGTAAAACTCGCATGGATACAAAATTACAGGCATTTTTAAACATAATGCATGTTCTGTTTTGGAGTTATGTTTATATATGTTTTACATTTAGTATTAGAGTTATACTGTCATATTGTGTAAAAAAAACTAACTTGTGTCTTTATAAACCTTAAAAAAAAAATGTTTTCCAGTAAAACTCACAAAGATACATTTCTCCAGGCATGATTAGCCATTAACCATGTTTGGTTTAGAGTTATGTTTAAATAACTGTCATATTGCGTGTGGCACTGTCATTATGAGTAAAACCTATTTTTTGTATTTGTAAAATTACCAAAATAACTTACTCTGATAAAACTCACATGGATAAAATATTACAGGATTTTTTTTAGTCATAAAGCATGTTTCCATCATATTGAGTAAAAAAAACTAACTTGTGTCTATACAAACTTTACAAAATATTTTTTTTTCCAGTAAAACTCACAAAAATACATTTCTCCAGTTATTATTAGCCACTTTGCATCCGTGGTTTAGAATTTGTGTTTAAATAAGATTGTCAGATTGAATGTGACAGTATACTGTCATAGTGAGTAAAACCTAATTTTTGTATTTGTAAACCTTAACAAAATACCTGATTCTAGTAAAACTCACATAGATTCAATATAACAGGCATTTTTAGACGGATTGCATGTTTGGTATTGGAGTTATGTTTATATAACTTTTACATTTATTATGACAGTTATACAAACATATTGAATTAAAAAAAACTATTTTGTGTCTTATCAAACCTTACAAAATATTTTTTTTCCTGTAAAACTCACAAAGATACATTTGTCCAGGCATTAATAGCCATTTTGCATTTGTGATTTAGGAGTTATGTTTATATATAACCGTCATATTGAGGGTGGCAGTTATACTGTCATTATGAGTAAAACCTAATTTTTGTATTTATAAACCTTACCAAAATTCCTGATTCTGGTAAAACTCACATAGATACAATATTACAGGCATTTTTAGACATAATGCATGTTTGGTTTTGGAGTTATGTTTATATACATTTTTCCAGGCATTATTAGCTATTTATCATGTTTGGTTTAGGAGTTATGTTTAAATAACTGTCATATCAAATAATGCAGTTATACTGTCATTATGAGTAAAACCCAAGTTTTGTATTTGTAAACCTTACCAAAATACCTGATTCTGGTAAAACTCATATAGATTCAATATTACAGGCAGTTTAAGACGGATTGCAAGTTTGGTTTAGGAATTATGTTTAAATTACTTTTATATTTAGTTTGACAGTTATACCATCATATTGAGTAAAAAAAACAAAACTTTTTTCTTTACAAACCTTACAAAATATTTTTTTCCAGTAATCTCACAAAGATACATTTCTCCAGGCATTATAGCCATTTTGCATGTGTGGTTTGGTAGTTATGTTTAAATAACTGTCAAATTGAATGTGACAGTATACTATCATGGTGAGTAAAACCAATATTTTGTAATTGCAAACCTTACTACAACAATTGATTTTCGTAAAACTCGCATGGATACAAAATTACAGGCATTTTTAAACATAATGCATGTTCTGTTTTGGAGTTATGTTTATATATGTTTTACATTTAGTATTAGAGTTATACTGTCATATTGAGTAAAAAAACTAACTTGTGTCTTTATAAACCTTAAAAAAAAATGTTTTCCAGTAAAACTCACAAAGATACATTTCTCCAGGCATGATTAGCCATTAACCATGTTTGGTTTAGAGTTATGTTTAAATAACTGTCATATTGCGTGTGGCACTGTCATTATGAGTAAAACCTATTTTTTGTATTTGTAAAATTACCAAAATAACTTACTCTGATAAAACTCACATGGATAAAATATTACAGGATTTTTTTTAGACATAAAGCATGTTTCCATCATATTGAGTAAAAAAAACTAACTTGTGTCTATACAAACTTTACAAAATATTTTTTTTCCAGTAAAACTCACAAAAATACATTTCTCCAGTTATTATTAGCCACTTTGCATCCGTGGTTTAGAATTTGTGTTTAAATAAGATTGTCAGATTGAATGTGACAGTATACTGTCATAGTGAGTAAAACCTAATTTTTGTATTTGTAAACCTTAACAAAATACCTGATTCTAGTAAAACTCACATAGATTCAATATAACAGGCATTTTTAGACGGATTGCATGTTTGGTATTGGAGTTATGTTTATATAACTTTTACATTTATTATGACAGTTATACAAACATATTGAATAAAAAAAAACTATTTTGTGTCTTATCAAACCTTACAAAATATTTTTTTTCCTGTAAAACTCACAAAGATACATTTCTCCAGGCATTATTAGCCATTTTGCATTTGTGGTTTAGGAGTTATGTTACATAACCGTCATATTGAGGGTGGCAGTTATACTGTCATTATGAGTAAAACCTAATTTTTGTATTTATAAACCTTACCAAAATTCCTGATTCTGGTAAAACTCACATAGATACAATATTACAGGCATTTTTAGACATAATGCATGTTTGGTTTTGGAGTTATGTTTATATACATTTTTCCAGGCATTATTAGCTATTTATCATGTTTGGTTTAGGAGTTATGTTTAAATAACTGTCATATCAAATAATGCAGTTATACTGTCATTATGAGTAAAACCCAAGTTTTGTATTCGTAAACCTTACCAAAATACCTGATTCTGGTAAAACTCATATAGATTCAATATTACAGGCAGTTTAAGACGGATTGCAAGTTTGGTTTAGGAATTATGTTTAAATTACTTTTATATTTAGTTTGACAGTTATACCATCATATTGAGTAAAAAAAACAAAACTTTTTTCTTTACAAACCTTACAAAATATTTTTTTCCAGTAATCTCACAAAGATACATTTCTCCAGGCATTATAGCCATTTTGCATGTGTGGTTTGGTAGTTATGTTTAAATAACTGTCAAATTGAATGTGACAGTATACTATCATGGTGAGTAAAACCAATATTTTGTAATTGCAAACCTTACTACAACAATTGATTTTCGTAAAACTCGCATGGATACAAAATTACAGGCATTTTTAAACATAATGCATGTTCTGTTTTGGAGTTATGTTTATATATGTTTTACATTTAGTATTAGAGTTATACTGTCATATTGTGTAAAAAAAACTAACTTGTGTCTTTATAAACCTTAAAAAAAAAATGTTTTCCAGTAAAACTCACAAAGATACATTTCTCCAGGCATGATTAGCCATTAACCATGTTTGGTTTAGAGTTATGTTTAAATAACTGTCATATTGCGTGTGGCACTGTCATTATGAGTAAAACCTATTTTTTGTATTTGTAAAATTACCAAAATAACTTACTCTGATAAAACTCACATGGATAAAATATTACAGGATTTTTTTTAGTCATAAAGCATGTTTCCATCATATTGAGTAAAAAAAACTAACTTGTGTCTATACAAACTTTACAAAATATTTTTTTTCCAGTAAAACTCACAAAAATACATTTCTCCAGTTATTATTAGCCACTTTGCATCCGTGGTTTAGAATTTGTGTTTAAATAAGATTGTCAGATTGAATGTGACAGTATACTGTCATAGTGAGTAAAACCTAATTTTTGTATTTGTAAACCTTAACAAAATACCTGATTCTAGTAAAACTCACATAGATTCAATATAACAGGCATTTTTAGACGGATTGCATGTTTGGTATTGGAGTTATGTTTATATAACTTTTACATTTATTATGACAGTTATACAAACATATTGAATAAAAAAAAACTATTTTGTGTCTTATCAAACCTTACAAAATATTTTTTTTCCTGTAAAACTCACAAAGATACATTTGTCCAGGCATTATTAGCCATTTTGCATTTGTGATTTAGGAGTTATGTTACATAACCGTCATATTGAGGGTGGCAGTTATACTGTCATTATGAGTAAAACCTAATTTTTGTATTTATAAACCTTACCAAAATTCCTGATTCTGGTAAAACTCACATAGATACAATATTACAGGCATTTTTAGACATAATGCATGTTTGGTTTTGGAGTTATGTTTATATACATTTTTCCAGGCATTATTAGCTATTTATCATGTTTGGTTTAGGAGTTATGTTTAAATAACTGTCATATCAAATAATGCAGTTATACTGTCATTATGAGTAAAACCCAAGTTTTGTATTTGTAAACCTTACCAAAATACCTGATTCTGGTAAAACTCATATAGATTCAATATTACAGGCAGTTTAAGACGGATTGCAAGTTTGGTTTAGGAATTATGTTTAAATTACTTTTATATTTAGTTTGACAGTTATACCATCATATTGAGTAAAAAAAACAAAACTTTTTTCTTTACAAACCTTACAAAATATTTTTTTCCAGTAATCTCACAAAGATACATTTCTCCAGGCATTATAGCCATTTTGCATGTGTGGTTTGGTAGTTATGTTTAAATAACTGTCAAATTGAATGTGACAGTATACTATCATGGTGAGTAAAACCAATATTTTGTAATTGCAAACCTTACTACAACAATTGATTTTCGTAAAACTCGCATGGATACAAAATTACAGGCATTTTTAAACATAATGCATGTTCTGTTTTGGAGTTATGTTTATATATGTTTTACATTTAGTATTAGAGTTATACTGTCATATTGAGTAAAAAAACTAACTTGTGTCTTTATAAACCTTAAAAAAAAATGTTTTCCAGTAAAACTCACAAAGATACATTTCTCCAGGCATGATTAGCCATTAACCATGTTTGGTTTAGAGTTATGTTTAAATAACTGTCATATTGCGTGTGGCACTGTCATTATGAGTAAAACCTATTTTTTGTATTTGTAAAATTACCAAAATAACTTACTCTGATAAAACTCACATGGATAAAATATTACAGGATTTTTTTTAGACATAAAGCATGTTTCCATCATATTGAGTAAAAAAAACTAACTTGTGTCTATACAAACTTTACAAAATATTTTTTTTCCAGTAAAACTCACAAAAATACATTTCTCCAGTTATTATTAGCCACTTTGCATCCGTGGTTTAGAATTTGTGTTTAAATAAGATTGTCAGATTGAATGTGACAGTATACTGTCATAGTGAGTAAAACCTAATTTTTGTATTTGTAAACCTTAACAAAATACCTGATTCTAGTAAAACTCACATAGATTCAATATAACAGGCATTTTTAGACGGATTGCATGTTTGGTATTGGAGTTATGTTTATATAACTTTTACATTTATTATGACAGTTATACAAACATATTGAATAAAAAAAAACTATTTTGTGTCTTATCAAACCTTACAAAATATTTTTTTTCCTGTAAAACTCACAAAGATACATTTCTCCAGGCATTATTAGCCATTTTGCATTTGTGGTTTAGGAGTTATGTTACATAACCGTCATATTGAGGGTGGCAGTTATACTGTCATTATGAGTAAAACCTAATTTTTGTATTTATAAACCTTACCAAAATTCCTGATTCTGGTAAAACTCACATAGATACAATATTACAGGCATTTTTAGACATAATGCATGTTTGGTTTTGGAGTTATGTTTATATACATTTTTCCAGGCATTATTAGCTATTTATCATGTTTGGTTTAGGAGTTATGTTTAAATAACTGTCATATCAAATAATGCAGTTATACTGTCATTATGAGTAAAACCCAAGTTTTGTATTTGTAAACCTTACCAAAATACCTGATTCTGGTAAAACTCATATAGATTCAATATTACAGGCAGTTTAAGACGGATTGCAAGTTTGGTTTAGGAATTATGTTTAAATTACTTTTATATTTAGTTTGACAGTTATACCATCATATTGAGTAAAAAAAACAAAACTTTTTTCTTTACAAACCTTACAAAATATTTTTTTCCAGTAATCTCACAAAGATACATTTCTCCAGGCATTATAGCCATTTTGCATGTGTGGTTTGGTAGTTATGTTTAAATAACTGTCAAATTGAATGTGACAGTATACTATCATGGTGAGTAAAACCAATATTTTGTAATTGCAAACCTTACTACAACAATTGATTTTCGTAAAACTCGCATGGATACAAAATTACAGGCATTTTTAAACATAATGCATGTTCTGTTTTGGAGTTATGTTTATATATGTTTTACATTTAGTATTAGAGTTATACTGTCATATTGAGTAAAAAAAACTAACTTGTGTCTTTATAAACCTTAAAAAAAAATGTTTTCCAGTAAAACTCACAAAGATACATTTCTCCAGGCATGATTAGCCATTAACCATGTTTGGTTTAGAGTTATGTTTAAATAACTGTCATATTGCGTGTGGCACTGTCATTATGAGTAAAACCTATTTTTTGTATTTGTAAAATTACCAAAATAACTTACTCTGATAAAACTCACATGGATAAAATATTACAGGATTTTTTTTAGACATAAAGCATGTTTCCATCATATTGAGTAAAAAAAACTAACTTGTGTCTATACAAACTTTACAAAATATTTTTTTTCCAGTAAAACTCACAAAAATACATTTCTCCAGTTATTATTAGCCACTTTGCATCCGTGGTTTAGAATTTGTGTTTAAATAAGATTGTCAGATTGAATGTGACAGTATACTGTCATAGTGAGTAAAACCTAATTTGTGTATTTGTAAACCTTAACAAAATACCTGATTCTAGTAAAACTCACATAGATTCAATATAACAGGCATTTTTAGACGGATTGCATGTTTGGTATTGGAGTTATGTTTATATAACTTTTACATTTATTATGACAGTTATACAAACATATTGAATAAAAAAAAATATTTTGTGTCTTATCAAACCTTACAAAATATTTTTTTTCCTGTAAAACTCACAAAGATACATTTCTCCAGGCATTATTAGCCATTTTGCATTTGTGGTTTAGGAGTTATGTTACATAACCGTCATATTGAGGGTGGCAGTTATACTGTCATTATGAGTAAAACCTAATTTTTGTATTTATAAACCTTACCAAAATTCCTGATTCTGGTAAAACTCACATAGATACAATATTACAGGCATTTTTAGACATAATGCATGTTTGGTTTTGGAGTTATGTTTATATACATTTTTCCAGGCATTATTAGCTATTTATCATGTTTGGTTTAGGAGTTATGTTTAAATAACTGTCATATCAAATAATGCAGTTATACTGTCAGTATGAGTAAAACCCAAGTTTTGTATTTGTAAACCTTACCAAAATACCTGATTCTGGTAAAACTCATATAGATTCAATATTACAGGCAGTTTAAGACGGATTGCAAGTTTGGTTTAGGAATTATGTTTAAATTACTTTTATATTTAGTTTGACAGTTATACCATCATATTGAGTAAAAAAAACAAAACTTTTTTCTTTACAAACCTTACAAAATATTTTTTTCCAGTAATCTCACAAAGATACATTTCTCCAGG
This sequence comes from Nerophis lumbriciformis, assembly GCF_033978685.3. Lineage (NCBI taxonomy): Eukaryota > Metazoa > Chordata > Actinopteri > Syngnathiformes > Syngnathidae > Nerophis > Nerophis lumbriciformis. The sequence continues at coordinate 208,491 of NW_027316590.1, read as the reverse complement.
CATTATAGCCATTTTGCATGTGTGGTTTGGTAGTTATGTTTAAATAACTGTCAAATTGAATGTGACAGTATACTATCATGGTGAGTAAAACCAATATTTTGTAATTGCAAACCTTACTACAACAATTGATTTTCGTAAAACTCGCATGGATACAAAATTACAGGCATTTTTAAACATAATGCATGTTCTGTTTTGGAGTTATGTTTATATATGTTTTACATTTAGTATTAGAGTTATACTGTCATATTGAGTAAAAAAAACTAACTTGTGTCTTTATAAACCTTAAAAAAAAATGTTTTCCAGTAAAACTCACAAAGATACATTTCTCCAGGCATGATTAGCCATTAACCATGTTTGGTTTAGAGTTATGTTTAAATAACTGTCATATTGCGTGTGGCACTGTCATTATGAGTAAAACCTATTTTTTGTATTTGTAAAATTACCAAAATAACTTACTCTGATAAAACTCACATGGATAAAATATTACAGGATTTTTTTTAGACATAAAGCATGTTTCCATCATATTGAGTAAAAAAAACTAACTTGTGTCTATACAAACTTTACAAAATATTTTTTTTCCAGTAAAACTCACAAAAATACATTTCTCCAGTTATTATTAGCCACTTTGCATCCGTGGTTTAGAATTTGTGTTTAAATAAGATTGTCAGATTGAATGTGACAGTATACTGTCATAGTGAGTAAAACCTAATTTTTGTATTTGTAAACCTTAACAAAATACCTGATTCTAGTAAAACTCACATAGATTCAATATAACAGGCATTTTTAGACGGATTGCATGTTTGGTATTGGAGTTATGTTTATATAACTTTTACATTTATTATGACAGTTATACAAACATATTGAATAAAAAAAAACTATTTTGTGTCTTATCAAACCTTACAAAATATTTTTTTTCCTGTAAAACTCACAAAGATACATTTCTCCAGGCATTATTAGCCATTTTGCATTTGTGGTTTAGGAGTTATGTTACATAACCGTCATATTGAGGGTGGCAGTTATACTGTCATTATGAGTAAAACCTAATTTTTGTATTTATAAACCTTACCAAAATTCCTGATTCTGGTAAAACTCACATAGATACAATATTACAGGCATTTTTAGACATAATGCATGTTTGGTTTTGGAGTTATGTTTATATACATTTTTCCAGGCATTATTAGCTATTTATCATGTTTGGTTTAGGAGTTATGTTTAAATAACTGTCATATCAAATAATGCAGTTATACTGTCAGTATGAGTAAAACCCAAGTTTTGTATTTGTAAACCTTACCAAAATACCTGATTCTGGTAAAACTCATATAGATTCAATATTACAGGCAGTTTAAGACGGATTGCAAGTTTGGTTTAGGAGTTTGGTTTTGGAATGATGTTTATATTACTTTTATATTTATCCATCCATCCATCCATCTTCTTCCGCTTATCCGAGGTCGGGTCGCGGGGGCAGCAGCCTAAGCAGGGAAGCCCAGACTTCCCTCTCCCCAGCCACTTCGTCCAGCTCTTCCTGTGGGACCCCGAGGCGTTCCCAGGCCAGCCGGGAGACATAGTCTTCCCAACGTGTCCTGGGTCTTCCCCGTGGCCTCCTACCGGTCGGACGTGCCCTAAACACCTCCCTAGGGAGGCGTTCGGGTGGCATCCTGACCAGATGCCCGAACAACCTCATCTGGCTCCTCTCGATGTGGAGGAGCAGCGGCTTTACTTTGAGCTCTCCCCGGATGGCAGAGCTTCTCACACCCTATCTCTAAGGGAGAGCCCCGCCACACGGCGGAGGAAAATCATTTCGGCCGCTTGTACCCGTGATCTTGTCCTTTCGGTCATAACCCAAAGCTCATGACCGGGTTAGCGAGAACCATGCACTGGGACTTGGAGGTCCGAGTCCATGGTCCATCCCAGTCGCTTCACACTCGGCTGCGAACCGATCCAGTGAGAGCTGAAGATCCTGGCCAGATGAAGCCAACAGGACCTTGACTGCGCCTATAAATTCTGTCCATAAAAGTTATGAACAGAATCGGTGACAAAGGGCAGCCTTGGCGGAGTCCAACCCTCACTGGAAACGTGTCCGACTTACTGCCGGCAATGCGGACCAAGCTCTGGCACTGAGCATACAGAGAGCGGACTGCCACAATCAGACAGTCCGATACCCCATACTCTCTGAGCACTCCCCACAGGACTTCCCGAGGGACACGGTCGAATGCCTTCTCCAAGTCCACAAAACACATGTAGACTGGTTGGGCAAACTCCCATGTACCCTCAAGGACCCTGCCGAGAGAATAGAGCTGGTCCACAGTTCCACGACCAGGACGAAAACCACACTGTTCCTCCTGAATCCGAGGTTCGACTATCCGGCGTAGCCTCCTCTCCAGTACACCTGAAGAGACCTTACCGGGAAGGCTGAGGAGTGTGATCCCACGATAGTTAGAGCACACCCTCCGGTTCCCCTTCTTAAAGAGAGGAACCACCACCCCGGTCTGCCAATCCAGAGGTACTGCCCCCGATGTCCACGCGATGCTGCAGAGTCTTGTCAACCAAGACAGCCCCACAGCATCCAGAGCCTTAAGGAACTCCGGGCGGATCTCATCTAGCCCTGGGGCCTTGCCACCGAGGAGCTTTTTAACTACCTCAGCAACCTCAGCCCCAGAAATAGGAGAGCCCACCACAGACTCCCCAGGCACTGCTTCCTCATAAGAAGACGTGTTGGTGGGATTGAGGAGGTCTTCGAAGTATTCCCTCCACCGATCCACAGTCCGCAGTCGAGGTCAGCAGAACAACATCCTCGCCATACACGGTGTTGATAGTGCACTGCTTCCCCTTCCTGAGGCGGCGGCTGGTGGTCCAGAATTGCTTCGAAGCCGTCCGGAAGTCATTTTCCAGCGCTTCCCCGAACTCCTCCCATGTCCGAGTTTTTGCCTCTGCGACCGCTGAAGCCGCACACCTGTCGGTACCTGTCCGCTGCCTCAGGAGTCCTATGAGCCAAAAGAACCCGATAGGACTCCTTCTTCAGCTTGACGGCATCCCTCACCGCCGGTGTCCACCAACGGGTTCTAGGATTACCGCCACGACAAGCACCAACTACCTTGCGGCCACAGCTCCAATCAGCCGCCTCGACAATAGAGGCGCGGAACATGGTCCATTCGGACTCAATGTCCAGCACCTCCCTCGTGACATGTTCAAAGTTCTTCCGGAGATGGGAATTGAAACTCTCTCTGACAGGAGACTCTGCCAGACGTTCCCAGCAAACCCTCACAATGCGTTTGGGCCTGCCAGGTCTGTCCGGCATCCTCCCCCACCATCGCAGCCAACTCACCAACAGGTGGTGATCGGTAGAAAGCTCCGCCCCTCTCTTCACCCGAGTATCCAAAACATGAGGCCGCAAATCCGATGACACAACTACAAAGTCGATCATGGAACTGCGGCCTAGGGTGTCCTGGTGCCAAGTGCACATATGGACACCCTTATGTTTGAACATGGTGTTCGTTATGGAAAATCTGTGACGGGCACAAAAGTCCAATAACAAAACACCGCTCGGGTTCAGATCCGGGCAGCCATTCTTCCCAATCACGCCTCTCCAGGTTTCACTGTCGTTGCCAACATGAGCATTGAAGTCCCCCAGTAGCATGAGGGAATCACCCGGGGGAGCACTCTCAAGTACTCCCTCGAGTGAATCCAAAAAGGGTGGGTACTCTGAGCTGCGGTTTGGCGCGTAAGCGCAAACCACAGTCAGGACCCGTTCCCCCACCCGAAGGCGGAGGGAAGCTACCCTCTCGTCCACCGGGTTGAACTCCAACGTACAGGCTCTGAGCCGGGGGGAAACAAGAATTGCCAACCCCAGCCCGTCGCCTTTCACTGCCGGCAACACCAGAGTGGAAGAGAGTCCAGCCCCTCTCGAGAGAACTGGTTCCAGAGCTCTTGCTGTGCGTCGAAGTGAGTCCGACTATATCTAACCGGAACTTCTCCACTTCGCGCACTAGCTCAGGCTCCTTCCCCCCCAGCGAGGTGACGTTCCACGTCCCAAGAGCTAGCTTCTGTAGCCGAGGATCGGACCGCCAAGTGCCCTGCCTTCGGCTGCCGCCCAGCTCACATCGCACCCGACCTCTATGACCCCTGCTATGGATGGTGAGCCCATTGGAGGGGGGACCCACGTTGCCTCTTCGGGCTGTGCCCGGCCGGGCCCCATGTCAGGCGCTCGCCATCGTGCCCCACCTCCGGGCCTGGCTCCAGAGGGGGTCCCGGGCGAGGGAAATCTGGGTCCTTGTTTTTTATTATTCATGGAGGTCTTCGAGCTGCTCTTTGTCTGATCCCTCATAGGACCAGTTTGTCTTGGGAGACCCTACCAGGGGGCGTAAAGCCCCCGGACAACATAGCTCCTAGGATCATTGGGACACGCAAACTCCTCTACCACGTTAAGGTGGCAGCTCAGAGAGACAGTTATACCATCATATTGAGTAAAAAAAAAACAACAACATTTCTTTACAAACCTTAAAAATATTTGTTTCTAGTAAAACTCGCAAAGATACATTTCTCCAGGCATTATTAGCCATTTAGCATGTTTGGTTTAGGAGTTATGTTTAAATAACTGTTATTTTGAATATGGCAGTTATACTGTCATTATGAGTAAAACCCAATTTTTGTATTCGTAAACCTTACAAAAAAATACCTGATTCTGGTCAAACTCACATAGATTCACTATTACAGGCATTTGTAGACGTATTGCAAGTTTGGTTTTGGAGTAATGTTTATTTAACTTTCATATTTAGTATGACAGTTATACTGTCATATTAAGTGAAAAAAACTAACTTGTTTCTTTACAAACCTTATAAAAAAAAACGTTTTCCAGGAAAACTCACAGATACATTTCTCCAGGCATAATTAGCCATTTATTACTGTCATAATGAGTAAAAAACTACTTTTTGTGTTTGCAAGCCTTAAAATAGCATATGTTTCGAGTAAAACTCACAAGGATGCATTGTTTCAGGCTTTTTTTTAACCTATTTGCATGTGTGGTTAGGGAGTTAAGCTTAAATAACAGTCAAATTGAATGTAGCAGTTAACTGTCATTATGAGTAAACCCCTAATTTATGTAATTGTACACCTTACCAAATTAACTGATTCTTGTAAAACTCTCAGAGATACAATATTTTAGGCATTTTTAGACATAATCCATGTTTAGTTTTGGAGTTATGTTTATATAACTTTCATATTTTGTATGACAGTTATACTGTCATATTGCATTAAAAAAACTAACTTGCCTCTTGCAAAACTTACAAAATATAATTTTTCTAGTAAAACTAACAAAGATACATGTCTTCAGGCATTATTAGACATGTTGCATGTTTGGTGTAGGAATTATGTTGAAAAACATTTTTATTGCTTATTTCGCATTATCTCAGGATTTTAAGAACTTTACTGTCATAATGAGTAAAAAACTACTTTTTGTGTTTGCAAGCCTTAAAATAGCAAATGTTTCGAGTAAAACTCACAAGGATGCATTGTTTTAGGCTTTATTAACCTATTTGCATGTGTGATTAGGAAGTTATGTTTAAATAACAGTCAAATTGAATGTAGCAGTTATACTGTCATTATGAAAAAAAAACAATTTTTGTATTTGTAAACCTTACCAAATTACCTGATTCTGGTAAAACTCACATAGATACAATATTTTAGGCATTTTTAGACATAATGCATGTTCAATTTTGGAGTTATGTTTATATATATTTCATATTTGGTATGACAGTTATACTGTCATATTGAATTAAAAAAACTAACTTGCCTCTTTGCAAAACTTACAAAATATAATTTTTCTAGTAAAACTAACAAAGATACATATCTTCACGCATTATCAGACATGTTGCATGTTTGGTGTAGGAATTATGTTGAAAAACATTTTTATTGCTTATTTCGCATTATCTCAGGATTTTAAGAACATTCCTGTCATAATGAGTAAAAAACTACTTTTTGTGTTTGCAAGCCTTAAAATAGCATATGTTTCAAATAAAACTCACAAGGTTGCATTGTTTTAGGCTTTATTAACCTATTTGCATGTGTGATTAGGAAGTTATGTTTAAATAACAGTCAAATTGAATGTAGCAGTTATACTGTCATTATGAAAAAAAAACAATTTTTGTATTTGTAAACCTTACCAAATTACCTGATTCTGGTAAAACTCACATAGATACAATATTTTAGGCATTTTTAGACATAATGCATGTTCAATTTTGGAGTTATGTTTATATATATTTCATATTTGGTATGACAGTTATACTGTCATATTGAATTAAAAAAACTAACTTGCCTCTTTGCAAAACTTACAAAATATATTTTTTCTAGTAAAACTAACAAAGATACATATCTTCACGCATTACTAGACATGTTGCATGTTTGGTGTAGGAATTATGTTGAAAAACATTTTTATTGCTTATTTCGCATTATCTCAGGATTTTAAGAACATTACTGTCAAAATGAGTAAAAAAATACTTTTTGTGTTTGCAAGCCTTAAAATAGCATATGTTTCGAGTAAAACTCACAAGGATGCATTGTTTTAGGCTTTATTAACCTATTTGCATGTGTGATTAGGAAGTTATGTTTAAATAACAGTCAAATTGAATGTAGCAGTTATACTGTCATTATGAAAAAAAAAAAAAATTTTGTATTTGTAAACCTTACCAAATTACCTGATTCTGGTGAAACTCACATATATACAATATTACAGGCAATTTTAGACATAATGCATGTTTAGGTTTGGAGTTTTGTTTATATAACTTTCATATTTGGTATGACAGTTATACTGTCATATTGAATTAAAAAAACTTATTTGCCTCTTTGCAAAACTTATAAAAGATCATTTTTCTAGTAAAACTAACAAAGATACATGTCTTCAGGCATTATTAGACATGTTGCATGTTTGGTGTAGGAATTATGTTGAAAAACATTTTTATTGCTTATTTTGCATTATCTCAGGATTTTAAGAACATTAATGTCAAAATGAGTAAAAAACTACTTTTTGTGTTTGCAAGCCTAAAATAGCATATGTTTCGAGTAAAACTCACAAGGATGCATTGTTTTAGGCTTTATTAACCTATTTTGCATGTGTGGTTAGGGAGTTATGTTTAAATAACAGTCAAATTGAATGTAGCAGTTAACTGTCATTATGAGTAAACCCCTAATTTATGTAATTGTACACCTTACCAAAATAACTGATTCTTGTAAAACTCACATAGATACAATATTTTAGGCATTTTTAGACATAATGCATTTTCAGTTTTGGAGTTATGTTTATATAACTTTCATATTTGGTATGTCATATTGAATTAAAAAAACTTATTTGCCTCTTTGCAAAACTTACAAAATATAATTTTTCTAGTAAAACTAACAAAGATACATATCTTCACGCATTATCAGACATGTTGCATGTTTGGTGTAGGAATTATGTTGAAAAACATTTTTATTGCTTATTTCGCATTATCTCAGGATTTTAAGAACATTACTGTCATAATGAGTAAAAAACTACTTTTTGTGTTTGCAAGCCTTAAAATAGCATATGTTTCGAGTAAAACTCACAAGGATGCATTGTTTTAGGCTTTATTAACCTATTTGCATGTGTGATTAGGAAGTTATGTTTAAATAACAGTAAAATTGAATGTAGCAGTTATACTGTCTGTATGAAAAAAAAACAATTTTTGTATTTGTAAACCTTACCAAATTACCTGATTCTGGTAAAACTCACATAGATACAATATTTTAGGCATTTTTAGACATAATGCATGTTCAATTTTGGAGTTATGTTTATATATATTTCATATTTGGTATGACAGTTATACTGTCATATTGCATTAAAAAAACTAACTTGCCTCTTTGCAAAACTTACAAAATATAATTTTTCTAGTAAAACTAACAAAGATACATATCTTCACGCATTATCAGACATGTTGCATGTTTGGTGTAGGAATTATGTTGAAAAACATTTTTATTGCTTATTTCGCATTATCTCAGGATTTTAAGAACAGTACTGTCACAATGAGTAAAAAACTACTTTTTGTGTTTGCAAGCCTTAAAATAGCATATGTTTCGAGTAAAACCCACAAGGATGCATTGTTTTAGGCTTTATTAACCTATTTGCATGTGTGATTAGGAAGTTATGTTTAAATAACAGTCAAATTGAATGTAGCAGTTACACTGTCATTATGAAAAAAAAAAAAATTTTGTATTTGTAAACCTTACCAAATTACCTGATTCTGGTGAAACTCACATATATACAATATTACAGGCAATTTTAGACATAATGCATGTTTAGGTTTGGAGTTTTGTTTATATAACTTTCATATTTGGTATGACAGTTATACTGTCATATTGAATTAAAAAAACTTATTTGCCTCTTTGCAAAACTTATAAAAGATCATTTTTCTAGTAAAACTAACAAAGATACATGTCTACAGAAATTATTAGACATGTTGCATGTTTGGTGTAGGAATTATGTTGAAAAACATTTTTATTGCTTATTTTGCATTATCTCAGGATTTTAGGAACATTACTGTCATAATGAGTAAAAAACTACTTTTTGTGCTTGCAAGCCTAAAATAGCATATGTTTCGAGTAAAACTCACAAGGATGCATTGTTTTAGGCTTTATTAACCTATTTTGCATGTGTGGTTAGGGAGTTATGTTTAAATAACAGTCAAATTGAATGTAGCAGTTAACTGTCATTATGAGTAAACCCCTAATTTATGTAATTGTACACCTTACCAAAATAACTGATTCTTGTAAAACTCACATAGATACAATATTTTAGGCATTTTTAGACATAATGCATGTTCAGTTTTGGAGTTATGTTTATATAACTTTCATATTTGGTATGTCATATTGAATTAAAAAAACTTATTTGCCTCTTTGCAAAACTTACAAAATATATTTTTTCTAGTAAAACTAACAAAGATACATATCTTCATGCATTATCAGACATGTTGCATGTTTGGTGTAGGAATTATGTTGAAAAACATTTTTATTGCTTATTTCGCATTATCTCAGGATTTTAAGAACATTACTGTCATAATGAGTAAAAAACTACTTTTTGTGTTTGCAAGCCTTAAAATAGCATATGTTTCGAGTAAAACTCACAAGGATGCATTGTTTTAGGCTTTATTAACCTATTTGCATGTGTGATTAGGAAGTTATGTTTAAATAACAGTCAAATTGAATGTAGCAGTTATACTGTCATTATGAAAAAAAAACAATTTTTGTATTTGTAAACCTTACCAAATTACCTGATTCTGGTAAAACTCACACAGATACAATATTTTAGGCATTTTTAGACATAATGCATGTTCAATTTTGGAGTTATGTTTATATATAATTCATATTTGGTATGACAGTTATACTGTCATATTGAATTAAAAAAACTAACTTGCCTCTTTGCAAAACTTACAAAATATATTTTTTCTAGTAAAACTAACAAAGATACATGTCTTCAGTTATTATTAGACATGTTGCATGTTTGGTGTAGGAATTATGTTGAAAAACATTTTTATTGCTTATTTCGCATTATCTCTGGATTTTAAGAACTTTTCTGTCATAATGAGTAAAAAACTACTTTTTGTGTTTGCAAGCCTTAAAATAGCAAATGTTTCGAGTAAAACTCACAGGGATGCATTGTTTTAGGCTTTATTAACCTATTTGCATGTGTGATTAGGAAGTTATGTTTAAATAACAGTCAAATTGAATGTAGCAGTTATACTGTCATTATGAAAAAAAAACAATTTTTTATTTGTAAACCTTACCAAATTACCTGATTCTGGTAAAACTCACATAGATACAATATTTTAGGCATTTTTAGACATAATGCATGTTCAATTTTGGAGTTATGTTCATATATATTTCATATTTGGTATGACAGTTATACTGTCATATTGCATTAAAAAAACTAACTTGCCTCTTTGCAAAACTTACAAAATATAATTTTTCTAGTAAAACTAACAAAGATACATATCTTCAAGCATTATCAGACATGTTGCATGTTTGGTGTAGGAATTATGTTGAAAAACATTTTTATTGCTTATTTCGCATTATCTCAGGATTTTAAGAACATTACTGTCATAATGAGTAAAAAACTACTTTTTGTGTTTGCAAGACTTAAAATAGCATATGTTTCGAGTAAAACCCACAAGGATGCATTGTTTTAGGCTTTATTAACCTATTTGCATGTGTGATTAGGAAGTTATGTTTAAATAACAGTCAAATTGAATGTAGCAGTTATACTGTCATGAAAAAAAAAACATTTTTGTATTTGTAAACCTTACCAAATTACCTGATTCTGGTGAAACTCACATATATACAATATTACAGGCAATTTTAGACATAATGGATGTTTAGGTTTGGAGTTTTGTTTATATAACTTTCATATTTGGTATGACAGTTATACTGTCATATTGAATTAAAAAAACTTATTTGCCTCTTTGCAAAACTTATAAAAGATCATTTTTCTAGTAAAACTAACAAAGATACATGTCTTCAGGCATTATTAGACATGTTGCATGTTTGGTGTAGGAATTATGTTGAAAAACATTTTTATTGCTTATTTCGCATTATCTCTGGATTTTAAGAACTTTTCTGTCATAATGAGTAAAAAACTACTTTTTGTGTTTGCAAGCCTTAAAATAGCAAATGTTTCGAGTAAAACTCACAGGGATGCATTGTTTTAGGCTTTATTAACCTATTTGCATGTGTGATTAGGAAGTTATGTTTAAATAACAGTCAAATTGAATGTAGCAGTTATACTGTCATTATGAAAAAAAAACAATTTTTTATTTGTAAACCTTACCAAATTACCTGATTCTGGTAAAACTCACATAGATACAATATTTTAGGCATTTTTAGACATAATGCATGTTCAATTTTGGAGTTATGTTCATATATATTTCATATTTGGTATGACAGTTATACTGTCATATTGCATTAAAAAAACTAACTTGCCTCTTTGCAAAACTTACAAAATATAATTTTTCTAGTAAAACTAACAAAGATACATATCTTCAAGCATTATCAGACATGTTGCATGTTTGGTGTAGGAATTATGTTGAAAAACATTTTTATTGCTTATTTCGCATTATCTCAGGATTTTAAGAACATTACTGTCATAATGAGTAAAAAAATACTTTTTGTGTTTGCAAGCCTTAAAATAGCATATGTTTCGAGTAAAACCCACAAGGATGCATTGTTTTAGGCTTTATTAACCTATTTGCATGTGTGATTAGGAAGTTATGTTTAAATAACAGTCAAATTGAATGTAGCAGTTATACTGTCATTATGAAAAAAAAAACATTTTTGTATTTGTAAACCTTACCAAATTACCTGATTCTGGTGAAACTCACATATATACAATATTACAGGCAATTTTAGACATAATGGATGTTTAGGTTTGGAGTTTTGTTTATATAACTTTCATATTTGGTATGACAGTTATACTGTCATATTGAATTAAAAAAACTTATTTGCCTCTTTGCAAAACTTATAAAAGATCATTTTTCTAGTAAAACTAACAAAGATACATGTCTTCAGGCATTATTAGACATGTTGCATGTTTGGTGTAGGAATTATGTTGAAAAACATTTTTATTGCTTATTTCGCATTATCTCTGGATTTTAAGAACTTTTCTGTCATAATGAGTAAAAAACTACTTTTTGTGTTTGCAAGCCTTAAAATAGCAAATGTTTCAAGTAAAACTCACAGGGATGCATTGTTTTAGGCTTTATTAACCTATTTGCATGTGTGATTAGGAAGTTATGTTTAAATAACAGTCAAATTGAATGTAGCAGTTATACTGTCATTATGAAAAAAAAACAATTTTTTATTTGTAAACCTTACCAAATTACCTGATTCTGGTGAAACTCAAATATATACAATATTACAGGCAATTTTAGACATAATGCATGTTTAGGTTTGGAGTTTTGTTTATATAACTTTCATATTTGGTATGACAGTTATACTGTCATATTGAATTAAAAAAACTTATTTGCCTCTTTGCAAAACTTATAAAAGATCATTTTTCTAGTAAAACTAACAAAGATACATGTCTTCAGGCATTATTAGACATGTTGCATGTTTGGTGTAGGAATTATGTTGAAAAACATTTTTATTGCTTATTTTGCATTATCTCAGGATTTTAAGAACAGTACTGTCAAAATGAGTAAAAAACTACTTTTTGTGTTTGCAAGCCCAAAATAGCATATGTTTCGATTAAAACTCACAAGGATGCATTGTTTTAGGCTTTATTAACCTATTTTGCATGTGTGGTTAGGGAGTTATGTTTAAATAACAGTCAAATTGAATGTAGCAGTTAACTGTCATTATGAGTAAACCCCTAATTTATGTAATTGTACACCTTACCAAAATAACTGATTCTTGTAAAACTCACATAGATACAATATTTTAGGCATTTTTAGACATAATGCATGTTCAGTTTTGGAGTTATGTTTATATAACTTTCATATTTGGTATGACAGTTATACTGTCATATTGGATTAAAAAAACTAACTTGAGTCTTTGTAAAACTTACAAAAGATAATTTTTCTAGTATAACTAACAAAGATACATGTATCCATGCATTATTAGACATGTTGCATGTTTGGTTTAGGAATTATGATGAAAAACATTTTTATTGCTTATTTCGCATTATCTCAGGATTTGAAGAACATTACTGTCAAAATGATTAAAAAACTACTTTTTGTGTTTGCAAGCCTTAAAATAGCATATGTTTCGAGTAAAACTCACAAGGATGCATTGTTTTAGGCTTTATTAACCTATTTGCATGTGTGATTAGGAAGTTATGTTTAAATAACAGTCAAATTGAATGTAGCATTTATACTGTCATTATGAAAAAAAACTATTTTTGTATTTGTAAACCTTACCAAATTACCTGATTCTGGTGAAACTCGCATAGATACAATATTACAGGCAATTTTAGACATAATGCATGTTCAGTTTTGGAGTTATGTTTATAAATAAATAATGATAAATGGGTTGTACTTGTATAGCGCTTTTCTGCCTTCAAGGTACTCAAAGCGCTTTGACACTACTTCCATATTTACCTATTCACACACACATTCACACACTGATGGAGGGAGCTGCCATGCAAGGCGCTAACCAGCACCCATCAGGAGGAAGGGTGAAGTGTCTTGCTCAGAACACAACGGACATGACGAGGTTGGTACTAGGTGGGGATTGAACAAAGGGGCCCTCGGGTCGCGCACGGCCATTCTTCCACTGCGCCACGCCGTCCCAATTATATAACTTTCATATTTGGTATGACAGTTAGACTGTCATATTGAATTAAAAAAACTAACTTGCCTCTTTGCAAAACTTACAAAAGATAATTTTTCTATTAAAACTAACAAAGATACATGTCTTCAGGCATTATTAGACATGTTGCAAGTTTGGTGTAGGAATTATGTTGAAAAACATTTTTATTGCTTATTTTGCATTATCTCAGGATTTTAAGAACATTACTGTTATAATCAGTAAAAAACTACTTTTTGTGTTTGCAAGCCTTAAAATAGCATATGTTGCGAGTAAAACTCACAAGGATGCATTGTTTTAGGCTTTATTAGCCTATTTGCATGTGTGGTTAGGAAGTTATAATTAAATAACTGTCAAATTGAATATAGCAGTTCTACTGTCATTATGAGAAAAAAACCAATTTTTGTATTTGTAAACCTTACAAAATTACCTTATTCTGGTAAAACTCACATAGATACAATATTTTAGGCATTTTTAGACATAATGCATGTTCAGTTTTGGAGTTATGTTTATATAAATTATACATTTAGTTTGACAGTTATACTGTTATATTGAATTAAAAAAACTTACTTGCGTCGTTGCAAAACTTACAAAAGATACATTTTCTAGTAAAACTAACAAAAGATACATGTCTTCAGGCATTATTAGACATGTTGCATGTTTGGTGTAGGAATTATGTTGAAAAACATTTTTATTGCTTTTTTCGCATTATCTCAGGATTTTAAGAACATTACTGGCATATTGAGTAAAAAACTACTATGACAGTATACTGTCACATTCAATCCGACTGTTATTTAAACATAACTCCTAAACCATGCAAGCAAAATATCAAATAATGCCTAGAGAAATGTATCTTTGTAAGTTTTACAGGAAAAAATAGTATACTGTCATACTAAATATGAAAGTTGAATAAATATAACACCAAAACCAAACTTGCAATCCGTCTAAAAATGCCTGTAATATTAAATATATGTGAGTTTTACCAGAATCGGTTATTTTGGTAAGGTTTACAAATACAAAAATTGGGTTTTACTCATAATGACAGTATAACTGCCATATTCAAAATAACAGTTATTTAAACATAACTCCTAAACCAAATATGCTAAATGGCTAATAATGCCTGGAGAAATGAATCTTTGTGAGTTTTACTAGAAAAAAAATATTTTGTAAGGTTTGTAAAGACAAAAGTTAGTTGTTTTTTTTACTCAATATATAACTGTCATACTAAATATGAAAGTTAGATAAACATAATTCCAAGACCAAACTCCTAAACCAAACTTGCAGTCCGTCTTAAACTGCCTGTAATATTGAATCTATGTGAGTTTTGCCAGAATCAGGTATTTTGGTAAGGTTTACAAATACAAAACTTGGGTTTTACTCATAATGACAGTATAACTGCAACATTTAATATGACAGTTATTTAAACATGACTCCTAAACCAAACATGATAAATGACTAATAATGCCTGGAGAAATGTATCTTTGTGAGTTTTACTGGAAAAAAATAATGTGTAAGGTTATAAAGACACAAGTTATTTTTTATTTATTTAATACGATGGTATAACTGTCATACTAAATATGAAAGTTTTATAAACATAACTCCAAAACCAAAATGCATTTTGTCTAAAAATGCCTGTAATATTGAGTCTTACCAGAATCAGGTATTTTGGTAAGGTTGACAAATACAAACATTAGGTTTTACTCATAATGACAGTATACTGCCACATTCAATATGACAATTATTTAAACAAAACTCCAAAACCAAACATGCATTATGTCTAAAAATTCCTATAATTTTGTATCTACGTGATTTTTACTAGAATCAGTTGTTTTTGTAAGGTTTACAAATACAAAATATTAGTTTTTCTCATAATGAGAGTATACTGTCACAATCAATCTGACAAAATGGCTAATAATGCCTGGAGGAATGTATCTTTGTGAATTTTATTGGAACAAAAAATTTTGTAAGGTTTGTAAAGACACACGTTAGTTTATTTTACTTAATTTTACAGTATAGCTGTCATACTATATATGAAAGTTTTATAAACATAACTCCAAAACCAAACATGCAATCCGTCTAAAAATGTCTGTAATATTTATTATATGTAAGTTTTATCAGAATCAGGTATTTCGGTAAGGTTTACAAATCAAAATATTAGGTTTTACTCATAGTGACAGTATTCTTTGTGAGTTTTGGGGGGAAAAAATTGTAAGGTTTATAAGGACACAAGTTTTTTTTTTTTTACTCAATATGATGGCATACTGTCATACTAAATATGAAAGTTGTATAAACATAACTCCAAAACCAAACATGCATTATGTCTAAAAATGCCTGCAATATTGTATCTATGTGATTTTTACCAGAATCAGGTATTTTAATAAGGTTTACAAATACAAAATCCAGGTTTTACTCATAATGACAGTATAACTGCCACACTCAATATGACAGTTATTTAAACATAACTCCTAAACCAAACATGATAAATGGCTAAGTATACCTGGAGAAATGTATCTTTGTGAGTTTTGCTGGAAAAAAAAAAAAGTACCGTATTTTCCGCACTATAAGGCGCACCTAAAAACCACAAATTTTCTCAAAAGCTGACAGTGCGCCTTATAATCCGGTGCGCCTTATATATGGGTTAATATTAATATTAATTTTCATAAAGTTTAGGTCTCGCAACTACGGTAAACAGCCGCCATCTTTTTTCCCCGTAGAAGAAGCGCGCGGTGCATGCTGGGATATGTGGCGTTTCATTTCCATTTGTGTGTTTATGTAAAGACCCCAAAATGGCTCCTATTAAGTGTGTTGTCTGTCTAATTATAAATAATGCAGACGAGGCGTGTTAACTGAGTTCTCAACGTTTACTCACAGCGTGCTCAGAAGCAGTGCCTGGGGAGTCTGTGGTGGGCTCTCCTATTTCTGGGGCTGAGGTTGCTGAGGTAGTTAAAAAGCTCCTCGGTGGCAAGGCCCCAGGGCTAGATGAGATCCGCCCGGAGTTCCTTAAGGCTCTGGATGCTGTGGGGCTGTCTTGGTTGACAAGACTCTGCAAAATCGCGTGGACATCGGGGGCAGTACCTCTGGATTGGCAGACCGGGGTGGTGGTTCCTCTCTTTAAGAAGGGGAACCGGAGGGTGTGCTCTAACTATCGTGGGATCACACTCCTCAGCCTTCCCGGTAAGGTCTATTCAGGTGTACTGGAGAGGAGGCTACGCCGGATAGTCGAACCTCGGATTCAGGAGGAACAGTGTGGTTTTCGTCCTGGTCGTGGAACTGTGGACCAGCTCTATACTCTCGGCAGGGTCCTTGAGGGTACATGGGAGTTTGCCCAACCAGTCTACATGTGTTTTGTGGACTTGGAGAAGGCATTCGACCGTGTCCCTCGGGAAGTCCTGTGGGGAGTGCTCAGAGAGTATGGGGTATCGGACTGTCTGATTGTGGCAGTCCGCTCTCTGTATGCTCAGTGCCAGAGCTTGGTCCGCATTGCCGGCAGTAAGTCGGACACGTTTCCAGTGAGGGTTGGACTCCGCCAAGGCTGCCCTTTGTCACCGATTCTGTTCATAACTTTTATGGACAGAATTTATAGGCGCAGTCAAGGCGTTGAGGGGATCTGGTTTGGTGGCTGCAGGATTAGGTCTCTGCTTTATGCAGATGATGTGGTCCTGTTGGCTTCATCTGGCCAGGATCTTCAGCTCTCACTGGATCGGTTCGCAGCCGAGTGTGAAGCGACTGGGATGGACCATGGACTCGGACCTCCAAGTCCCAGTGCATGGTTCTCGCTCGGAAAAGGGTGGAGTGCCATCTCCGGGTTGGGGAGGAGATCTTGCCCCAAGTGGAGGAGTTCAAGTACCTCGGAGTCTTGTTCACGAGTGAGGGAAGAGTGGATCGTGAGATCAACAGGCGGATCGGTGCGGCGTCTTCAGCAATGCGGACGCTGTATCGATCCGTTGTGGTGAAGAAGGAGCTGAGCCGGAAGGCAAAGCTCTCGATTTACCGGTCGATCTACGTTCCCATCCTCACCTATGGTCATGAGCTTTGGGTTATGACCGAAAGGACAAGATCACGGGTACAAGCGGCCAAAATGAGTTTCCTCCGCCGGGTGGCGGGGCTCTCCCTTAGAGATAGGGTGTGAGAAGCTCTGCCATCCGGGGAGAGCTCAAAGTAAAGCCGCTGCTCCTCCACATCGAGAGGAGCCAGATGAGGTGGTTCGGGCATCTGGTCAGGATGCCACCCGAACGCCTCCCTAGGGAGGTGTTTAGGGCACGTCCGACCGGTAGGAGGCCACGGGGAAGACCCAGGACACGTTGGGAAGACTATGTCTCCCGGCTGGCCTGGGAACGCCTCGGGGTCCCACAGGAAGAGCTGGACGAAGTGGCTGGGGAGAGGGAAGTCTGGGCTTCCCTGCTTAGGCTGCTGCCCCCGCGACCCGACCTCGGATAAGCGGAAGAAGATGGATGGATGGATGGATAAATATAAAAGTAATATAAACATCATTCCAAAAACAAACTCCTAAACCAAACTTGCAATCCGTCTTAAACTGCCTGTAATATTGAATCTATATGAGTTTTACCAGAATCAGGTATTTTGGTAAGGTTTACAAATACAAAACTTGGGTTTTACTCATAATGACAGTATAACTGCATTATTTGATATGACAGTTATTTAAACATAACTCCTAAACCAAACATGATAAATAGCTAATAATGCCTGGAAAAATGTATATAAACATAACTCCAAAACCAAACATGCATTATGTCTAAAAATGCCTGTAATATTGTATCTATGTGAGTTTTACCAGAATCAGGAATTTTGGTAAGGTTTATAAATACCAAAATTAGGTTTTACTCATAATGACAGTACAACTGCCACCCTCAATATGACGGTTATGTTAACATAACTCCTAAACCACAAATGCAAAATGGCTAATAATGCCTGGAGAAATGTATCTTTGTGAGTTTTACAGGAAAAAACATATTTTGTAAGGTTTGATAAGACACAATATAGTTTTTTTTTATTCAATATGTTTGTATAACTGTCATAATAAATGTAAAAGTTATATAAACATTACTCCAATACCAAACATGCAATCCGTCTAAAAATGCCTGTAATATTGAATCTATGTGAGTTTTACTAGAATCAGTTATTTTGTTAAGGTTTACAAATACAAAAATTAGGTTTTACTCACTATGACAGTATACTGTCACATTCAATCTGACTGTTATTTAAACACAAATTCTAAACCACGGATGCAAAGTGGCTAATAATAACTGGAGAAATGTATTTTTGTGAGTTTTACTGGAAAAAAAATATTTTGTAAAGTTTGTATAGACACAAGTTAGTTTTTTTTACTCAATATGATGGAAACATGCTTTATGTCTAAAAAAAATCCTGTAATATTTCATCCATGTGAGTTTTATCAGAATAAGTTATTTTGGTAATTTTACAAATACAAAAAATAGGTTTTACTCATAATGACAGTATATCTGCCACACGCAATATGACAGTTATTTAAACATAACTCTAAACCAAACATGGTTAATGGCTAATCATGCCTGGAGAAATGTATCTTTGTGAGTTTTACTGGAAAACATTTTTTTTTAAGGTTTATAAAGACACAAGTTAGTTTTTTTTACTCAATATGACAGTATAACTCTAATACTAAATGTAAAACATATATAAACATAACTCCAAAACAAAACATGCATTATGTTTAAAAATGCCTGTAATTTTGTATCCTTGCGAGTTTTACGAAAATCAATTGTTGTAGTAAGGTTTGCAATTACAAACTATTGGTTTTACTCACCATGATAGTATACTGTCACATTCAATTTGACAGTTATTTAAACATAACTACCAAACCACACATGCAAAATGGCTATAATGCCTGGAGAAATGTATCTTTGTGAGATTACTGGAAAAACATATTTTGTAAGGTTTGTAAAGAACCAATTTAGTTTTTTTTACTTAATATGATGAGGTGGCGACATTTCCAGGGTGTACCCCGCCTTCCGCTCGATTGTAGCTGACATAGGCTCCAGCGCCCCCCGCGACCCCGAAGGGAATATGCGGTAGAAAATGGATGGATGGATGGACATCCGATAAAAAATGCCTGTAATATTGTATCACTCCTCTCTGAGCTGCCACCTTAACGTGGTAGAGGAGTTTGCGTGTCCCAATGATCCTAGGAGCTATGTTGTCCGGGGGCTTTATGCCCCCTGGTAGGGTCTCCCAAGACAAACTGGTCCTAGGTGAGGGATCAGACAAAGAGCAGCTCGAAGACCTCCATGAAATATAAAAAACAAGGACCCAGATTTCCCTCGCCCGGACGCGGGTCACCGGGGCCCCCCTCTGGAGCCAGGCCCGGAGGTGGGGCACGATGGCGAGCACCTGGTGGCCGGGCCTGCCCCCATGGGGCCCGGCCGGGCACAGCCCGAAGAGGCAACGTGGGTCCCCCCTCCAATGGGCTCACCACCCATAGCAGGGGTCATGGAGGTCGGGTGCAATGTGAGCTGGGCGGCAGCCGAAGGCAGGGCACTTGGCGGTCCGATCCTCGGCTACAGAAGCTAGCTCTTGGGACGTGGAACGTCACCTCGCTGGGGGGGAAGGAGCCTGAGCTAGTGCGCGAGGTGGAGAAGTTCCGGCTAGATATAGTCGGACTCACTTCGACTGGTTTGGTGGCTGCAGGATTAGGTCTCTGCTTTTTGCAGATGATGTGGTCCTGATGGCTTCATCTGGCCAGGATCTTCAGCTCTCACTGGATCGGTTCGCAGCCGAGTGTGAAGCGACTGGGATGAGAATCAGCACCTCCAAGTCCGAGTCCATGGTTCGCGCCCGGAAAAGGGTGGAGTGCCATCTCCGGGTTGGGGAGGAGATTTTTCCCCAAGTGGAGGAGTTCAAGTACCTCGGAGTCTTGTTCACGAGTGGGGGAAGAGTGGATCGTGAGATCGACAGGCGGATCGGTGCGGCGTCTTCAGTAATGCGGACGCTGTATCGATCCGTTGTGGTGAAGAAGGAGCTGAGCCGGAAGGCAAAGCTCTCAATTTACCGGTCGATCTACGTTCCCATCCTCACCTATGGTCATGAGCTTTGGGTTATGACCGAAAGGACAAGATCACGGGTACAAGCGGCCGAAATGAGTTTCCTCCGCCGGGTGGCGGGGCTCTCCCTTAGAGATAGGGTGAGAAGCTCTGCCATCCGGGAGGAGCTCAAAGTAAAGCCGCTGCTCCTCCACATCGAGAGGAGCCAGATGAGGTGGTTCGGGCATCTGGTCAGGATGCCACCCGAACGCCTCCCTAGGGAGGTGTTTATGGCACGTCTGACCGGTAGGAGGCCGCGGGGAAGACCCAGGACACGTTGGGAAGACTATATCTCCCGGCTGGCCTGGGAACGCCTCGGGGTCCCCTGGGAGGAGCTGGACGAAGTGGCTGGGGAGAGGGAAGTCTGGGCTTCCCTGCTTAGGCTGCTGCCCCCGCGACCCGACCTCGGATAAGCGGAGGAAGATGGATGGATGGATATTGTATCAATGTGAGTTTTACTAAAATCAGTTGTTTTTGTAAGTTTTGCAAATACAAAATATTGGTTTTACTCACTATGACAGTGTACTGTCACATTCAATCTGACAGCTATTTAAACATAACTCCTAAACCACACATGCACAATGACTAATAATGCCGAGAAAAATGTATCTCTCTGAATTTTATTGGAAAAAAAATATTTTTTAAGGTTTTTAAAATTACAAGTTTGTTATTTTTTACTCAATTTGACAGTATAACTGTCATACTAAATATGAAAGTTATATACACATAACTCTAAAACCAAACTTGCAATCCGTCTAAAAATGCCTGTAATTATGAATCTATGTGAGTTTAACCAAAATCAGGTATTTTGGTAAGGTTTTACTCATAATGACAGTATAACTGCCACACGCAATATGACAGTTTTTTAATCATAACTCCTAAAAAAACAAATGCAAAATGACTAATAATGCCTGGAAAAATGTATCTTTGTGAAATTTAATGAAAAAAAAATATTTTGTAAGGTTTGTAAAGACACAAATTAGTTTTTTTACTCAATATGATGGTATAACTGTCATACTAAATATGAAAGTTGTATAAACATAACTGCAAAACCAAACATGTTTTATGTCTATGTGTAATATTGTATCTATGTGAGTTTTACCAGAATCAGGTATTTTGGTAAGGTTTACAAATACAAAAATTAGGTTTTACTCACTATGACAGTATACTGTCACATTCAATCTGACAGTTATGTAAACATAACTCCTAAACCACACATGCAAAATGGCTAATAATGCCTGGAGAAATGTATCTTTGTGAGTTTTACTAGGAAAAAACAATTTGTAAGGTTTGTAAAGACACACGTTAGTTTTTTTTACTCAATATGACAGTATAACTGTCATACTACATGCAGAAAATATATAAACATGACTCCAAAACCAAACTTGCAATCCATCTAAAAATGTCTGTAATATTGAATCTATGTGAGTTTTACCAAAATGAGGTATTTTGGTAAGGTTGACAAATAAAAAAAATAGGTTTTACTGATAGTGACATTATAAGTGCCACACTCAATATGACAGTTATTTAAACATAAGTCATAAACGACACAAGAAAATGGCTATTAAACCTGGAGAAATGTATCTTTGTTAGTTTTACTAGAGTAATGATCTTTTGTAAGGTTTACAAAGACACAAGTTTTTTTTACTCAATATGACGGTATAACCGTCAAACTAAAAAAAGTTATAGAAACATAACTCCAAAACCAAACTCAAAAACCAAACATGCAATCCATTTAAAAATGCCTGTAATATTAAATATATGTGAGTTTTATCAGAATCAGGTATTTTGGTAAGGTTTACAATACCAAAATTAGGTTTTACTCATAATGACAGTATAACTGCCACTCTCAATATGACAGTTATTTAAACATAACTCCTAAAACACACATGCAAAATGACTTTGTAAGGTTTGTAAAGATACTGTTTTTTTTGTTTTTTTTAACTCAATATGATGGTATAACTGTCATACTAAAAATGAAAGTTTTATAAACATAACTCCAAAACCAAACTTGCAATTCGTAAAAAAAATGGCTGTAATATTAAATATATTTGATTTTAACCAGAATCAGGTATTTTGGTAAGGATTACAAATACAAAAATTAGGTTTTACTCATATTGACGGATAACCGCCAAATTTTTTTTAAACATAACTCATAAACAAAACATGCTAAATGGCTAATAATGCCTGGAGAAAAGTATCTTTGTGAGTTTTACTGGAAAAAAATAAATAAAAATTGTAAGGTTTGTAAAGACACAAGTTAGTTTTTTCTAACTCAAAAAGACAGTATAACTGTCATACTAAATGGAAAAGTTATATAAACATAACTCCAAAACCAAACATGCATTATGTCTAAGAATGCCTGAAATGATGTATCCATGTGAGTTATACTAGAATCAGTTGTTTTTGTAAGTTTTGCAAATGCAAAATATTGGTTTTACTCACTATGACAGTATACTGTCACATTCGATCTGACAGTTATTTAAACATAACTCCTAAACCACATATTCAAAATGACTAATAATGCCTGGAGAAATGTATCTCTGTGAATTTTTCTGGAAAAAAATATTTTTTACAACACATTTTTTTTTTACTCAAAATGACAGCAGTATACTGTCATAGTGAGTAAAACCTTATTTTTGTATTTGTAAACCTTACCAAAATACCTGATATGATGGTATAACTGTCATACTAAATATGAAAGTTATATAAACATAACTCCAAAACCAAACATACTTTGTGTCTAAAAATTCCTGTGATATTGTATCGATGTGGGTTTTACCAGAATCAGGTATTTTGGTAAGGTTTACAAATACAAAAAATAGGTTTTACTCATAATGACAGTATAACTGCCACACTCAATTTGACAGTTATTTAAACATAACTCCGAAACCAAACACGTTAAATGGCTAATAATGCCTGGGTAAATGTATCTTTGTGAGTTTAACTGGAAAAAAAAAATATTTTGTAAGGTTTGTAAAGACAGAAGTTAGTTTTTTTACTCATAATGACAGTATAACTACCAGATTCAAAATGACAGTTATATAAACATAACGCCAAAACCAAACATGCATTATGTCTAAAAATGCCTGTAGTATTAAATCTATGTGAGTTTGACCAGAATCAGGTATTTTGGTAAGGTTTACAAATACAAAAAGTAGGTTTTACTCATAATGACAGTATAACTGCCACGTTCAAAATTACAGTTATTTAAACATAACTCCTAATTTAAACATGCTAAATGGCTAATACTGCCTGGAGAAAGGTATCTTTGTGAGTTTAACTGGAAAATAAAATTATTTTGTAAGGTTTGTAAAGACACAAGTTAGTTTTTTTTATTCAATATGTTTGTATAACTGTCATAATAAATGTAAAAGTTATATAAACATAACTCCAAAACCAAACATGCATTATGTCTAAAAAAGCCTGTAATATTGTATCTATGTGAGTTTTACAAGAATCAGGTATTTTGGTAATGTTGAAAAATACAAAAATTAGGTTTTACTCATACAAAATATTAGTTTAACTCATAAATACGTATACTGTCGCAATCAATCCGACAATATGGCTAATAATGCCTTGAGGAATGTATCTTTGTGAGTTTAACTGGAAAAAATATTTTGTAAGGTTTGTAAAGACACAAGTTAGTTTTTTTTTTTACACAATATTACAGTATAGCTGTCACACTATATATGAAAGTTATATAAACACAACTCCAAAACCAAATATGCAATATGTGAGTTTCATCAGAATCAGGTATTTTGGTAAGGTTTACAAAAACAAAAATTAGGTTTTACTCATAGTGACAGTATAACTGCCACACTCAATATGACAGTTATTTAAACATAACTCCTAAAACACGAATGCAAAATGACTAATAATGCCTAGAGAAAGGTATATTTGTGAATTTTACTGGAAAACAATATTTTGTAAGGTTTGTAAAGATACAAATTAGTTTGTTTTTTTACTCAATTTGATGGTATAACTTTCATACTAAATATGAAAGTTATATAAACATAACTCCAAAACCAAACATGCTTTATGTCTAAAAATTCCTGTAATATTGAATCGATGTGGTACAAAAAAATAGGTTTTACTCATAATGACAGTATAACTGCCACACTCAATATGACAGTTATTTAAACATAATTCCTAAACCAAACATGATAAATGGCTAATTATACCTGGATAAATGTATCTTTGTGAGTTTTACTGGAAAAAAAAAAGGTTTATAAAGACACAATTTTTTTTTTTTACTCAATATAATGGTATAACTGTCATACTAAATATGAAAGTTGTATAAACATAACTCCAAAACCAAACATGCATTATGTCTAAAAATGCCTGTAATATTGTATATATGTGATTTTTACCAGAATTAGGTATTTTGGTAAGGTTTACAAATACAAAATCTAGGTTTTACTCATAATGACAGTATAACTGCCACACTCAATATGACAGTTATTTAAACATAACTCCTAAACCAAACATTATAAATGGCTAATTATACCTGGAGAAATGTATCTGTGAGTCTTACTGGAAAAAAAAAAATGTAATGTTTATAAAGAAACAAGTTATTTTTTTTACTCAATATAATGGTATACTGTCATACTAAATATGAAAGTTATATAAACACAACTCCAAAACCAAACATGTTTTATGTCTAGAAATTCCTGTAATATTGTATCTATGTGAGTTTTACCAGAATCCGGTATTTTGGTAAGGTTTACAAATACAAAAAATTGGTTTCACTCATAATGACAATACAACTGCCACATTGAACATGACATGTATTTAAACATAATTCCTAAACCACAAATGCAAAATGGCTAATAATGCCTGGAGCAATGTATCTTTGTGAGTTTTCCTGGAAAAAATAATAAAAAATTGTAAGGTTTGTAAAGACACAAGTTAGTTTTTTACTTAATATGACAGTATAACTGGCATACTATATATAAAAGTTAAATAAACATAACTCCAAAACCAAACTTGCAATATGTCTAAAAATACCTGTAATATTGTATCTATGTGAGTTTTACCAGAATCAGGTAATTCGGTAAGGTTTACATATACACAAATTTGGTTTTACTCATAATGACAGTATAACTGCCACATTTAATATGACAGTTATGTAAACATAACTCCTATACCACACATGCAAAATGGTTAATAATGCTTGGAGAAATGTATCTTTGTGAGTTTTACTGGAAAAAACGAAATTGTAAGGTTTATAAAGATACAAGTTAAATGTTTTACTCAATATGATGATATAACTGTCATACTAAATATGAAAGTTATATTAACATAACTCCAAAACCAATGAATCTATGTTCGTTTTACGAGAATCACTTATTTTGGAAAGGTTTACAAAAACAAAAAATAGGTTTTACTCATAATGACAGTATAACTGCCACATTCAATATGACAGTTATGTAAACATAACTCCTAAACCACACATGCAAAATGGTTAATAATGCCTGGAGAAATGTATCTTTTTAAGTTTTACATGGAAAAAAAACAATTTTGTAAGGTTTGTAAAGACTGCGATAAGTTGTCGACTTGTCCAGGGTGTACCCCGCCTTCCGCCCGATTGTACCTGAGATAGGCTCCAGCGCCCCCCGCGACCCCAAAGGGAATAAGCGGTAGAAAATGGATGGATGAATGGGTTTGTAAAGACACAAGTTATTTTTTTCTTACTCAATATGACAGTAAAACTGTCATACTAAATGTAAACAAATTATAAACATAACTCCAAAACCAAACATGCATTATGTCTAAAAATGCCTGTAATATTGTATTCATGTGAGTTTAACTAGAATCAGTTGTTTTTGTAAGGTTTGCAAATACAAAATATTGGTTTTACTCACTATGACAGTACACTGTCACATTCAATCTGACAGTTATTTAAACATAACTCCTAAACCACACATACAAAATGACTAATAACGCCTGGAGAAAAGTTTATTTGTGAGTTTTAAACTGTCAGATTGAATGTGACAGTATACTGTCATAGTGAGTAAAACCAATATTTTGTATTTGCAAAACTTACAAAAACAACTGATTCTAGTTAGCTCACATGGATACAATATTACAGGCATTTTTAGACATAATGCATGTTTGGTTTTGGAGTTATGTTTATACTACTTTTACATTTAGTATGACAGTTATACTGTCCAACCATCCATCCATTTTCTACCGTTTATTCCCTTCGGGGTGGCGGGGGGCGCTGGAGCCTATCTCAGCTACAATCGGGCGGAAGGCGGGGTACACCCTGGAAAAGTCGCCACCTCATTATATTAATATAACTCCAAAACCAAACATGCATTATGTCTAAAAATGCCTGTAATATTGTATCCATGTGAGTTTTACTAGAATAAGTTGTTTTTGTAATTTTTGCAAATACAAAATACTGGTTTTACTCACTATGACAGTATACTGTCACATTCAATCTGACAGTTTAAAACTCACAAATAAACTTTTCTCCAGGCGTTATTAGTCATTTTGTATGTGTGGTTTAGGAGTTATGTTTAAATAACTGTCAGATTGAATGTGACAGTATACTGTCATAGTGAGTAAAACCAATATTTTGTATTTGAAAACCTTACAAAAACAACTGATTCTAGTAAAACTCACATGGATACAATATTACAGGCATTTTTAGACATAATGCATGTTTGGTTTTGGAGTTATAATTATATAACTTTTACATTTAGTATGAGAGTTATACTGTCATATTGAGTAAAAAAGAAAAAAACTTGTGTCTTTAAAAACCTTACAAAATATTTTTTTTTTCCCAGTAAAACTCACAAAGATAAATTTTTCCAGGCATTATTAGCCATTTTGCATGTGAGGTTTAGGAGTTATATTTAAATAACTGTCATATTGCGTGTGGCAGTTATACTGTCATTATGAGTAAAACCTAATTGTTGTATTTGTAAACCTTACCAAAATACCTGATTGTAGTAAAACTCATATAGATACAATATTACAGGTATTTTTAGACGGATTGCGTGTTTGGTTTTAGAGTTATGTTTATATAACTTTCATATTTAGTATGACAGTTATACTGTCATATTGAGTAAAAGAAACTAATTTGTGTCTATGCAAACCATACAAAATATTTTTTTCCAGTAGCAGGTATTTTGGTAAGGTTTACAAATAAAAAAAATTGGTTTTACTCATAATGACAGTATAACTGCCACGTTCAAAATGACAAATATTTAAACATAACTCCTAAACCAAACATGCTATATGGCTAATAATGCCTGGAGAAAGGTGTCTTTGTGAGTTTTACTGGAAAAACATTATTTTGTATGGTTTGTAAACACACAAGTTAGTTTTGTTTTACTCAATATGACAGTATAACTGTCATACTTAATGTAAAAGTTGTATAAACATAACTACAAAACCAAACATGCATTATATCTAAAATTGCCTGTAATGATGTATCCATGTGAGTTTTACTAGAATCAGTTGTTTTTGTAAGTTTTGGGAATACAAAATATTGGTTTTACTCACTATGACAGTATACTGTCACATTCAATCTGACAGTTATTTAAACATAACTCCTAAACCACACATTCAAAGTGACTAATAATGCCTGGAGAAATGTATTTTTGTGAGTTTTACTGGAAAAAAAATATTTTGTAAGGTTTGTATAGACACAAGTTAGTTTTTTTTACTCAATATGATGGTACGGACGGCGTGGCGCGGTGGAAGAATGGCCGTGCGCGACCCGAGGGTCCCTGGTTCAATCCCCACCTAGTACCAACCTCGTCATGTCCGTTGTGTCCTGAGCAAGACACTTCACCCTTGCTCCTGATGGGTGCTGGTTAGCGCCTTGCATGGCAGCTCCCTCCATCAGTGTGTGAATGTGTGTGTGAATGGGTAAATGTGGAAGTAGTGTCAAAGCGCTTTGAGTACCTTGAAGGTAGAAAAGCGCTATACAAGTACAACCCATTGATCATTTATCATTTATAACTGTCTTACTAAATTTAAAAGTTATATAAACATAACTTCAAAACCAAACATGCAATCCATCTAAAAATGCCTGTAATATTGAATCTATGTGAGTTTTACCACAAACAGGTATTTTGGTAAGGTTCACAAATACAACAATTAGGTTTTACTCATAATGACAGTATAACTGCCACACGCAATATGACAGTTATTTAAATATAACTCCTAAACCTCACATGCAAAATGGCTAATAATGCCTGGAAAAATTTATCTTTGTGAGTTTTACTGGGAAAAAAAAATATTTTGTAAGGTTTTTAAAGACACAAGTTATTTTTTTTTTTTACTCAATATGACAGTATAACTGTCATACTAAATGTAAAAGTTATATAATTATAACTCCAAAAACAAACATGCATAATGTCTAAAAATGCCTGTAATATTGTATCCATGTGAGTTTTAGTAGAATCAGTTGTTTTTGTAAGGTTTTCAAATACAAAATATTGGTTTTACTCACTATGACAGTATACTGTTACATTCAATCTGACAGTTATTTAAACATAACTCCTAAACCACACATGCAAAATGGCTAATATTGCCTGGAGAAATTTATTTTTGTGAGTTTTACTGGAAAAAAAATATTTTGTAAGGTTTGTTCGGACACAAGTTTGTTTTTTTTATTCAATATGATGGTATAACTGTCTTACTAAATTTGAAAGTTATATAAACATAACTTCAAAACCAAACATGCAATCCGTCTAAAAATGCATGTAATATTGAATCTATGTGAGTTTTACCACAAACAGGGATTTTGGTAAGGTTTACAAATACAAAAATTTGGTTTTACTCATAATGACAGTATAACTGCAACGTTCAAAATGACAGTTATTTAAACATAACTCCTAAACCAAACATGCTAAATGGCTAATAATGACTGGAGAAATGCATCTTTGTGAGTTTTCCTGAAAAAAACAACATTTTAGTAAGGTTTGTAAAGACACAAGTTAGTTGTTTTTTACTCCATATGACAGTATAACTGTCATACTAAATGTAAAATGTATATAAACAAAACTCCAAAACCAAACATGCATTATGTCTAAAAATGCCTGTAACATTGTATCCATGTGAGTTTTACTAGAATCAGTTGTTTTTTTAAGGTTTGAAAATAGAAAATATTGAATTTACTCACTATGACAGTATGCTGTCACATTCGATCTGACAGTTATTTAAACATATCTCCTAAACCACACATACAAAATGACTAATAATGCCTTTGTGAGTTTTACTGAAAAAAAAATACATATATTTTGTAAGGTTTGTAAAGACACAAGTTAGTTTTGTTTTTTACTTAATATGACAGTAAAACTGTCATACTAAATATGAAAGTTATATAAACATAACTCCAAAACCAAACTTGCATTATGTTCAAAAAATGCCTGTAATATTGTATCTATGTGAGTTTTACTACAACCTATTTTGCATGTGTGGTTAGGGAGTTATGTTTAAATAACAGTCAAATTTAATGTAGCAGTTAACTATCATTATGAGTAAACCCCGAATTTATGTAATTGTACACCTTACCAAATTAACTGATTCTTGTAAAACTCACATAGATACAATATTTTAGGCATTTTTAGACATAATGCATTTTCAGTTTTGGAGTTATGTTTATATAACTTTCATATTTGGTATGACAGTTATACTGTCATATTGAATTAAAAAAACTTACTTGACTCTTTGCAAAACTTACAAAATATATTTTTTCTAGTAAAACTAACAACGATACATGTCTTCAGGCATTATTAGACATGTTGCATGTTTGGTGTAGGAATTATGTTGAAAAACATTTTTATTGCTTATTTCGCATTATCTCAGGATTTTAAGAACATTACTGTCAAAATGAGTAAAACACTACTTTTTGTGTTTGCAAGCCTTAAAATAGCATATGTTTAGAGTAAAACTCACAAGGATGCATTGTTTTAGGCTTTATTAGCCTATTTGCATGTGTGGTTAGGAAGTTATGTTTAAATAACTGTCAAATTGAATATAGCAGGCATTATTAGGCATGTTGCATGTTTGGTGTAGGAATTATGTTGAAAAACAATTTTAGTGATTTTTTCGCATTATCGCAGGATTTTAAGAACATTACTGGCATATTGAGTAAAAAACTACAGTATACTGTCACATTCAATCTGACTGTTATTTAAACATAACTCCTAAACCATGCAAGCAAAATGTCAAATAATGCCTGGAGAAATGTATCTTTGTAAGTTTTACAGGAAAAAAATAGTTTCTAAGGTTTGTAAAGACACAAGTTAGCTTTTTTTTACTCAATATGACAGTATAACTGTCGTACTAAATATGAAAGTTGAATAAATATAACACCAAAACCAAACTTGCAATCCGTCTAAAAATGCCTGTATTATTGAATATATGTGAGTTTTACCAGAATTAGTTATTTTGGTGAGGTTTACAAATACAAAAATTGGGTTTTACTCATAATGACAGTATAACTGCCATATTCAAAATAACAGTTATATAAACATAACTCCAAAACCAAAATGCATTTTGTCTAAAAATGCCTGTAATATTGTATCTTTTTGAGTTTTACCAGAATCAGGTATTTTGGTAAGGTTGACAAATACAAACATTGGGTTTTACTCATAATGACAGTATACTGCCACATTCAATATGAAAATTATTTAAACATAACTCCAAAACCAAACATGCATTATGTCTAAAAATTCCTATAACTTTGTATCTACGTGATTTTTACTAGAATCAGTTGTTTTTGTAAGGTTTACAAATACAAAATATTAGTTTTTCTCATAATGAGAGTATACTGTCACAATCAATCTGACAAAATGGCTAATAATGCCTGGAGGAATGTATCTTTGTGAATTTTACAGGAACAAATATTTTGTAAGGTTTGTAAAGACACAAGTTATTTTTTTAACTTAATTTTACAGTATAGCTGTCATACTATATATGAAAGTTTTATAAACATAACTCCAAAACCAAACATGCAATCCGTTTAAAAATGTCTGTAATATTTATTATATGTAAGTTTTATCAGAATCAGGTATTTGGTAAAGTTTACAAATCAAAAAATTAGGTTTTACTCATAGTGACAGTATAACTGTCACCCTCAATATGACAGTTATTTAAACATAACTCCTATCTAGTGGTTAGAGTGTCCGCCCTGAGATCGGTAGGTTGTGAGTTCAAACCCCGGCCGAGTCATACCAAAGACTATAAAAAATGGGACCCATTACGTCCCTGCTTGGCACTCAGCATCAAGGGTTGGAATTGGGGGTTAAATCACCAAAAATGATTCCCGGGCGCAGCACCGCTGCTCCCCTCACCTCCCAGGGGGTGATCAAGGGGATGGGTCAAATGCAGAGGACAAATTTCACCACACCTAGTGTGTGTGTGACAATCATTGGGACTTTAACTTTAACTTTAACTTTAAAACACAAATGCAAAATGACTAATAATGCCTAGAGAAATGTATATTTGTGAATTTTACTGGAAAACAATATTTTGTAAGGTTTGTAAAGATACAAATTAGTGTTTTATTACTCAATATGATGGTATAACTGTCATACTAAATATGAAAGTTATATAAACATAACTCCAAAACCAAACATACTTTGTGTCTAAAAAATTCCTGTGATATTGTATCGATGTGGGTTTTACCAGAATCAGGTATTTTGGTAAGGTTTACAAATACAAAAAATAGGTTTTACTCATAATGACAGTATAACTGCCACACTCAATTTGACAGTTATTTAAACATAACTCCGAAACCAAACACGTTAAATGGCTAATAATGCCTGGGTAAATGTATCTTTGTGAGTTTAACTGGAAAAAAAAAATATTTTGTAAGGTTTGTAAAGACAGAAGTTAGTTTTTTTACTCATAATGACAGTATAACTACCAGATTCAAAATGACAGTTATATAAACATAACGCCAAAACCAAACATGCATTATGTCTAAAAATGCCTGTAGTATTAAATCTATGTGAGTTTGACCAGAATCAGGTATTTTGGTAAGGTTTACAAATACAAAAAGTAGGTTTTACTCATAATGACAGTATAACTGCCACGTTCAAAATTACAGTTATTTAAACATAACTCCTAATTTAAACATGCTAAATGGCTAATACTGCCTGGAGAAAGGTATCTTTGTGAGTTTAACTGGAAAATAAAATTATTTTGTAAGGTTTGTAAAGACACAAGTTAGTTTTTTTTATTCAATATGTTTGTATACTGTCACATTCAATCTGACTGTTATTTAAACACAAATTCTAAACCACGGATGCAAAGTGGCTAATAATAACTGGAGAAATGTATTTTTGTGAGTTTTACTGGAAAAAAAATATTTTGTAAAGTTTGTAAAGACACAAGTTATTTTTTTAACTTAATTTTACAGTATAGCTGTCATACTATATATGAAAGTTTTATAAACATAACTCCAAAACCAAACATGCAATCCGTTTAAAAATGTCTGTAATATTTATTATATGTAAGTTTTATCAGAATCAGGTATTTGGTAAAGTTTACAAATCAAAAAATTAGGTTTTACTCATAGTGACAGTATAACTGTCACCCTCAATATGACAGTTATTTAAACATAACTCCTATCTAGTGGTTAGAGTGTCCGCCCTGAGATCGGTAGGTTGTGAGTTCAAACCCCGGCCGAGTCATACCAAAGACTATAAAAAATGGGACCCATTACGTCCCTGCTTGGCACTCAGCATCAAGGGTTGGAATTGGGGGTTAAATCACCAAAAATGATTCCCGGGCGCAGCACCGCTGCTCCCCTCACCTCCCAGGGGGTGATCAAGGGGATGGGTCAAATGCAGAGGACAAATTTCACCACACCTAGTGTGTGTGTGACAATCATTGGGACTTTAACTTTAACTTTAACTTTAAAACACAAATGCAAAATGACTAATAATGCCTAGAGAAATGTATATTTGTGAATTTTACTGGAAAACAATATTTTGTAAGGTTTGTAAAGATACAAATTAGTGTTTTATTACTCAATATGATGGTATAACTGTCATACTAAATATGAAAGTTATATAAACATAACTCCAAAACCAAACATACTTTGTGTCTAAAAAATTCCTGTGATATTGTATCGATGTGGGTTTTACCAGAATCAGGTATTTTGGTAAGGTTTACAAATACAAAAAATAGGTTTTACTCATAATGACAGTATAACTGCCACACTCAATTTGACAGTTATTTAAACATAACTCCGAAACCAAACACGTTAAATGGCTAATAATGCCTGGGTAAATGTATCTTTGTGAGTTTAACTGGAAAAAAAAAATATTTTGTAAGGTTTGTAAAGACAGAAGTTAGTTTTTTTACTCATAATGACAGTATAACTACCAGATTCAAAATGACAGTTATATAAACATAACGCCAAAACCAAACATGCATTATGTCTAAAAATGCCTGTAGTATTAAATCTATGTGAGTTTGACCAGAATCAGGTATTTTGGTAAGGTTTACAAATACAAAAAGTAGGTTTTACTCATAATGACAGTATAACTGCCACGTTCAAAATTACAGTTATTTAAACATAACTCCTAATTTAAACATGCTAAATGGCTAATACTGCCTGGAGAAAGGTATCTTTGTGAGTTTAACTGGAAAATAAAATTATTTTGTAAGGTTTGTAAAGACACAAGTTAGTTTTTTTTATTCAATATGTTTGTATACTGTCACATTCAATCTGACTGTTATTTAAACACAAATTCTAAACCACGGATGCAAAGTGGCTAATAATAACTGGAGAAATGTATTTTTGTGAGTTTTACTGGAAAAAAAATATTTTGTAAAGTTTGTATAGACACAAGTTAGTTTTTTTTACTCAATATGATGGAAACATGCTTTATGTCTAAAAAAAATCCTGTATTATTTCATCCATGTGAGTTTTATCAGAATAAGTTATTTTGGTAATTTTACAAATACAAAAAATAGGTTTTACTCATAATGACAGTATATCTGCCACACGCAATATGACAGTTATTTAAACATAACTCTAAACCAAACATGGTTAATGGCTAATCATGCCTGGAGAAATGTATCTTTGTGAGTTTTACTGGAAAACATTTTTTTTTAAGGTTTATAAAGACACAAGTTAGTTTTTTTTACTCAATATGACAGTATAACTCTAATACTAAATGTAAAACATATATAAACATAACTCCAAAACAAAACATGCATTATGTTTAAAAATGCCTGTAATTTTGTATCCTTGCGAGTTTTACGAAAATCAATTGTTGTAGTAAGGTTTGCAATTACAAAATATTGGTTTTACTCACCATGATAGTATACTGTCACATTCAATTTGACAGTTATTTAAACATAACTACCAAACCACACATGCAAAATGGCTATAATGCCTGGAGAAATGTATCTTTGTGAGATTACTGGAAAAACATATTTTGTAAGGTTTGTAAAGAACCAATTTAGTTTTTTTTACTTAATATGATGAGGTGGCGACATTTCCAGGGTGTACCCCGCCTTCCGCTCGATTGTAGCTGACATAGGCTCCAGCGCCCCCCGCGACCCCGAAGGGAATAAGCGGTAGAAAATGGATGGATGGATGGACATCCGATAAAAAATGCCTGTAATATTGTATCACTCCTCTCTGAGCTGCCACCTTAACGTGGTAGAGGAGTTTGCGTGTCCCAATGATCCTAGGAGCTATGTTGTCCGGGGGCTTTATGCCCCCTGGTAGGGTCTCCCAAGACAAACTGGTCCTAGGTGAGGGATCAGACAAAGAGCAGCTCGAAGACCTCCATGAAATATAAAAAACAAGGACCCAGATTTCCCTCGCCCGGACGCGGGTCACCGGGGCCCCCCTCTGGAGCCAGGCCCGGAGGTGGGGCACGATGGCGAGCACCTGGTGGCCGGGCCGGCCCCCATGGGGCCCGGCCGGGCACAGCCCGAAGAGGCAACGTGGGTCCCCCCTCCAATGGGCTCACCACCCATAGCAGGGGTCATGGAGGTCGGGTGCAATGTGAGCTGGGCGGCAGCCGAAGGCAGGGCACTTGGCGGTCCGATCCTCGGCTACAGAAGCTAGCTCTTGGGACGTGGAACGTCACCTCGCTGGGGGGGAAGGAGCCTGAGCTAGTGCGCGAGGTGGAGAAGTTCCGGCTAGATATAGTCGGACTCACTTCGACTGGTTTGGTGGCTGCAGGATTAGGTCTCTGCTTTTTGCAGATGATGTGGTCCTGATGGCTTCATCTGGCCAGGATCTTCAGCTCTCACTGGATCGGTTCGCAGCCGAGTGTGAAGCGACTGGGATGAGAATCAGCACCTCCAAGTCCGAGTCCATGGTTCGCGCCCGGAAAAGGGTGGAGTGCCATCTCCGGGTTGGGGAGGAGATTTTGCCCCAAGTGGAGGAGTTCAAGTACCTCGGAGTCTTGTTCACGAGTGGGGGCAGAGTGGATCGTGAGATCGACAGGCGGATCGGTGCTGCGTCTTCAGTAATGCGGACGCTGTATCGATCCGTTGTGGTGAAGAAGGAGCTGAGCCGGAAGGCAAAGCTCTCAATTTACCGGTCGATCTACGTTCCCATCCTCACCTATGGTCATGAGCTTTGGGTTATGACCGAAAGGACAAGATCACGGGTACAAGCGGCCGAAATGAGTTTCCTCCGCCGGGTGGCGGGGCTCTCCCTTAGAGATAGGGTGAGAAGCTCTGCCATCCGGGAGGAGCTCAAAGTAAAGCCGCTGCTCCTCCACATCGAGAGGAGCCAGATGAGGTGGTTCGGGCATCTGGTCAGGATGCCACCCGAACGCCTCCCTAGGGAGGTGTTTATGGCACGTCTGACCGGTAGGAGGCCGCGGGGAAGACCCAGGACACGTTGGGAAGACTATATCTCCCGGCTGGCCTGGGAACGCCTCGGGGTCCCCTGGGAGGAGCTGGACGAAGTGGCTGGGGAGAGGGAAGTCTGGGCTTCCCTGCTTAGGCTGCTGCCCCCGCGACCCGACCTCGGATAAGCGGAGGAAGATGGATGGATGGATATTGTATCAATGTGAGTTTTACTAAAATCAGTTGTTTTTGTAAGTTTTGCAAATACAAAATATTGGTTTTACTCACTATGACAGTGTACTGTCACATTCAATCTGACAGCTATTTAAACATAACTCCTAAACCACACATGCACAATGACTAATAATGCCGAGAAAAATGTATCTCTCTGAATTTTATTGGAAAAAAAATATTTTTTAAGGTTTTTAAAATTACAAGTTTGTTATTTTTTACTCAATTTGACAGTATAACTGTCATACTAAATATGAAAGTTATATACACATAACTCTAAAACCAAACTTGCAATCCGTCTAAAAATGCCTGTAATTATGAATCTATGTGAGTTTAACCAAAATCAGGTATTTTGGTAAGGTTTACAAATACAAAAATTAGGTTTTACTCATAATGACAGTATAACTGCCACACGCAATATGACAGTTTTTTAATCATAACTCTAAAAAAACAAATGCAAAATGACTAATAATGCCTGGAAAAATGTATCTTTGTGAAATTTAATGAAAAAAAAATATTTTGTAAGGTTTGTAAAGACACAAATTAGTTTTTTTACTCAATATGATGGTATAACTGTCATACTAAATATGAAAGTTGTATAAACATAACTGCAAAACCAAACATGTTTTATGTCTATGTGTAATATTGTATCTATGTGAGTTTTACCAGAATCAGGTATTTTGGTAAGGTTTACAAATACAAAAATTAGGTTTTACTCACTATGACAGTATACTGTCACATTCAATCTGACAGTTATGTAAACATAACTCCTAAACCACACATGCAAAATGGCTAATAATGCCTGGAGAAATGTATCTTTGTGAGTTTTACTAGGAAAAACAATTTGTAAGGTTTGTAAAGACACACGTTAGTTTTTTTTACTCAATATGACAGTATAACTGTCATACTACATGCAGAAAATATATAAACATGACTCCAAAACCAAACTTGCAATCCATCTAAAAATGTCTGTAATATTGAATCTATGTGAGTTTTACCAAAATGAGGTATTTTGGTAAGGTTGACAAATAAAAAAAATAGGTTTTACTGATAGTGACATTATAAGTGCCACACTCAATATGACAGTTAT
The DNA here is from genome assembly GCF_033978685.3 of Nerophis lumbriciformis. Lineage (NCBI taxonomy): Eukaryota > Metazoa > Chordata > Actinopteri > Syngnathiformes > Syngnathidae > Nerophis > Nerophis lumbriciformis. The sequence goes on along the minus strand of NW_027316590.1, from coordinate 171,000 downwards.
TTAAACATAAGTCATAAACGACACAAGAAAATGGCTATTAAACCTGGAGAAATGTATCTTTGTTAGTTTTACTAGAGTAATGATCTTTTGTAAGGTTTACAAAGACACAAGTTTTTTTTACTCAATATGACGGTATAACCGTCAAACTAAAAAAAGTTATAGAAACATAACTCCAAAACCAAACTCAAAAACCAAACATGCAATCCATTTAAAAATGCCTGTAATATTAAATATATGTGAGTTTTATCAGAATCAGGTATTTTGGTAAGGTTTACAATACCAAAATTAGGTTTTACTCATAATGACAGTATAACTGCCACTCTCAATATGACAGTTATTTAAACATAACTCCTAAAACACACATGCAAAATGACTAATAATGCGTGGAAAAATGTATCTTTGTGATTTTTACTGGAAAAAAATATTTTGTAAGGTTTGTAAAGATACTGTTTTTTTTGTTTTTTTTAACTCAATATGATGGTATAACTGTCATACTAAAAATGAAAGTTTTATAAACATAACTCCAAAACCAAACTTGCAATTCGTAAAAAAAATGGCTGTAATATTAAATATATTTGATTTTAACCAGAATCAGGTATTTTGGTAAGGATTACAAATACAAAAATTAGGTTTTACTCATATTGACGGATAACCGCCAAATTTTTTTTAAACATAACTCATAAACAAAACATGCTAAATGGCTAATAATGCCTGGAGAAAAGTATCTTTGTGAGTTTTACTGGAAAAAAATAAATAAAAATTGTAAGGTTTGTAAAGACACAAGTTAGTTTTTTCTAACTCAAAAAGACAGTATAACTGTCATACTAAATGGAAAAGTTATATAAACATAACTCCAAAACCAAACATGCATTATGTCTAAGAATGCCTGAAATGATGTATCCATGTGAGTTATACTAGAATCAGTTGTTTTTGTAAGTTTTGCAAATGCAAAATATTGGTTTTACTCACTATGACAGTATACTGTCACATTCGATCTTAATAATAATGCCTGGAGAAATGTATCTCTGTGAATTTTTCTGGAAAAAAATATTTTTTACAACACATTTTTTTTTTACTCAAAATGACAGCAGTATACTGTCATAGTGAGTAAAACCTTATTTTTGTATTTGTAAACCTTACCAAAATACCTGATTGTAGTAAAACTCACATAGATACAATATTACAGGCATTTTTTGAACATAATGCAAGTTTGGTTTTGGAGTTATGTTTATATAACTTTCATATTTAGTATGACAGTTTTACTGTCATATTAAGTAAAAAACAAAACTAACTTGTGTCTTTACAAACCTTACAAAATATATGTATTTTTTTTTCAGTAAAACTCACAAAGGCATTATTAGTCATTTTGTATGTGTGGTTTAGGAGATATGTTTAAATAACTGTCAGATCGAATGTGACAGCATACTGTCATAGTGAGTAAATTCAATATTTTCTATTTTCAAACCTTAAAAAAACAACTGATTCTAGTAAAACTCACATGGATACAATGTTACAGGCATTTTTAGACATAATGCATGTTTGGTTTTGGAGTTTTGTTTATATACATTTTACATTTAGTATGACAGTTATACTGTCATATGGAGTAAAAAACAACTAACTTGTGTCTTTACAAACCTTACTAAAATGTTGTTTTTTTCAGGAAAACTCACAAAGATGCATTTCTCCAGTCATTATTAGCCATTTAGCATGTTTGGTTTAGGAGTTATGTTTAAATAACTGTCATTTTGAACGTTGCAGTTATACTGTCATTATGAGTAAAACCAAATTTTTGTATTTGTAAACCTTACCAAAATCCCTGTTTGTGGTAAAACTCACATAGATTCAATATTACATGCATTTTTAGACGGATTGCATGTTTGGTTTTGAAGTTATGTTTATATAACTTTCAAATTTAGTAAGACAGTTATACCATCATATTGAATAAAAAAAAAAAACTTGTGTCCGAACAAACCTTACAAAATATTTTTTTTCCAGTAAAACTCACAAAAATAAATTTCTCCAGGCAATATTAGCCATTTTGCATGTGTGGTTTAGGAGTTATGTTTAAATAACTGTCAGATTGAATGTAACAGTATACTGTCATAGTGAGTAAAACCAATATTTTGTATTTGAAAACCTTACAAAAACAACTGATTCTACTAAAACTCACATGGATACAATATTACAGGCATTTTTAGACATAATGCATGTTTGTTTTTGGAGTTATAATTATATAACTTTTACATTTAGTATGACAGTTATACTGTCATATTGAGTAAAAAAAAAAAATAACTTGCGTCTTTACAAACCTCACAAAATATTTTTTTCTAGTAAAAATCACAAAGATACATTTCTCCAGGCATTATTAACCATTTTGCATGTGTGGTATAGGAGTTATGTTTACATAACTGTCATATTAAATGTGGCAGTTATACTGTCATTATGAGTAAAACCAAGTTTGTGTAAATGTAAACCTTACCAAAATACCTGATTATGGTAAAACTCACATAGATACAATACTAAAGGCATTTTTAGACATAATGCATGTTCGGTTTTGGAGTTATGTTTGTATACATTTCTCCAGGCATTAATAGCCATTTATCATATTTGGTTTAGGAGTTATGTTTAAATAACTGTCATATCAAATAATGCAGTTATACTGTCATTATGAGTAAAACCCAAGTTTACAAATGTAAACCTTACCAAAATACCTGATTCTGGTAAAACTCATATATATTCAATATTACAGGCAGTTTAAGACGGATTGCAAGTTTGGTTTAGGAATTATGTTTATATTACTTTTATATTTAGTTTGACAGTTATACCATCATATTGAGTAAAAAAAACAAAACTTTTTTCTTTACAAACCTTACAAAATATTTTTTTCTAGTAAAACTCACAAAGATACATTTCTCTAGGCATTTATAGCTATTTAGCATGTTTGGTTTAGGAGTTATGTTTAAATAACTGTTATTTTGAATATGGCAGTTATACTGTCATTATGAGTAAAACCTAAATTTTGTATTTATAAACCTTACCAAAATACCTGATTCTGGTAAAACTCACATAGATACAATATTACAGGCATTTTTAGACATAATGCATGTTTGGTTTTGGAGTTATGTTCATATACATTTTTCCAGGCATTATTAGCCATTTATCATGTTTGGTTTAGGAGTTATGTTTAAATAACTGTCATATCAAATAATGCAGTTATACTGTCATTATGAGTAAAACCCAAGTTTTGGATTTGTAAACCTAACCAAAATACCTGATTCTGGTAAAACTCATATAGATTCAATATTACAGGCAGTTTAAGACGGATTGCAAGTTTGGTTTTGGAGTTATGTTTATTTAACTTTCATATATAGTATGACAGTTATACTGTCATATTAAGTAAAAAAAACTAATTTGTTTCTTTACAAACCTTATAAAAAAAAAAGTTTCCAGGAAAACTCACAAAGATACATTGTTCCAGGCATTATTAGCCATTTTGTAATTGTGGTTTAGGAGTTACAGTATGTTTAAATAACTGTCAGATTGAATTTGACAGTATACTGCAATTATGAGTAAAACCCAATTTTTGTATTTGTAAACCTTACCTAAATACCTGATTCTGGTAAAATTCACATAGATTCAATATTACAGGCAGTTTAAGACGGATTGCAAGTTTGGTTTTGGAGTTATGTTTATTTAACTTTCATATATAGTATGACAGTTATACTGTCATATTAAGTAAAAAAAACTAATTTGTTTCTTTACAAACCTTATAAAAAAAAAAGTTTCCAGGAAAACTCACAAAGATACATTGTTCCAGGCATTATTAGCCATTTTGTAATTGTGGTTTAGGAGTTACAGTATGTTTAAATAACTGTCAGATTGAATTTGACAGTATACTGCAATTATGAGTAAAACCCAATTTTTGTATTTGTAAACCTTACCTAAATACCTGATTCTGGTAAAATTCACATAGATTCAATATTACAGGCATTTTTAGACGTATTGCAAGTTTGGTTTTGGAGTTATGTTTATTTAACTTTCATATTTAGTATGACAGTTATACTGTCATATTAAGTACAAAAAAATAACTTGTGTCTTTACAAACCTTATAAAAAAAATGTTTTTCCAGGAAAACTCACAAAGATACATTTCTCCAGGCATTATTAGCCATTTTGTATTTGTGGTTTAGGAGTTGTGTTTAAATAACTGTCAGATTGAATGTGACAATATACTGTCATTATGAGTAAAACCTAATTTTTGTATTTGTAAACCTTACCAAAAATACCTGATTCTGGTAAAAATCACATAGATACAATATTGCAGGCATTTTTAGACATAATTCATGTTTGGTTTTGGAGTTATGTTTATACAACTTTCATATTTAGTATGACAGTTATACCATCATATTGAGTAAAAAAAAAAAAAAAACTTGTGTCTTTATTAATCTTACAGGTTTTTTTTTTCTCCCAAAACTCACAAAGATACATTTCTCCAGGCATAATTAGCCATTTATCATGTTTGGTTTAGGAGTTATGTTTAAATAACTGTCATTTTGAGTGGGGGAGTTATTGTATTGTGTGTCATTATAAATAAAAACCTATTTTTTGTATTTGTAAACCTTACCAAAATACCTGATTCTGGTCAAACCCACATCGATACAATATTACAGGAATTTTTAGACATAAAGCATGTTTGGTTTTGGAGCTATGTTTATATAACTTTCATATTTAGTATGAAAGTTATACCATCATATTGAGTAAAAAACAAAAAATAATTTGTATCTTTACAAACCTTACAAATATTGTCTTCCAGTAAAATTCACAAATATACCTTTCTCTAGGCATTATTAGTCATTTTGCATTTGTGTTTTAAGAGTTATGTTTAATTAACTGTCTTATTGAGTGTGGCAGTTATACTGTCACTATGAGTAAAACCTAATTTTTGTTTTTGTAAACCTTACCAAAATACCTGATTCTGATAAAACTCACATTTTGTATATTTGGTTTTGGAGTTGTGTTTATATAACTTTCATATATAGTATGACAGCTATACTGTAAAATTGTGTAAAAAAAAAAAAAAAAAACTTGTGTCTTTACAAACCTTACAAAATATTATTTCCAGTAAAACTCACAAAGATACATTCCTCAAGGCATTATTAGCCAAATTGTCAGATTGATTGTGACAGTATACTGTCATTATGAGTAAAACTAATATTTTGTATTTGTAAACCTTACAAAAACAACTGATTCTAGTAAAACTCACATGGATACAAAATTATAGGCATTTTTAGACATCATGCATGTTTGGTGGCGGTCAATGTGGCAGTTATACTGTCATTATGAGTAAAACCTAATTTTTGTATTTTTCAACCTTAACAAAATACCTGATTCTGGTAAAACTCACATAGATACAATACTAAAGGCATTTTTAGACATAATGCATGTTTGGTTTTGGAGTTATGTTTGTATACATTTCTACAGGCATTAATAGCCATTTAGCATGTTTGGTTCAGGAGTTATGTTTAAATAACTGTTATTTTGAATATGGCAGTTATACTGTCATTATGAGTAAAACCTAAATGTTGTATTTATAAACCTTACCAAAATACCTTATTCTGGTAAAACTCACATAGATACAATATTACAGGCATTTTTACACATAATGCATGTTTGGTTTTGGAGTTATGTTTATATACATTTTTCCAGGCATTATTAGCCATTTATCATGTTTGGTTTAGGAGTTATGTTTAAATAACTGTCATATCAAATAATGCAGTTATACTGTCATTATGAGTAAAACCCAAGTTTTGTATTTGTAAACCTTACCAAAATACCTGATTCTGGTAAAACACATATAGATTCAATATTACAGGCAGTTTAAGACGGATTGCAAGTTTGGTTTAGGAGTTTGGTTTTGGAATTATGTTTATATTACTTTTATAATTAGTTTGACAGTTATACCATCATATTGAGTAAAAAAAAAAAAAAACTTGTCTTTACAAACCTTACAAAATATTTTTTCTAGTAAAATTCACAAAGATACATTTCTCCAGGCATTATTAGCCATTTAGCATGTTTGGTTCAGGAGTTATGTTTAAATAACTGTTATTTCGAATATGGCAGTTAATGTCATTATGAGTAAAACCCAATTTTTGTATTTGTAAACCTTACCAAAATACCTGATTCTGGTAAAACTCACATAGATTCAATATAACAGGCATTTTTAGACGTATTGCAAGTTTGGTTTTGGAGTTATGTTTATTTAACTTTCATATTCAGTATGACAGTTAATCTGTCATATTAAGTAAAAAAACTAATTTGTTTCTTTACAAACCTTATAAAAAAAAAATAATTCCAGGAAAACTCAAAAAGATAAATTTTTCCAGGCATTATTAGCCATTTTGTAGTTGTGGTTTAGGAGTTACAGTATGTTTAAATAACTGTCAGATTGAATGTGACAGTATACTGTCATAGTGAGTAAAACCTAATTTTTGTATTTGTAAACCTTACCAAAAATACCTGATTCTGGTAAAAATCACATAGATACAATATTGCAGGCATTTTTAGACATAATGCATGTTTGGTTTTGGAGTTATGTTTATTTAACTTTCATATATAGTATGACAGTTATACTGTCATATTAAGTAAAAAAAACTAATTTGTTTCTTTACAAACCTTATAAAAAAAAAAGTTTCCAGGAAAACTCACAAAGATACATTGTTCCAGGCATTATTAGCCATTTTGTAATTGTGGTTTAGGAGTTACAGTATGTTTAAATAACTGTCAGATTGAATTTGACAGTATACTGCAATTATGAGTAAAACCCAATTTTTGTATTTGTAAACCTTACCTAAATACCTGATTCTGGTAAAATTCACATAGATTCAATATTACAGGCATTTTTAGACGTATTGCAAGTTTGGTTTTGGAGTTATGTTTATTTAACTTTCATATTTAGTATGACAGTTATACTGTCATATTAAGTACAAAAAAATAACTTGTGTCTTTACAAACCTTATAAAAAAAATGTTTTTCCAGGAAAACTCACAAAGATACATTTCTCCAGGCATTATTAGCCATTTTGTATTTGTGGTTTAGGAGTTGTGTTTAAATAACTGTCAGATTGAATGTGACAATATACTGTCATTATGAGTAAAACCTAATTTTTGTATTTGTAAACCTTACCAAAAATACCTGATTCTGGTAAAAATCACATAGATACAATATTGCAGGCATTTTTAGACATAATTCATGTTTGGTTTTGGAGTTATGTTTATACAACTTTCATATTTAGTATGACAGTTATACCATCATATTGAGTAAAAAAAAACAAAAAACTTGTGTCTTTATTAATCTTACAGGTTTTTTTTTTCTCCCAAAACTCACAAAGATACATTTCTCCAGGCATAATTAGCCATTTATCATGTTTGGTTTAGGAGTTATGTTTAAATAACTGTCATTTTGAGTGGGGGAGTTATTGTATTGTGTGTCATTATAAATAAAAACCTATTTTTTGTATTTGTAAACCTTACCAAAATACCTGATTCTGGTCAAACCCACATCGATACAATATTACAGGAATTTTTAGACATAAAGCATGTTTGGTTTTGGAGCTATGTTTATATAACTTTCATATTTAGTATGAAAGTTATACCATCATATTGAGTAAAAAACAAAAAATAATTTGTATCTTTACAAACCTTACAAATATTGTCTTCCAGTAAAATTCACAAATATACCTTTCTCTAGGCATTATTAGTCATTTTGCATTTGTGTTTTAAGAGTTATGTTTAATTAACTGTCTTATTGAGTGTGGCAGTTATACTGTCACTATGAGTAAAACCTAATTTTTGTTTTTGTAAACCTTACCAAAATACCTGATTCTGATAAAACTCACATTTTGTATATTTGGTTTTGGAGTTGTGTTTATATAACTTTCATATATAGTATGACAGCTATACTGTAAAATTGTGTAAAAAAAAAAAAAAAAAACTTGTGTCTTTACAAACCTTACAAAATATTATTTCCAGTAAAACTCACAAAGATACATTCCTCAAGGCATTATTAGCCAAATTGTCAGATTGATTGTGACAGTATACTGTCATTATGAGTAAAACTAATATTTTGTATTTGTAAACCTTACAAAAACAACTGATTCTAGTAAAACTCACATGGATACAAAATTATAGGCATTTTTAGACATCATGCATGTTTGGTGGCGGTCAATGTGGCAGTTATACTGTCATTATGAGTAAAACCTAATTTTTGTATTTTTCAACCTTAACAAAATACCTGATTCTGGTAAAACTCACATAGATACAATATTAAAGGCATTTTTAGACATAATGCATGTTTGGTTTTGGAGTTATGTTTGTATACATTTCTACAGGCATTAATAGCCATTTAGCATGTTTGGTTCAGGAGTTATGTTTAAATAACTGTTATTTTGAATATGGCAGTTATACTGTCATTATGAGTAAAACCTAAATGTTGTATTTATAAACCTTACCAAAATACCTTATTCTGGTAAAACTCACATAGATACAATATTACAGGCATTTTTACACATAATGCATGTTTGGTTTTGGAGTTATGTTTATATACATTTTTCCAGGCATTATTAGCCATTTATCATGTTTGGTTTAGGAGTTATGTTTAAATAACTGTCATATCAAATAATGCAGTTATACTGTCATTATGAGTAAAACCCAAGTTTTGTATTTGTAAACCTTACCAAAATACCTGATTCTGGTAAAACACATATAGATTCAATATTACAGGCAGTTTAAGACGGATTGCAAGTTTGGTTTAGGAGTTTGGTTTTGGAATTATGTTTATATTACTTTTATAATTAGTTTGACAGTTATACCATCATATTGAGTAAAAAAAAAAAAAAACTTGTCTTTACAAACCTTACAAAATATTTTTTCTAGTAAAATTCACAAAGATACATTTCTCCAGGCATTATTAGCCATTTAGCATGTTTGGTTCAGGAGTTATGTTTAAATAACTGTTATTTCGAATATGGCAGTTAATGTCATTATGAGTAAAACCCAATTTTTGTATTTGTAAACCTTACCAAAATACCTGATTCTGGTAAAACTCACATAGATTCAATATAACAGGCATTTTTAGACGTATTGCAAGTTTGGTTTTGGAGTTATGTTTATTTAACTTTCATATTCAGTATGACAGTTAATCTGTCATATTAAGTAAAAAAACTAATTTGTTTCTTTACAAACCTTATAAAAAAAAAATAATTCCAGGAAAACTCAAAAAGATAAATTTTTCCAGGCATTATTAGCCATTTTGTAATTGTGGTTTAGGAGTTACAGTATGTTTAAATAACTGTCAGATTGAATGTGACAGTATACTGTCATAGTGAGTAAAACCTAATTTTTGTATTTGTAAACCTTACCAAAAATACCTGATTCTGGTAAAAATCACATAGATACAATATTGCAGGCATTTTTAGACATAATGCATGTTTGGTTTTGGAGTTATGTTTATACAACTTTTATATTTAGTATGACAGTTATACCATCATATTGAGTAAAGAAAAAAAAAACTTGTGTCTTTATAAACCTTACAAAAAATGTTTTCCCAGTAAAACTCACAAAGATACATTTCTCCAGGCATATTTAGCCATTTATCATGTTTGGTTTAGGAGTTATGTTTAAACAACTGTCGTATTGAGTGTGGCAGTTATAATGTCATTATGAGTAAAACCTATTTTTTGTATTTGTAAACCTTACCAAAATACCTGATTCTGGTTAAACCCACATCGATACAATATTACAGGAATTTTTAGACATAAAGCATGTTTGGTTTTGGAGTTATGTTTATATAACTTTCATATTTAGTATGAAAGTTATACCATCATATTGAGTAAAAAACAAAAAATAATTTGTATCTTTACAAACCTTACAAAATATTGTTTTCCAGTAAAATTCACAAATATACCTTTCTCTAGGCATTATTAGTCATTTTGCATTTGTGTTTTAGGAGTTATATTTAATTAACTGTCAGATTGAGTGTGACAGTTATACTTAATGCATGTTTGGTTTTGGAGTTATGTTTATGTAACTTTTACATTTATTATGACAGTTATACAAACATATTGAATAAAAAAACCTAACTTGTGTCTTTACAAACCTTACAAAAAATTTTTTTTTCCCTGTTAAACTCACAAATATACCTTTCTCCAGGCAGTATTAGCCATTTAGCATGTTTAAATTAGGAGTTATGTTTAAATAACTGTAATTTTGAATGTGGCAGTTATACTGTCATTATGAGTAAAACCTACTTTTTGTATTTGTAAACCTTACCAAAATACCTGATTTTGGTCAAACTCACATAGATTTAATATTACAGGCATTTTTAAATATAATGCATGTTTGGTTTTGGAGTTATTTTTATATAACTGTCATTTTGAAGTGGTAGTTATACTGTCATTATGAGTAAAGAAACTAACTTCTGTCTTTACAAACCTTACAAAATGTTTTTTTTCCAGTTAAACTCACAAAGATACATTTCCCCAGGCATTATTAGCTATTTAACATGTTTTGTTTAGGAGTAATGTTTAAATAAGTGTCATGTTGAGTGTGGCAGTTATACTGTCATTATGAGTAAAACCTATTTTTTGTATTTGTAAACCTTACCAAAATACCTGATTCTTGTAAAACCCACATCGATACAATATTACAGGAATTATTAGACATAAAGTATGTATGGTTTTGGAGTTATGTTTATATAACTTTCATATTTAGTATGACAGTTATACCATCATATTAAGTAAATAAAATTAATTTGTGTCTTTAAAAACCTTACAAAATATTGTTTTCCTGTAAAATTCACAAATATACATTTCTCTAGTCATTTTTAGTCATTTTGCATTTGTGTTTTAGTAGTTATGTTTAAATAACTGACATATTGAGTGTGGCAGTTATTCTGTCACTATGAGTGATTTGTAAACCTTACCAAAATACCTGATTCTGATAAAACTTACATATAATAAATATTATAGACATTTTTAGATGGATTGCATGTTTGGTTTTGGAGTTATGTTTATAAAACTTTCATATATAGTATGACAGCTATACTGTAAAATTAAGTTAAAAAAAACTAGCGTGTGTCTTTACAAACCTTACAAAATATTTGTTCCAGTAAAATTCACAAAGATTCATTCCTCCAGGCATTATTAGCCATTTTGTCAGATTGATTGTGACAGTATACTCTCATTATGAGTAAAACTAATATTTTGTATTTGTAAACCTTACAAAAACAACTAATTCTAGTAAAACTCACGTACATAAAAAATTATAGGAATTTTTAGACATAATGCATGTTTGGTTTTGGAGTTATGTTTAAATAAATGTCATATTGAATGTGGCAGTATACTGTCATTATGACAGTATACTGTTGACAAAGTTGTATTTGTCACCTTTACCAAAATACCTGATTCTGGTAAAACTAAAAAAGATACAATATTACAGGCATTTTTAGACATCATGCATTTTGGTTTTGGAGTTATGTTTATATAACTTTCATATTTAGTATGACAAATCATATTAAAAAAAAATAATAATTTGTGTCTTTATAAACCTTACACATTATTTTTTTCCAGTAAAACTCACAAAGATACATTTCTCCAGGCATTATTAGTCATTTATCATGTTTGGTTTAGGAGTCATGTCATACCTGTCATATCAAATGTTGCAGTTATACTGTCATTATGAGTAAAACCCAAGTTTTGTATTCATAAACCTTACCAAAAAACCTGATTCTGGCAAAACTCACATAGATTCAATACAACAGGCAGTTTAAGACAGACTGCAAGTTTGGTTTAGGAGTTTGGTTTTGGAATTATGTTTATCTAACTTTCATATTTAGAATGACAGAAATACCATCATATTGAGTAAAAAAAACAACTAACTTTTGTCTTTACAAACCTTACAAAATATTTTTTTTCTAGTAAAAGTCACAAAGATTCATTTCTCCAGACATTATTAGCCATTTAGCATATTTGGTTTAGGAGTTATGTTTAAATAACTGTTATTTTGAATATGGCAGTTATACTGTCATTATGAGTAAAACCCAATTTTTGTATTTGTAAACCTTACCAAAATAACCGATTCTGGTAAAACTCACATATATTCAATATTACAGGCATTTTTAGACAGATTGCAAGTTTGGTTTTGGTGTTATATCTATTCAACTTTCATATTTAGTATGACAGTTATACTGTCATATTGAGTAAAAAAAAAGCTAACTTGTGTCTTTACAAACCTTACAAACTATTTTTTTCCTGTAAAACTTATTTCTCCAGGCAGTATTTGACATTTTGCTTGCATGGTTTAGGAGTTATGTTTAAATAACAGTCAGATTGAATGTGACAGTATAATGTCATAGTAGTTTTTTACTCAATATGCCAGTAATGTTCTTAAAATCCTGAGATAATGCGAAAAAAGCAATAAAAATGTTTTTCAACATAATTCCTACACCAAACATGCAACATGTCTAATAATGCCTGAAGACATGTATCTTTGTTAGTTTTACTAGAAAATGTATCTTTTGTAAGTTTTGCAACGACGCAAGTAAGTTTTTTTAATTCAATATAACAGTATAACTGTCAAACTAAATGTAAAAGTTATTTAAACATAACTCCAAAACTGAACATGCATTATGTCTAAAAATGCCTAAAATATTGTATCTATGTGAATTTTACAAATACAAAAATTGGGTTTTTCTCATAATGACAGTATAACTGCTATATTCAATTTTAATCACACATGCAAATAGGTTAATAAAGCCTAAAACAATGCATCCTTGTGAGTTTTACTCGAAACATTTGCTATTTTTAGGCTTGCAAACACAAAAAGTAGTTTTTTACTCATTATGACGGTAATGTTCTTCAAATCCTGAGATAATGCGAAATAAGCAATAAAAATGTTTTTCATCATAATTCCTACACCAAACATGCAACATGTCTAATAATGCATGGATACATGTATCTTTGTTAGTTATACTAGAAAAATTATCTTTTGTAAGTTTTACAAAGACTCAAGTTAGTTTTTTTAATCCAATATGACAGTATAACTGTCATACCAAATATGAAAGTTATATAAACATAACTCCAAAACTGAACATGCATTATGTCTAAAAATGCCTAAAATATTGTATCTATGTGAGTTTTACAAGAATCAGTTGTTTTGGTAAGGTGTACAATTACATAAATTAGGGGTTTACTCATAATGACTTTTAACTGCTACATTCAATTTGACTGTTATTTAAACATAACTCCCTAACCACACATGCAAAATAGGTTAATAAAGCCTAAAACAATGCATCCTTGTGAGTTTTACTCGAAACATTTGCTATTTTAAGGCTTGCAAACACAAAAAGTAGTTTTTTACTCATTATGACAGTAATGTTCTACAAATCCTGAGATAATGCGAAATAAGCAATAAAAATGTTTTTCATCATAATTCCTACACCAAACATGCAACATGTCTAATAATGCATGGATACATGTATCTTTGTTAGTTATACTAGAAAAATTATCTTTTGTAAGTTTTACAAAGACTTAAGTTAGTTTTTTTAATCCAATATGACAGTATAACTGTCATACCAAATATGAAAGTTATATAAACATAACTCCAAAACTGAACATGCATTATGTCTAAAAATGCCTAAAATATTGTATCTATGTGAGTTTTACAAGAATCAGTTATTTTGGTAAGGTGTACAATTACATACATTAAAACCCCTAATTTATGTAATTGTACACCTTACCAAATTAACTGATACTTTTAACACTATCATAGATGTAATATTTTAGTCATTTTTAGACATAATGCATGTTAAGTTTTGGAGTTATGTTTATATAACTTTTATATTTGGTATGACATTTATACTGTCATATTGAATTAAAAAAACTAACTTGCGTCATGGCAAACCTTACAGAAGATAATTTTTCTAGTAATTTTTATTTCATTATGAAAAAAAAAATGTGTATTTGTAAACCTTACCAAATTACCTGATTCTAGTGAAACTCACATAGATACAATATTTTAGGCATTTTTAGACATAATGAATGTTCAATTTTGGAGTTATGTTTATATATATTTCATATTTGGTATGACAGTTATACTGTCATATTGCATTAAAAAAACTAACTTGCCTCTTTGAAAAACTTACAAAAGATAATTTTTCAAGTAAAACTAACAAAGATACATGTCTTCACGCATTATTAGACATGTTGCATGTTTGGGGTAGGAAATATGTTGAAAAACATTTTTATTGCTTATTTCGCTTTATCTCAGGATTTTCAGAACATTACTGTCATATGAGTAAAAAAACTACTTTTTGTGTTTGCAAACTTTAAAATAGCATATGTTTCGAGTAAAACTCACATGGATGCATTGTTTTAGACTTTATTAGCCTATTTTGCATGTGTGGTTAGAAGTTATGTTTAAATAACTGTCAAATTGAATGTAGCAGTTATCTGTCATTATGAGTATACCCCTAATTTATGTAATTGTACACCTTACCAAAATAACTGATTCTTGCAAAACTCACATAGATACAATATTTTAGGCATTTTTAGACATAATGCATGTTTCGTTTTGGAGTTATGTTTATATAACTTTCATATTTGGTATGACAGTTATACTGTCATATTGTATTAAAAAAACTAACTTGAGTCTTTGTAAAACTTACAAAAGATAATTTTTCTAGTATAACTAACAAAGATACATGTATCCAGGCATTATTAGACATGTTGCTTGTTTGGTGTAGGAATTATGTTGAAAAACATTTTTATTGCTTATTTTGCATTATCTCAGGATTTTAAGAACATTACTGTCATAATGAGTAAAAACTACTTTTTGTGTTTGCAAGCCTTAAAATAGCAAATGTTTCGAGTAAAACTCACAAGGATGCATTGTTTTAAGCTTTATTAACTTATTTGAATGTGTGATTAGGAAGATATGTTTAAATAACAGTCAAATTGAATGAAGCAGTTATACTGTCATTATGAAAATATTTCTGTATTTGTAAACCTTACCAAATTACCTGATTCTGGTGAAACTCACATAGATACAATATTACAGGTATTTTTAGACATAATGCATGTTCAGTTTTGGAGTTATGTTTATATAACTTTCATAATTGGTATGACAGTTATACTGTCATATTGAATTAAAAAAACTTATTTGCCTTTTTGCAAAACTTACAAAAGATAATTTTTCTAGTAAAACTAACAAAGATACATGTCTTCAGGCATTATTAGACATGTTGCATGTTTGGTGTAGGAATAATGTTGAAAAACATTATTATTGCTTATTTCGCATTATCTCAGGATTTTAAGAACATTACTGTCAAAATGAGTATAACACTACTTGTTGTGTTTGCAAGCCTTAAAATAGCATATGTTTCGAGTAAAACTCACAAGGATGCATTGTTTTAGGCTTTATTAACCTATTTTGCATGTGTGGTTAGGGAGTTATGTTTAAATAACAGTCAAATTTAATGTAGCAGTTAACTATCATTATGAGTAAACCCCTAATTTATGTAATTGTACACCTTACCAAATTAACTGATTCTTGTAAAACTCACATAGATACAATATTTTAGGCATTTTTAGACATAATGCATTTTCAGTTTTGGAGTTATGTTTATATAACTTTCATATTTGGTATGACAGTTATACTGTCATATTGAATTTAAAAAACTTATTTGACTCTTTGCAAAACTTACAAAATATATTTTTTCTAGTAAAACTAACAACGATACATGTCTTCAGGCATTATTAGACATGTTGCATGTTTGGTGTAGGAATTATGTTGAAAAACATTTTTATTGCTTATTTCGCATTATCTCAGGATTTTAAGAACATTACTGTCAAAATGAGTAAAACACTACTTTTTGTGTTTGCAAGCCTTAAAATAGCATATGTTTAGAGTAAAACTCACAAGGATGCATTGTTTTAGGCTTTATTAGCCTATTTGCATGTGTGGTTAGGAAGTTATGTTTAAATAACTGTCAAATTGAATATAGCAGGCATTATTAAGCATGTTGCATGTTTGGTGTAGGAATTATTTTGAAAAACAATTTTATTGATTTTTTCGCATTATCGCAGGATTTTAAGAACATTACTGGCATATTGAGTAAAAAACTACTATGACAGTATACTGTCACATTCAATCTGACTGTTATTTAAACATAACTCCTAAACCATGCAAGCAAAATGTCAAATAATGCCTGGAGAAATGTATCTTTGTAAGTTTTACAGGAAAAAAATAGTTTCTAAGGTTTGTAAAGACACAAGTTAGCTTTTTTTTACTCAATATGACAGTATAACTGTCATACTAAATATGAAAGTTGAATAAATATAACACCAAAACCAAACTTGCAATCCGTCTAAAAATGCCTGTAATATTGAATATATGTGAGTTTTACCAGAATTAGTTATTTTGGTGAGGTTTACAAATACAAAAATTGGGTTTTACTCATAATGACAGTATAACTGCCATATTCAAAATAACAGTTATTTAAACATAACTCCTAAACCAAATATGCTAAATGGCTAATAATGCCTGGAGAAATGAATCTTTGTGAGTTTTACTAGAAAAAAAATATTTTGTAAGGTTTGTAAAGACAAAAGTTAGTTGTTTTTTTTACTCAATATGATGGTATAACTGTCATGCTAAATATGAAAGTTTTATAAACATAACTCCAAAACCAAACATGCAATCTTTTTAAAAATGTCTGTAATATTTATTATATGTAAGTTTTATCAGAATCAGGTATTTGGTAAGGTTTACAAATCAAAAAATTAGGTTTTACTCATAGTGACAGTATAACTGTCACCCTCAATATGACAGTTATTTAAACATAACTCCTATCTAGTGGTTAGAGTGTCCGCCCTGAGATCGGTAGGTTGTGAGTTCAAACCCCGGCCGAGTCATACCAAAGACTATAAAAAATGGGACCCATTATGTCCCTGCTTGGCACTCAGTATCAAGGGTTGGAATTGGGGGTTAAATCACCAAAAATGATTCCCGGGCGCAGCACCGCTGCTCCCCTCACCTCCCAGGGGGTGATCAAGGGGATGGGTCAAATGCAGAGGACACATTTCACCACACCTAGTGTGTGTGTGATAATCATTGGGACTTTAACTTTAACTTTAACTTTAACTTTAAAACACAAATGCAAAATGACTAATAATGCCTAGAGAAATGTATATTTGTGAATTTTACTGGAAAACAATATTTTGTAAGGTTTGTAAAGATACAAATTAGTGTTTTATTACTCAATATGATGGTATAACTGTCATACTAAATATGAAAGTTATATAAACATAACTCCAAAACCAAACATACTTTATGTCTAAAAATTCCTGTGATATTGTATCGATGTGGGTTTTACCAGAATCAGGTATTTTGGTAAGGTTTACAAATACAAAAAATAGGTTTTACTCATAATGACAGTATAACTGCCACACTCAATATAACAGTTATTTAAACATAACTCCGAAACCAAACATGTTAAATGGCTAATAATGCCTGGGTAAATGTATCTTTGTGAGTTTAACTGGAAAAAAAAATATTTTGTAAGGTTTGTAAAGACAGAAGTTAGTTTTTTTACTCATAATGACAGTATAACTGCCACATTCAAAATGACAGTTATATAAACATAACGCCAAAACCAAACATGCATTATGTCTAAAAATGCCTGTAGTATTAAATCTATGTGAGTTTGACCAGAATCAGGTATTTTGGTAAGGTTTACAAATACAAAAAGTAGGTTTTACTCATAATGACAGTATAACTGCCACGTTCAAAATTACAGTTATTTAAACATAACTCCTAATTTAAACATGCTAAATGGCTAATACTGCCTGGAGAAAGGTATCTTTGTGAGTTTAACTGGAAAATAAAATTATTTTGTAAGGTTTGTAAAGACACAAGTTAGTTTTTTTTATTCAATATGTTTGTATAACTGTCATAATGAATGTAAAAGTTATATAAACATAACTCCAAAACCAAACATACATTATGTCTAAAAATGCCTGTAATATTGTATCTATGTGAGTTTTACAAGAATCAGGTATTTTGGTAATGTTGAAAAATACAAAAATTAGGTTTTACTCATACAAAATATTAGTTTAACTCATAATGACGTATACTGTCACAATCAATCTGACAATATGGCTAATAATGCCTTGAGGAATGTATCTTTGTGAGTTTAACTGGAAAAAATATTTTGTAAGGTTTGTAAAGACACAAGTTAGTTTTTTTTACACAATATTACAGTATAGCTGTCATACTATATATGAAAGTTATATAAACACAACTCCAAAACCAAATATGCAATATGTGAGTTTTATCAGAATCAGGTGTTTTGGTAAGGTTTACAAAAACAAAAATTAGGTTTTACTCATAGTGACAGTATAACTGCCACACTCAATATGACAGTTATTTAAACATAACTCCTAAAACACAAATGCAAAATGACTAATAATGCCTAGAGAAAGGTATATTTGTGAATTTTACTGGAAAACAAAATTTTGTAAGGTTTGTAAAGATACAAATTAGTTTGTTTTTTTACTCAATTTGATGGTATAACTTTCATACTAAATATGAAAGTTATATAAATATAACTCCAAAACCAAACATGCTTTATGTCTAAAAATTCCTGTAATATTGTATCGATGTGGTACAAAAAAATGCAAATACAAAATATTGGTTTTACTCACTATGACAGTACACTGTCACATTCAATCTGACAGTTATTTAAACATAACTCCTAAACCACACATACAAAATGACTAATAACGCCTGGAGAAAAGTTTATTTGTGAGTTTTAAACTGTCAGATTGAATGTGACAGTATACTGTCATAGTGAGTAAAACCAATATTTTGTATTTGCAAAACTTACAAAAACAACTGATTCTAGTTAACTCACATGGATACAATATTACAGGCATTTTTAGACATAATGCATGTTGGGTTTTGGAGTTATGTTTATACTACTTTTACATTTAGTATGACAGTTATACTTTCCAACCATCCATCCATTTTCTACCGTTTATTCCCTTCGGGGTGGCGGGGGGCGCTGGAGCCTATCTCAGCTACAATCGGGCGGAAGGCGGGGTACACCCTGGAAAAGTCGCCATCTCATCATATTAATATAACTCCAAAACCAAACATGCATTATGTCTAAAAATGCCTGTAATATTGTATCCATGTGAGTTTTACTAGAATAAGTTGTTTTTGTAATTTTTGCAAATACAAAATACTGGTTTTACTCACTATGACAGTATACTGTCACATTCAATCTGACAGTTTAAAACTCACAAATAAACTTTTCTCCATGCGTTATTAGTCATTTTGTATGTGTGGTTTAGGAGTTATGTTTAAATAACTGTCAGATTGAATGTGACAGTATACTGTCATAGTGAGTAAAACCAATATTTTGTATTTGAAAACCTTACAAAAACAACTGATTCTAGTAAAACTCACATGGATACAATATTACAGGCATTTTTAGACATAATGCATGTTTGGTTTTGGAGTTATAATTATATAACTTTTACATTTAGTATGAGAGTTATACTGTCATATTGAGTAAAAAAGAAAAAAACTTGTGTCATTAAAAACCTTACAAAATATTTTTTTTTTTCCCAGTAAAACTCACAAAGATAAATTTTTCCAGGCATTATTAGCCATTTTGCATGTGAGGTTTAGGAGTTATATTTAAATAACTGTCATATTGCGTGTGGCAGTTATACTGTCATTATGAGTAAAACCTAATTGTTGTATTTGTAAACCTTACCAAAATACTTGATTGTAGTAAAACTCATATAGATACAATATTACAGGCATTTTTAGACGGATTGCATGTTTGGTTTTAGAGTTATGTTTATATAACTTTCATATTTAGTATGACAGTTATACTGTCATATTGAGTAAAAGAAACTAATTTGTGTCTATACAAACCTTACAAAATATTTTTTTCCAGTAACAGGTATTTTGGTAAGGTTTACAAATAAAAAAATTTGGTTTTACTCATAATGACAGTATAACTACCACGTTCAAAATGACAAATATTTAAACATAACTCCTAAACCAAACATGCTATATGGCTAATAATGCCTGGAGAAAGGTGTCTTTGTGAGTTTTACTGGAAAAACATTATTTTGTATGGTTTGTAAAGACACAAGTTAGTTTTGTTTTACTCAATATGACAGTATAACTGTCATACTTAATGTAAAAGTTGTATAAACATAACTACAAAACCAAACATGCATTATATCTAAAATTGCCTGTAATGATGTATCCATGTGAGTTTTACTAGAATCAGTTGTTTTTGTAAGTTTTGGGAATACAAAATATTGGTTTTACTCACTATGACAGTATACTGTCACATTCAATCTGACAGTTATTTAAACATAACTCCTAAACCACACA
The DNA here is from genome assembly GCF_033978685.3 of Nerophis lumbriciformis. NCBI lineage: Eukaryota > Metazoa > Chordata > Actinopteri > Syngnathiformes > Syngnathidae > Nerophis > Nerophis lumbriciformis. Next base: position 150,527 of record NW_027316590.1, on the reverse strand, counting down.
TTCAAAGTGACTAATAATGCCTGGAGAAATGTATTTTTGTGAGTTTTACTGGAAAAAAAATATTTTGTAAGGTTTGTTTGGACACAAGTTAGTTTTTTTTACTCAATATGATGGTATAACTATAAAAGTTATATAAACATAACTTCAAAACCAAACATGCAATCCATCTAAAAATGCCTGTAATATTGAATCTATGTGAGTTTTACCACAAACAGGTATTTTGGTAAGGTTCACAAATACAACAATTAGGTTTTACTCATAATGACAGTATAACTGCCACACGCAATATGACAGTTATTTAAATATAACTCCTAAACCTCACATGCAAAATGGCTAATAATGCCTGGAAAAATTTATCTTTGTGAGTTTTACTGGGAAAAAAAAATATTTTGTAAGGTTTTTAAAGACACAAGTTATTTATTTTTTTTACTCAATATGACAGTATAACTGTCATACTAAATGTAAAAGTTATATAATTATAACTCCAAAAACAAACATGCATTATGTCTAAAAATGCCTGTAATATTGTATCCATGTGAGTTTTAGTAGAATCAGTTGTTTTTGTAAGGTTTTCAAATACAAAATATTGGTTTTACTCACTATGACAGTATACTGTTACATTCAATCTGACAGTTATTTAAACATAACTCCTAAACCACACATGCAAAATGGCTAATAATGCCTGGAGAAATTTATTTTTGTGAGTTTTACTGGAAAAAATATATTTTGTAAGGTTTGTTCGGACACAAGTTTGTTTTTTTTATTCAATATGATGGTATAACTGTCTTACTAAATTTGAAAGTTATATGAACATAACTTCAAAACCAAACATGCAATCCGTCTAAAAATGCATGTAATATTGAATCTATGTGAGTTTTACCACAAACAGGGATTTTGGTAAGGTTTACAAATACAAAAATTTGGTTTTACTCATAATGACAGTATAACTGCAACGTTCAAAATGAGAGTTATTTAAACATAACTCCTAAACCAAACATGCTAAATGGCTAATAATGACTGGAGAAATGCATCTTTGTGAGTTTTCCTGAAAAAAACAACATTTTAGTAAGGTTTGTAAAGACACAAGTTAGTTGTTTTTTACTCCATATGACAGTATAACTGTCATACTAAATGTAAAATGTATATAAACAAAACTCCAAAACCAAACATGCATTATGTCTAAAAATGCCTGTAACATTGTATCCATGTGAGTTTTACTAGAATCAGTTGTTTTTTTAAGGTTTGAAAATAGAAAATATTGAATTTACTCACTATGACAGTATGCTGTCACATTCAATCTGACAGTTATTTAAACATAACTCCTAAACCACACATACAAAATGACTAATAATGCCTTTGTGAGTTTTACTGAAAAAAATATATATATATTTTGTAAGGTTTGTAAAGACACAAGTTAGTTTTGTTTTTTACTTAATATGACAGTAAAACTGTCATACTAAATATGAAAGTTATATAAACATAACTCCAAAACCAAACATGCATTATGTTCAAAAAATGCCTGTAATATTGTATCTATGTGAGTTTTACTACAATCAGGTATTTTGGTAAGGTTTACAAATACAAAAATAAGGTTTTATTCACTATGACAGTATACTGCTGTCATTTTGAGTAAAAAAAAATTGTGTTGTAAAAAATATTTTTTTCCAGAAAAATTCACAGAGATACATTTCTCCAGGCATTATTAGTCATTTTGAATATGTGGTTTAGGAGTTATGTTTAAATAACTGTCAGATCGAATGTGACAGTATACTGTCATAGTGAGTAAAACCAATATTTTGTATTTGCAAAACTTACAAAAACAACTGATTCTAGTATAACTCACATGGATACATCATTTCAGGCATTCTTAGACATAATGCATGTTTGGTTTTGGAGTTATGTTTATATAACTTTTCCATTTAGTATGACAGTTATACTGTCTTTTTGAGTTAGAAAAAACTAACTTGTGTCTTTACAAACCTTACAATTTTTATTTATTTTTTTCCAGTAAAACTCACAAAGATACTTTTCTCCAGGCATTATTAGCCATTTAGCATGTTTTGTTTATGAGTTATGTTTAAAACAATTTGGCGGTTATCTGTCAATATGAGTAAAACCTAATTTTTGTATTTGTAATCCTTAACAAAATACCTGATTCTGGTAAAAATCAAATATATTCAATATTACAGCCATTTTTTTTACGAATTGCAAGTTTGGTTTTGGAGTTATGTTTATAAAACTTTAATTTTTAGTATGACAGTTATACCATCATATTGAGTTAAAAAAAAAAAAAAAAACAGTATCTTTACAAACCTTACAAAATATTTTTTTCCAGTAAAAATCACAAAGATACATTTTTCCACGCATTATTAGTCATTTTGCATGTGTGTTTTAGGAGTTATGTTTAAATAACTGTCATATTGAGCGTGGCAGTTATACTGTCATTATGAGTAAAACCTAATTTTGGTATTGTAAACCTTACCACAATACCTGATTCTGATAAAACTCACATATATTTAATATTACAGGCATTTTTAAATGGATTGCATGTTTGGTTTTTGAGTTTGGTTTTGGAGTTATGTTTCTATAACTTTTTTTAGTTTGACAGTTATACCGTCATATTGAGTAAAAAAACTTGTGTCTTTGTAAACCTTACAAAAGATCATTACTCTAGTAAAACTAACAAAGATACATTTCTCCAGGTTTAATAGCCATTTTCATGTGTCGTTTATGACTTATGTTTAAATAACTGTCATATTGAGTGTGGCACTTATAATGTCACTATCAGTAAAACCTATTTTTTTTATTTGTCAACCTTACCAAAATACCTCATTTTGGTAAAACTCACATAGATTCAATATTACAGACATTTTTAGACGGATTGCAAGTTTGGTTTTGGAGTCATGTTTATATATTTTCTGCATGTAGTATGACAGTTATACTGTCATATTGAGTAAAAAAAACTAACGTGTGTCTTTACAAACCTTACAAATTGTTTTTCCTAGTAAAACTCACAAAGATACATTTCTCCAGGCATTATTAGCCATTTTGCATGTGTGGTTTAGGAGTTATGTTTACATAACTGTCAGATTGAATGTGACAGTATACTGTCATAGTGAGTAAAACCTAATTTTTGTATTTGTAAACCTTACCAAAATACCTGATTCTGGTAAAACTCACATAGATACAATATTACACATAGACATAAAACATGTTTGGTTTTGCAGTTATGTTTATACAACTTTCATATTTAGTATGACAGTTATACCATCATATTGAATAAAAAAAACTAATTTGTGTCTTTACAAACCTTACAAAATATTTTTTTTTCATTAAATTTCACAAAGATACATTTTTCCAGGCATTATTAGTCATTTTGCATTTGTTTTTTTAGGAGTTATGTTTAAAAAACTGTCATATTGCGTGTGGCAGTTATACTGTCATTATGAGTAAAACCTAATTTTTGTATTTGTAAACCTTACCAAAATACCTGATTTTGGTTAAACTCACATAGATTCATAATTACAGGCATTTTTAGACGGATTGCAAGTTTGGTTTTAGAGTTATGTGTATATAACTTTCATATTCAGTATGACAGTTATACTGTCAAATTGAGTAAAAAATAACAAACTTGTAATTTTAAAAACCTTAAAAAATATTTTTTTCCAATAAAATTCAGAGAGATACATTTTTCTCGGCATTATTAGTCATTTTGCATGTGTGGTTTAGGAGTTATGTTTAAATAGCTGTCAGATTGAATGTGACAGTACACTGTCATAGTGAGTAAAACCAATATTTTGTATTTGCAAAACTTACAAAAAAAAACTGATTTTAGTAAAACTCACATTGATACAATATCCATCCATCCATCTTCCTCCGCTTATCCGAGGTCGGGTCGCGGGGGCAGCAGCCTAAGCAGGGAAGCCCGGACTTCCCTCTCCCCAGCCACTTCGTCCAGCTCCTCCCAGGGGACCCCGAGGCGTTCCCAGGCCAGCCGGGAGATATAGTCTTCCCAACGTGTCCTGGGTCTTCCCCGCGGCCTCCTACCGGTCAGACGTGCCATAAACACCTCCCTAGGGAGGCGTTCGGGTGGCATCCTGACCAGATGCCCGAACCACCTCATCTGGCTCCTCTCGATGTGGAGGAGCAGCGGCTTTACTTTGAGCTCCTCCCGGATGGCAGAGCTTCTCACCCTATCTCTAATGGAGAGCCCCGCCACCCGGCGGAGGAAACTCATTTCGGCCGCTTGTACCCGTGATCTTGTCCTTTCGGTCATAACCCAAAGCTCATGACCATAGGTGAGGATGGGAACGTAGATCGACCGGTAAATTGAGAGCTTTGCCTTCCGGCTCAGCTCCTTCTTCACCACAACGGATCGATACAGCGTCCGCATTACTGAAGACGCCGCACCGATCCGCCTGTCGATCTCACGATCCACTCTTCCCCCACTCGTGAACAAGACTCCGAGGTACTTGAACTCCTCCACTTGGGGAAAAATCTCCTCCCCAACCCGGAGATGGCACTCCACCCTTTTCCGGGCGAGAACCATGGACTCGGACTTGGAGGTGCTGATTCTCATCCCAGTCGCTTCACACTCGGCTGCGAACCGATCCAGTGAGAGCTGAAGATCCTGGCCAGATGAAGCCATCAGGACCACATCATCTGCAAAAAGCAGAGACCTAATCCTGCAGCCACCAAACCATTCGAAGTGAGTCCGACTATATCTAGCCGGAACTTCTCCACCTCGCGCACTAGCTCAGGCTCCTTCCCCCCCAGCGAGGTGACGTTCCACGTCCCAAGAGCTAGCTTCTGTAGCCGAGGATCGGACCGCCAAGTGCCCTGCCTTCGGCTGCCGCCCAGCTCACATTGCACCCGACCTCCATGACCCCTGCTATGGGTGGTGAGCCCATTGGAGGGGGGACCCACGTTGCCTCTTCGGGCTGTGCCCGGCCGGGCCCCATGGGGGCAGGCCCGGCCACCAGGTGCTCGCCATCGTGCCCCACCTCCGGGCCTGGCTCCAGAGGGGGGCCCCGGTGACCCGCGTCCGGGCGAGGGAAATCTGGGTCCTTGTTTTTTATATTTCATGGAGGTCTTCGAGCTGCTCTTTGTCTGATCCCTCACCTAGGACCAGTTTGTCTTGGGAGACCCTACCAGGGGGCATAAAGCCCCCGGACAACATAGCTCCTAGGATCATTGGGACACGCAAACTCCTCTACCACGTTAAGGTGGCAGCTCAGAGAGGAGTGATACAATATTACAGGCATTTTTTAATGGATGTCCATCCATCCATCCATTTTCTACCGCTTATTCCCTTCGGGGTCGCGGGGGGCGCTGGAGCCTATGTCAGCTACAATCGAGCGGAAGGCGGGGTACACCCTGGAAATGTCGCCACCTCATCATATTAAGTAAAAAAAACTAAATTGGTTCTTTACAAACCTTACAAAATATGTTTTTCCAGTAATCTCACAAAGATACATTTCTCCAGGCATTATAGCCATTTTGCATGTGTGGTTTGGTAGTTATGTTTAAATAACTGTCAAATTGAATGTGACAGTATACTATCATGGTGAGTAAAACCAATATTTTGTAATTGCAAACCTTACTACAACAATTGATTTTCGTAAAACTCGCATGGATACAAAATTACAGGCATTTTTAAACATAATGCATGTTCTGTTTTGGAGTTATGTTTATATATGTTTTACATTTAGTATTAGAGTTATACTGTCATATTGTGTAAAAAAAACTAACTTGTGTCTTTATAAACCTTAAAAAAAAAATGTTTTCCAGTAAAACTCACAAAGATACATTTCTCCAGGCATGATTAGCCATTAACCATGTTTGGTTTAGAGTTATGTTTAAATAACTGTCATATTGCGTGTGGCACTGTCATTATGAGTAAAACCTATTTTTTGTATTTGTAAAATTACCAAAATAACTTACTCTGATAAAACTCACATGGATAAAATATTACAGGATTTTTTTTAGTCATAAAGCATGTTTCCATCATATTGAGTAAAAAAAACTAACTTGTGTCTATACAAACTTTACAAATTTTTTTTTTTTCACAAAAATACATTTCTCCAGTTATTATTAGCCACTTTGCATCCGTGGTTTAGAATTTGTGTTTAAATAAGATTGTCAGATTGAATGTGACAGTATACTGTCATAGTGAGTAAAACCTAATTTTTGTATTTGTAAACCTTAACAAAATACCTGATTCTAGTAAAACTCACATAGATTCAATATAACAGGCATTTTTAGACGGATTGCATGTTTGGTATTGGAGTTATGTTTATATAACTTTTACATTTATTATGACAGTTATACAAACATATTGAATAAAAAAAAACTATTTTGTGTCTTATCAAACCTTACAAAATATTTTTTTTCCTGTAAAACTCACAAAGATACATTTCTCCAGGCATTATTAGCCATTTTGCATTTGTGATTTAGGAGTTATGTTACATAACCGTCATATTGAGGGTGGCAGTTATACTGTCATTATGAGTAAAACCTAATTTTTGTATTTATAAACCTTACCAAAATTCCTGATTCTGGTAAAACTCACATAGATACAATATTACAGGCATTTTTAGACATAATGCATGTTTGGTTTTGGAGTTATGTTTATATACATTTTTCCAGGCATTATTAGCTATTTATCATGTTTGGTTTAGGAGTTATGTTTAAATAACTGTCATATCAAATAATGCAGTTATACTGTCATTATGAGTAAAACCCAAGTTTTGTATTTGTAAACCTTACCAAAATACCTGATTCTGGTAAAACTCATATAGATTCAATATTACAGGCAGTTTAAGACGGATTGCAAGTTTGGTTTAGGAATTATGTTTAAATTACTTTTATATTTAGTTTGACAGTTATACCATCATATTGAGTAAAAAAAACAAAACTTTTTTCTTTACAAACCTTACAAAATATTTTTTTCCAGTAATCTCACAAAGATACATTTCTCCAGGCATTATAGCCATTTTGCATGTGTGGTTTGGTAGTTATGTTTAAATAACTGTCAAATTGAATGTGACAGTATACTATCATGGTGAGTAAAACCAATATTTTGTAATTGCAAACCTTACTACAACAATTGATTTTCGTAAAACTCGCATGGATACAAAATTACAGGCATTTTTAAACATAATGCATGTTCTGTTTTGGAGTTATGTTTATATATGTTTTACATTTAGTATTAGAGTTATACTGTCATATTGTGTAAAAAAAACTAACTTGTGTCTTTATAAACCTTAAAAAAAAAATGTTTTCCAGTAAAACTCACAAAGATACATTTCTCCAGGCATGATTAGCCATTAACCATGTTTGGTTTAGAGTTATGTTTAAATAACTGTCATATTGCGTGTGGCACTGTCATTATGAGTAAAACCTATTTTTTGTATTTGTAAAATTACCAAAATAACTTACTCTGATAAAACTCACATGGATAAAATATTACAGGATTTTTTTTAGTCATAAAGCATGTTTCCATCATATTGAGTAAAAAAAACTAACTTGTGTCTATACAAACTTTACAAAATATTTTTTTTCCAGTAAAACTCACAAAAATACATTTCTCCAGTTATTATTAGCCACTTTGCATCCGTGGTTTAGAATTTGTGTTTAAATAAGATTGTCAGATTGAATGTGACAGTATACTGTCATAGTGAGTAAAACCTAATTTTTGTATTTGTAAACCTTAACAAAATACCTGATTCTAGTAAAACTCACATAGATTCAATATAACAGGCATTTTTAGACGGATTGCATGTTTGGTATTGGAGTTATGTTTATATAACTTTTACATTTATTATGACAGTTATACAAACATATTGAATAAAAAAAAACTATTTTGTGTCTTATCAAACCTTACAAAATATTTTTTTTCCTGTAAAACTCACAAAGATACATTTGTCCAGGCATTATTAGCCATTTTGCATTTGTGATTTAGGAGTTATGTTACATAACCGTCATATTGAGGGTGGCAGTTATACTGTCATTATGAGTAAAACCTAATTTTTGTATTTATAAACCTTACCAAAATTCCTGATTCTGGTAAAACTCACATAGATACAATATTACAGGCATTTTTAGACATAATGCATGTTTGGTTTTGGAGTTATGTTTATATACATTTTTCCAGGCATTATTAGCTATTTATCATGTTTGGTTTAGGAGTTATGTTTAAATAACTGTCATATCAAATAATGCAGTTATACTGTCATTATGAGTAAAACCCAAGTTTTGTATTTGTAAACCTTACCAAAATACCTGATTCTGGTAAAACTCATATAGATTCAATATTACAGGCAGTTTAAGACGGATTGCAAGTTTGGTTTAGGAATTATGTTTAAATTACTTTTATATTTAGTTTGACAGTTATACCATCATATTGAGTAAAAAAAACAAAACTTTTTTCTTTACAAACCTTACAAAATATTTTTTTCCAGTAATCTCACAAAGATACATTTCTCCAGGCATTATAGCCATTTTGCATGTGTGGTTTGGTAGTTATGTTTAAATAACTGTCAAATTGAATGTGACAGTATACTATCATGGTGAGTAAAACCAATATTTTGTAATTGCAAACCTTACTACAACAATTGATTTTCGTAAAACTCGCATGGATACAAAATTACAGGCATTTTTAAACATAATGCATGTTCTGTTTTGGAGTTATGTTTATATATGTTTTACATTTAGTATTAGAGTTATACTGTCATATTGTGTAAAAAAAACTAACTTGTGTCTTTATAAACCTTAAAAAAAAAATGTTTTCCAGTAAAACTCACAAAGATACATTTCTCCAGGCATGATTAGCCATTAACCATGTTTGGTTTAGAGTTATGTTTAAATAACTGTCATATTGCGTGTGGCACTGTCATTATGAGTAAAACCTATTTTTTGTATTTGTAAAATTACCAAAATAACTTACTCTGATAAAACTCACATGGATAAAATATTACAGGATTTTTTTTAGTCATAAAGCATGTTTCCATCATATTGAGTAAAAAAAACTAACTTGTGTCTATACAAACTTTACAAAATATTTTTTTTCCAGTAAAACTCACAAAAATACATTTCTCCAGTTATTATTAGCCACTTTGCATCCGTGGTTTAGAATTTGTGTTTAAATAAGATTGTCAGATTGAATGTGACAGTATACTGTCATAGTGAGTAAAACCTAATTTTTGTATTTGTAAACCTTAACAAAATACCTGATTCTAGTAAAACTCACATAGATTCAATATAACAGGCATTTTTAGACGGATTGCATGTTTGGTATTGGAGTTATGTTTATATAACTTTTACATTTATTATGACAGTTATACAAACATATTGAATAAAAAAAAACTATTTTGTGTCTTATCAAACCTTACAAAATATTTTTTTTCCTGTAAAACTCACAAAGATACATTTGTCCAGGCATTATTAGCCATTTTGCATTTGTGATTTAGGAGTTATGTTACATAACCGTCATATTGAGGGTGGCAGTTATACTGTCATTATGAGTAAAACCTAATTTTTGTATTTATAAACCTTACCAAAATTCCTGATTCTGGTAAAACTCACATAGATACAATATTACAGGCATTTTTAGACATAATGCATGTTTGGTTTTGGAGTTATGTTTATATACATTTTTCCAGGCATTATTAGCTATTTATCATGTTTGGTTTAGGAGTTATGTTTAAATAACTGTCATATCAAATAATGCAGTTATACTGTCATTATGAGTAAAACCCAAGTTTTGTATTTGTAAACCTTACCAAAATACCTGATTCTGGTAAAACTCATATAGATTCAATATTACAGGCAGTTTAAGACGGATTGCAAGTTTGGTTTAGGAATTATGTTTAAATTACTTTTATATTTAGTTTGACAGTTATACCATCATATTGAGTAAAAAAAACAAAACTTTTTTCTTTACAAACCTTACAAAATATTTTTTTCCAGTAATCTCACAAAGATACATTTCTCCAGGCATTATAGCCATTTTGCATGTGTGGTTTGGTAGTTATGTTTAAATAACTGTCAAATTGAATGTGACAGTATACTATCATGGTGAGTAAAACCAATATTTTGTAATTGCAAACCTTACTACAACAATTGATTTTCGTAAAACTCGCATGGATACAAAATTACAGGCATTTTTAAACATAATGCATGTTCTGTTTTGGAGTTATGTTTATATATGTTTTACATTTAGTATTAGAGTTATACTGTCATATTGAGTAAAAAAACTAACTTGTGTCTTTATAAACCTTAAAAAAATTTTTTTTCCAGTAAAACTCACAAAGATACATTTCTCCAGGCATGATTAGCCATTAACCATGTTTGGTTTAGAGTTATGTTTAAATAACTGTCATATTGCGTGTGGCACTGTCATTATGAGTAAAACCTATTTTTTGTATTTGTAAAATTACCAAAATAACTTACTCTGATAAAACTCACATGGATAAAATATTACAGGATTTTTTTTAGACATAAAGCATGTTTCCATCATATTGAGTAAAAAAAACTAACTTGTGTCTATACAAACTTTACAAAATATTTTTTTTCCAGTAAAACTCACAAAAATACATTTCTCCAGTTATTATTAGCCACTTTGCATCCGTGGTTTAGAATTTGTGTTTAAATAAGATTGTCAGATTGAATGTGACAGTATACTGTCATAGTGAGTAAAACCTAATTTTTGTATTTGTAAACCTTAACAAAATACCTGATTCTAGTAAAACTCACATAGATTCAATATAACAGGCATTTTTAGACGGATTGCATGTTTGGTATTGGAGTTATGTTTATATAACTTTTACATTTATTATGACAGTTATACAAACATATTGAATAAAAAAAAACTATTTTGTGTCTTATCAAACCTTACAAAATATTTTTTTTCCTGTAAAACTCACAAAGATACATTTCTCCAGGCATTATTAGCCATTTTGCATTTGTGGTTTAGGAGTTATGTTACATAACCGTCATATTGAGGGTGGCAGTTATACTGTCATTATGAGTAAAACCTAATTTTTGTATTTATAAACCTTACCAAAATTCCTGATTCTGGTAAAACTCACATAGATACAATATTACAGGCATTTTTAGACATAATGCATGTTTGGTTTTGGAGTTATGTTTATATACATTTTTCCAGGCATTATTAGCTATTTATCATGTTTGGTTTAGGAGTTATGTTTAAATAACTGTCATATCAAATAATGCAGTTATACTGTCATTATGAGTAAAACCCAAGTTTTGTATTTGTAAACCTTACCAAAATACCTGATTCTGGTAAAACTCATATAGATTCAATATTACAGGCAGTTTAAGACGGATTGCAAGTTTGGTTTAGGAATTATGTTTAAATTACTTTTATATTTAGTTTGACAGTTATACCATCATATTGAGTAAAAAAAACAAAACTTTTTTCTTTACAAACCTTACAAAATATTTTTTTCCAGTAATCTCACAAAGATACATTTCTCCAGGCATTATAGCCATTTTGCATGTGTGGTTTGGTAGTTATGTTTAAATAACTGTCAAATTGAATGTGACAGTATACTATCATGGTGAGTAAAACCAATATTTTGTAATTGCAAACCTTACTACAACAATTGATTTTCGTAAAACTCGCATGGATACAAAATTACAGGCATTTTTAAACATAATGCATGTTCTGTTTTGGAGTTATGTTTATATATGTTTTACATTTAGTATTAGAGTTATACTGTCATATTGAGTAGAAAAAACTAACTTGTGTCTTTATAAACCTTAAAAAAAAATGTTTTCCAGTAAAACTCACAAAGATACATTTCTCCAGGCATGATTAGCCATTAACCATGTTTGGTTTAGAGTTATGTTTAAATAACTGTCATATTGCGTGTGGCACTGTCATTATGAGTAAAACCTATTTTTTGTATTTGTAAAATTACCAAAATAACTTACTCTGATAAAACTCACATGGATAAAATATTACAGGATTTTTTTTAGACATAAAGCATGTTTCCATCATATTGAGTAAAAAAAACTAACTTGTGTCTATACAAACTTTACAAAATATTTTTTTTCCAGTAAAACTCACAAAAATACATTTCTCCAGTTATTATTAGCCACTTTGCATCCGTGGTTTAGAATTTGTGTTTAAATAAGATTGTCAGATTGAATGTGACAGTATACTGTCATAGTGAGTAAAACCTAATTTTTGTATTTGTAAACCTTAACAAAATACCTGATTCTAGTAAAACTCACATAGATTCAATATAACAGGCATTTTTAGACGGATTGCATGTTTGGTATTGGAGTTATGTTTATATAACTTTTACATTTATTATGACAGTTATACAAACATATTGAATAAAAAAAAATATTTTGTGTCTTATCAAACCTTACAAAATATTTTTTTTCCTGTAAAACTCACAAAGATACATTTCTCCAGGCATTATTAGCCATTTTGCATTTGTGGTTTAGGAGTTATGTTACATAACCGTCATATTGAGGGTGGCAGTTATACTGTCATTATGAGTAAAACCTAATTTTTGTATTTATAAACCTTACCAAAATTCCTGATTCTGGTAAAACTCACATAGATACAATATTACAGGCATTTTTAGACATAATGCATGTTTGGTTTTGGAGTTATGTTTATATACATTTTTCCAGGCATTATTAGCTATTTATCATGTTTGGTTTAGGAGTTATGTTTAAATAACTGTCATATCAAATAATGCAGTTATACTGTCAGTATGAGTAAAACCCAAGTTTTGTATTTGTAAACCTTACCAAAATACCTGATTCTGGTAAAACTCATATAGATTCAATATTATAGGCAGTTTAAGACGGATTGCAAGTTTGGTTTAGGAATTATGTTTAAATTACTTTTATATTTAGTTTGACAGTTATACCATCATATTGAGTAAAAAAAACAAAACTTTTTTCTTTACAAACCTTACAAAATATTTTTTTCCAGTAATCTCACAAAGATACATTTCTCCAGGCATTATAGCCATTTTGCATGTGTGGTTTGGTAGTTATGTTTAAATAACTGTCAAATTGAATGTGACAGTATACTATCATGGTGAGTAAAACCAATATTTTGTAATTGCAAACCTTACTACAACAATTGATTTTCGTAAAACTCGCATGGATACAAAATTACAGGCATTTTTAAACATAATGCATGTTCTGTTTTGGAGTTATGTTTATATATGTTTTACATTTAGTATTAGAGTTATACTGTCATATTGAGTAAAAAAAACTAACTTGTGTCTTTATAAACCTTAAAAAAAAATGTTTTCCAGTAAAACTCACAAAGATACATTTCTCCAGGCATGATTAGCCATTAACCATGTTTGGTTTAGAGTTATGTTTAAATAACTGTCATATTGCGTGTGGCACTGTCATTATGAGTAAAACCTATTTTTTGTATTTGTAAAATTACCAAAATAACTTACTCTGATAAAACTCACATGGATAAAATATTACAGGATTTTTTTTAGACATAAAGCATGTTTCCATCATATTGAGTAAAAAAAACTAACTTGTGTCTATACAAACTTTACAAAATATTTTTTTTCCAGTAAAACTCACAAAAATACATTTCTCCAGTTATTATTAGCCACTTTGCATCCGTGGTTTAGAATTTGTGTTTAAATAAGATTGTCAGATTGAATGTGACAGTATACTGTCATAGTGAGTAAAACCTAATTTTTGTATTTGTAAACCTTAACAAAATACCTGATTCTAGTAAAACTCACATAGATTCAATATAACAGGCATTTTTAGACGGATTGCATGTTTGGTATTGGAGTTATGTTTATATAACTTTTACATTTATTATGACAGTTATACAAACATATTGAATAAAAAAAAACTATTTTGTGTCTTATCAAACCTTACAAAATATTTTTTTTCCTGTAAAACTCACAAAGATACATTTCTCCAGGCATTATTAGCCATTTTGCATTTGTGGTTTAGGAGTTATGTTACATAACCGTCATATTGAGGGTGGCAGTTATACTGTCATTATGAGTAAAACCTAATTTTTGTATTTATAAACCTTACCAAAATTCCTGATTCTGGTAAAACTCACATAGATACAATATTACAGGCATTTTTAGACATAATGCATGTTTGGTTTTGGAGTTATGTTTATATACATTTTTCCAGGCATTATTAGCTATTTATCATGTTTGGTTTAGGAGTTATGTTTAAATAACTGTCATATCAAATAATGCAGTTATACTGTCAGTATGAGTAAAACCCAAGTTTTGTATTTGTAAACCTTACCAAAATACCTGATTCTGGTAAAACTCATATAGATTCAATATTACAGGCAGTTTAAGACGGATTGCAAGTTTGGTTTAGGAGTTTGGTTTTGGAATGATGTTTATATTACTTTTATATTCATCCATCCATCCATCCATCTTCTTCCGCTTATCCGAGGTCGGGTCGCGGGGGCAGCAGCCTAAGCAGGGAAGCCCAGACTTCCCTCTCCCCAGCCACTTCGTCCAGCTCTTCCTGTGGGACCCCGAGGCGTTCCCAGGCCAGCCGGGAGACATAGTCTTCCCAACGTGTCCTGGGTCTTCCCCGTGGCCTCCTACCGGTCGGACGTGCCCTAAACACCTCCCTAGGGAGGCGTTCGGGTGGCATCCTGACCAGATGCCCGAACAACCTCATCTGGCTCCTCTCGATGTGGAGGAGCAGCGGCTTTACTTTGAGCTCTCCCCGGATGGCAGAGCTTCTCACACCCTATCTCTAAGGGAGAGCCCCGCCACACGGCGGAGGAAAATCATTTCGGCCGCTTGTACCCGTGATCTTGTCCTTTCGGTCATAACCCAAAGCTCATGACCGGGTTAGCGAGAACCATGCACTGGGACTTGGAGGTCCGAGTCCATGGTCCATCCCAGTCGCTTCACACTCGGCTGCGAACCGATCCAGTGAGAGCTGAAGATCCTGGCCAGATGAAGCCAACAGGACCTTGACTGCGCCTATAAATTCTGTCCATAAAAGTTATGAACAGAATCGGTGACAAAGGGCAGCCTTGGCGGAGTCCAACCCTCACTGGAAACGTGTCCGACTTACTGCCGGCAATGCGGACCAAGCTCTGGCACTGAGCATACAGAGAGCGGACTGCCACAATCAGACAGTCCGATACCCCATACTCTCTGAGCACTCCCCACAGGACTTCCCGAGGGACACGGTCGAATGCCTTCTCCAAGTCCACAAAACACATGTAGACTGGTTGGGCAAACTCCCATGTACCCTCAAGGACCCTGCCGAGAGAATAGAGCTGGTCCACAGTTCCACGACCAGGACGAAAACCACACTGTTCCTCCTGAATCCGAGGTTCGACTATCCGGCGTAGCCTCCTCTCCAGTACACCTGAAGAGACCTTACCGGGAAGGCTGAGGAGTGTGATCCCACGATAGTTAGAGCACACCCTCCGGTTCCCCTTCTTAAAGAGAGGAACCACCACCCCGGTCTGCCAATCCAGAGGTACTGCCCCCGATGTCCACGCGATGCTGCAGAGTCTTGTCAACCAAGACAGCCCCACAGCATCCAGAGCCTTAAGGAACTCCGGGCGGATCTCATCTAGCCCTGGGGCCTTGCCACCGAGGAGCTTTTTAACTACCTCAGCAACCTCAGCCCCAGAAATAGGAGAGCCCACCACAGACTCCCCAGGCACTGCTTCCTCATAAGAAGACGTGTTGGTGGGATTGAGGAGGTCTTCGAAGTATTCCCTCCACCGATCCACAGTCCGCAGTCGAGGTCAGCAGAACAACATCCTCGCCATACACGGTGTTGATAGTGCACTGCTTCCCCTTCCTGAGGCGGCGGCTGGTGGTCCAGAATTGCTTCGAAGCCGTCCGGAAGTCATTTTCCAGCGCTTCCCCGAACTCCTCCCATGTCCGAGTTTTTGCCTCTGCGACCGCTGAAGCCGCACACCTGTCGGTACCTGTCCGCTGCCTCAGGAGTCCTATGAGCCAAAAGAACCCGATAGGACTCCTTCTTCAGCTTGACGGCATCCCTCACCGCCGGTGTCCACCAACGGGTTCTAGGATTACCGCCACGACAAGCACCAACTACCTTGCGGCCACAGCTCCAATCAGCCGCCTCGACAATAGAGGCGCGGAACATGGTCCATTCGGACTCAATGTCCAGCACCTCCCTCGTGACATGTTCAAAGTTCTTCCGGAGATGGGAATTGAAACTCTCTCTGACAGGAGACTCTGCCAGACGTTCCCAGCAAACCCTCACAATGCGTTTGGGCCTGCCAGGTCTGTCCGGCATCCTCCCCCACCATCGCAGCCAACTCACCAACAGGTGGTGATCGGTAGAAAGCTCCGCCCCTCTCTTCACCCGAGTATCCAAAACATGAGGCCGCAAATCCGATGACACAACTACAAAGTCGATCATGGAACTGCGGCCTAGGGTGTCCTGGTGCCAAGTGCACATATGGACACCCTTATGTTTGAACATGGTGTTCGTTATGGAAAATCTGTGACGGGCACAAAAGTCCAATAACAAAACACCGCTCGGGTTCAGATCCGGGCAGCCATTCTTCCCAATCACGCCTCTCCAGGTTTCACTGTCGTTGCCAACATGAGCATTGAAGTCCCCCAGTAGCATGAGGGAATCACCCGGGGGAGCACTCTCAAGTACTCCCTCGAGTGAATCCAAAAAGGGTGGGTACTCTGAGCTGCGGTTTGGCGCGTAAGCGCAAACCACAGTCAGGACCCGTTCCCCCACCCGAAGGCGGAGGGAAGCTACCCTCTCGTCCACCGGGTTGAACTCCAACGTACAGGCTCTGAGCCGGGGGGAAACAAGAATTGCCAACCCCAGCCCGTCGCCTTTCACTGCCGGCAACACCAGAGTGGAAGAGAGTCCAGCCCCTCTCGAGAGAACTGGTTCCAGAGCTCTTGCTGTGCGTCGAAGTGAGTCCGACTATATCTAACCGGAACTTCTCCACTTCGCGCACTAGCTCAGGCTCCTTCCCCCCCAGCGAGGTGACGTTCCACGTCCCAAGAGCTAGCTTCTGTAGCCGAGGATCGGACCGCCAAGTGCCCTGCCTTCGGCTGCCGCCCAGCTCACATCGCACCCGACCTCTATGACCCCTGCTATGGATGGTGAGCCCATTGGAGGGGGGACCCACGTTGCCTCTTCGGGCTGTGCCCGGCCGGGCCCCATGTCAGGCGCTCGCCATCGTGCCCCACCTCCGGGCCTGGCTCCAGAGGGGGTCCCGGGCGAGGGAAATCTGGGTCCTTGTTTTTTATTATTCATGGAGGTCTTCGAGCTGCTCTTTGTCTGATCCCTCATAGGACCAGTTTGTCTTGGGAGACCCTACCAGGGGGCGTAAAGCCCCCGGACAACATAGCTCCTAGGATCATTGGGACACGCAAACTCCTCTACCACGTTAAGGTGGCAGCTCAGAGAGACAGTTATACCATCATATTGAGTAAAAAAAAACAACAACATTTCTTTACAAACCTTAAAAATATTTGTTTCTAGTAAAACTCGCAAAGATACATTTCTCCAGGCATTATTAGCCATTTAGCATGTTTGGTTTAGGAGTTATGTTTAAATAACTGTTATTTTGAATATGGCAGTTATACTGTCATTATGAGTAAAACCCAATTTTTGTATTCGTAAACCTTACAAAAAAATACCTGATTCTGGTCAAACTCACATAGATTCACTATTACAGGCATTTGTAGACGTATTGCAAGTTTGGTTTTGGAGTAATGTTTATTTAACTTTCATATTTAGTATGACAGTTATACTGTCATATTAAGTGAAAAAAACTAACTTGTTTCTTTACAAACCTTATAAAAAAAAACGTTTTCCAGGAAAACTCACAGATACATTTCTCCAGGCATAATTAGCCATTTATTACTGTCATAATGAGTAAAAAACTACTTTTTGTGTTTGCAAGCCTTAAAATAGCATATGTTTCGAGTAAAACTCACAAGGATGCATTGTTTCAGGCTTTTTTTTAACCTATTTGCATGTGTGGTTAGGGAGTTAAGCTTAAATAACAGTCAAATTGAATGTAGCAGTTAACTGTCATTATGAGTAAACCCCTAATTTATGTAATTGTACACCTTACCAAATTAACTGATTCTTGTAAAACTCTCAGAGATACAATATTTTAGGCATTTTTAGACATAATCCATGTTTAGTTTTGGAGTTATGTTTATATAACTTTCATATTTTGTATGACAGTTATACTGTCATATTGCATTAAAAAAACTAACTTGCCTCTTGCAAAACTTACAAAATATAATTTTTCTAGTAAAACTAACAAAGATACATGTCTTCAGGCATTATTAGACATGTTGCATGTTTGGTGTAGGAATTATGTTGAAAAACATTTTTATTGCTTATTTCGCATTATCTCAGGATTTTAAGAACTTTACTGTCATAATGAGTAAAAAACTACTTTTTGTGTTTGCAAGCCTTAAAATAGCAAATGTTTCGAGTAAAACTCACAAGGATGCATTGTTTTAGGCTTTATTAACCTATTTGCATGTGTGATTAGGAAGTTATGTTTAAATAACAGTCAAATTGAATGTAGCAGTTATACTGTCATTATGAAAAAAAAACAATTTTTGTATTTGTAAACCTTACCAAATTACCTGATTCTGGTAAAACTCACATAGATACAATATTTTAGGCATTTTTAGACATAATGCATGTTCAATTTTGGAGTTATGTTTATATATATTTCATATTTGGTATGACAGTTATACTGTCATATTGAATTAAAAAAACTAACTTGCCTCTTTGCAAAACTTACAAAATATAATTTTTCTAGTAAAACTAACAAAGATACATATCTTCACGCATTATCAGACATGTTGCATGTTTGGTGTAGGAATTATGTTGAAAAACATTTTTATTGCTTATTTCGCATTATCTCAGGATTTTAAGAACATTACTGTCATAATGAGTAAAAAACTACTTTTTGTGTTTGCAAGCCTTAAAATAGCATATGTTTCAAATAAAACTCACAAGGTTGCATTGTTTTAGGCTTTATTAACCTATTTGCATGTGTGATTAGGAAGTTATGTTTAAATAACAGTCAAATTGAATGTAGCAGTTATACTGTCATTATGAAAAAAAAACAATTTTTGTATTTGTAAACCTTACCAAATTACCTGATTCTGGTAAAACTCACATAGATACAATATTTTAGGCATTTTTAGACATAATGCATGTTCAATTTTGGAGTTATGTTTATATATATTTCATATTTGGTATGACAGTTATACTGTCATATTGAATTAAAAAAACTAACTTGCCTCTTTGCAAAACTTACAAAATATATTTTTTCTAGTAAAACTAACAAAGATACATATCTTCACGCATTACTAGACATGTTGCATGTTTGGTGTAGGAATTATGTTGAAAAACATTTTTATTGCTTATTTCGCATTATCTCAGGATTTTAAGAACATTACTGTCAAAATGAGTAAAAAAATACTTTTTGTGTTTGCAAGCCTTAAAATAGCATATGTTTCGAGTAAAACTCACAAGGATGCATTGTTTTAGGCTTTATTAACCTATTTGCATGTGTGATTAGGAAGTTATGTTTAAATAACAGTCAAATTGAATGTAGCAGTTATACTGTCATTATGAAAAAAAAAAAAAAATTTGTATTTGTAAACCTTACCAAATTACCTGATTCTGGTGAAACTCACATATATACAATATTACAGGCAATTTTAGACATAATGCATGTTTAGGTTTGGAGTTTTGTTTATATAACTTTCATATTTGGTATGACAGTTATACTGTCATATTGAATTAAAAAAACTTATTTGCCTCTTTGCAAAACTTATAAAAGATCATTTTTCTAGTAAAACTAACAAAGATACATGTCTTCAGGCATTATTAGACATGTTGCATGTTTGGTGTAGGAATTATGTTGAAAAACATTTTTATTGCTTATTTTGCATTATCTCAGGATTTTAAGAACATTAATGTCAAAATGAGTAAAAAACTACTTTTTGTGTTTGCAAGCCTAAAATAGCATATGTTTCGAGTAAAACTCACAAGGATGCATTGTTTTAGGCTTTATTAACCTATTTTGCATGTGTGGTTAGGGAGTTATGTTTAAATAACAGTCAAATTGAATGTAGCAGTTAACTGTCATTATGAGTAAACCCCTAATTTATGTAATTGTACACCTTACCAAAATAACTGATTCTTGTAAAACTCACATAGATACAATATTTTAGGCATTTTTAGACATAATGCATTTTCAGTTTTGGAGTTATGTTTATATAACTTTCATATTTGGTATGTCATATTGAATTAAAAAAACTTATTTGCCTCTTTGCAAAACTTACAAAATATAATTTTTCTAGTAAAACTAACAAAGATACATATCTTCACGCATTATCAGACATGTTGCATGTTTGGTGTAGGAATTATGTTGAAAAACATTTTTATTGCTTATTTCGCATTATCTCAGGATTTTAAGAACATTACTGTCATAATGAGTAAAAAACTACTTTTTGTGTTTGCAAGCCTTAAAATAGCATATGTTTCGAGTAAAACTCACAAGGATGCATTGTTTTAGGCTTTATTAACCTATTTGCATGTGTGATTAGGAAGTTATGTTTAAATAACAGTCAAATTGAATGTAGCAGTTATACTGTCTGTATGAAAAAAAAACAATTTTTGTATTTGTAAACCTTACCAAATTACCTGATTCTGGTAAAACTCACATAGATACAATATTTTAGGCATTTTTAGACATAATGCATGTTCAATTTTGGAGTTATGTTTATATATATTTCATATTTGGTATGACAGTTATACTGTCATATTGCATTAAAAAAACTAACTTGCCTCTTTGCAAAACTTACAAAATATAATTTTTCTAGTAAAACTAACAAAGATACATATCTTCACGCATTATCAGACATGTTGCATGTTTGGTGTAGGAATTATGTTGAAAAACATTTTTATTGCTTATTTCGCATTATCTCAGGATTTTAAGAACAGTACTGTCACAATGAGTAAAAAACTACTTTTTGTGTTTGCAAGCCTTAAAATAGCATATGTTTCGAGTAAAACCCACAAGGATGCATTGTTTTAGGCTTTATTAACCTATTTGCATGTGTGATTAGGAAGTTATGTTTAAATAACAGTCAAATTGAATGTAGCAGTTACACTGTCATTATGAAAAAAAAAAAAATTTTGTATTTGTAAACCTTACCAAATTACCTGATTCTGGTGAAACTCACATATATACAATATTACAGGCAATTTTAGACATAATGCATGTTTAGGTTTGGAGTTTTGTTTATATAACTTTCATATTTGGTATGACAGTTATACTGTCATATTGAATTAAAAAAACTTATTTGCCTCTTTGCAAAACTTATAAAAGATCATTTTTCTAGTAAAACTAACAAAGATACATGTCTACAGAAATTATTAGACATGTTGCATGTTTGGTGTAGGAATTATGTTGAAAAACATTTTTATTGCTTATTTTGCATTATCTCAGGATTTTAGGAACATTACTGTCATAATGAGTAAAAAACTACTTTTTGTGCTTGCAAGCCTAAAATAGCATATGTTTCGAGTAAAACTCACAAGGATGCATTGTTTTAGGCTTTATTAACCTATTTTGCATGTGTGGTTAGGGAGTTATGTTTAAATAACAGTCAAATTGAATGTAGCAGTTAACTGTCATTATGAGTAAACCCCTAATTTATGTAATTGTACACCTTACCAAAATAACTGATTCTTGTAAAACTCACATAGATACAATATTTTAGGCATTTTTAGACATAATGCATGTTCAGTTTTGGAGTTATGTTTATATAACTTTCATATTTGGTATGTCATATTGAATTAAAAAAACTTATTTGCCTCTTTGCAAAACTTACAAAATATATTTTTTCTAGTAAAACTAACAAAGATACATATCTTCATGCATTATCAGACATGTTGCATGTTTGGTGTAGGAATTATGTTGAAAAACATTTTTATTGCTTATTTCGCATTATCTCAGGATTTTAAGAACATTACTGTCATAATGAGTAAAAAACTACTTTTTGTGTTTGCAAGCCTTAAAATAGCATATGTTTCGAGTAAAACTCACAAGGATGCATTGTTTTAGGCTTTATTAACCTATTTGCATGTGTGATTAGGAAGTTATGTTTAAATAACAGTCAAATTGAATGTAGCAGTTATACTGTCATTATGAAAAAAAAACAATTTTTGTATTTGTAAACCTTACCAAATTACCTGATTCTGGTAAAACTCACACAGATACAATATTTTTGGCATTTTTAGACATAATGCATGTTCAATTTTGGAGTTATGTTTATATATAATTCATATTTGGTATGACAGTTATACTGTCATATTGAATTAAAAAAACTAACTTGCCTCTTTGCAAAACTTACAAAATATATTTTTTCTAGTAAAACTAACAAAGATACATGTCTTCAGTTATTATTAGACATGTTGCATGTTTGGTGTAGGAATTATGTTGAAAAACATTTTTATTGCTTATTTCGCATTATCTCTGGATTTTAAGAACTTTTCTGTCATAATGAGTAAAAAACTACTTTTTGTGTTTGCAAGCCTTAAAATAGCAAATGTTTCGAGTAAAACTCACAGGGATGCATTGTTTTAGGCTTTATTAACCTATTTGCATGTGTGGTTAGGAAGTTATGTTTAAATAACAGTCAAATTGAATGTAGCAGTTATACTGTCATTATGAAAAAAAAACAATTTTTTATTTGTAAACCTTACCAAATTACCTGATTCTGGTAAAACTCACATAGATACAATATTTTAGGCATTTTTAGACATAATGCATGTTCAATTTTGGAGTTATGTTCATATATATTTCATATTTGGTATGACAGTTATACTGTCATATTGCATTAAAAAAACTAACTTGCCTCTTTGCAAAACTTACAAAATATAATTTTTCTAGTAAAACTAACAAAGATACATATCTTCAAGCATTATCAGACATGTTGCATGTTTGGTGTAGGAATTATGTTGAAAAACATTTTTATTGCTTATTTCGCATTATCTCAGGATTTTAAGAACATTACTGTCATAATGAGTAAAAAACTACTTTTTGTGTTTGCAAGCCTTAAAATAGCATATGTTTCGAGTAAAACCCACAAGGATGCATTGTTTTAGGCTTTATTAACCTATTTGCATGTGTGATTAGGAAGTTATGTTTAAATAACAGTCAAATTGAATGTAGCAGTTATACTGTCATGAAAAAAAAAACATTTTTGTATTTGTAAACCTTACCAAATTACCTGATTCTGGTGAAACTCACATATATACAATATTACAGGCAATTTTAGACATAATGGATGTTTAGGTTTGGAGTTTTGTTTATATAACTTTCATATTTGGTATGACAGTTATACTGTCATATTGAATTAAAAAAACTTATTTGCCTCTTTGCAAAACTTATAAAAGATCATTTTTCTAGTAAAACTAACAAAGATACATGTCTTCAGGCATTATTAGACATGTTGCATGTTTGGTGTAGGAATTATGTTGAAAAACATTTTTATTGCTTATTTCGCATTATCTCTGGATTTTAAGAACTTTTCTGTCATAATGAGTAAAAAACTACTTTTTGTGTTTGCAAGCCTTAAAATAGCAAATGTTTCGAGTAAAACTCACAGGGATGCATTGTTTTAGGCTTTATTAACCTATTTGCATGTGTGATTAGGAAGTTATGTTTAAATAACAGTCAAATTGAATGTAGCAGTTATACTGTCATTATGAAAAAAAAACAATTTTTTATTTGTAAACCTTACCAAATTACCTGATTCTGGTAAAACTCACATAGATACAATATTTTAGGCATTTTTAGACATAATGCATGTTCAATTTTGGAGTTATGTTCATATATATTTCATATTTGGTATGACAGTTATACTGTCATATTGCATTAAAAAAACTAACTTGCCTCTTTGCAAAACTTACAAAATATAATTTTTCTAGTAAAACTAACAAAGATACATATCTTCAAGCATTATCAGACATGTTGCATGTTTGGTGTAGGAATTATGTTGAAAAACATTTTTATTGCTTATTTCGCATTATCTCAGGATTTTAAGAACATTACTGTCATAATGAGTAAAAAACTACTTTTTGTGTTTGCAAGCCTTAAAATAGCATATGTTTCGAGTAAAACCCACAAGGATGCATTGTTTTAGGCTTTATTAACCTATTTGCATGTGTGATTAGGAAGTTATGTTTAAATAACAGTCAAATTGAATGTAGCAGTTATACTGTCATGAAAAAAAAAACATTTTTGTATTTGTAAACCTTACCAAATTACCTGATTCTGGTGAAACTCACATATATACAATATTACAGGCAATTTTAGACATAATGGATGTTTAGGTTTGGAGTTTTGTTTATATAACTTTCATATTTGGTATGACAGTTATACTGTCATATTGAATTAAAAAAACTTATTTGCCTCTTTGCAAAACTTATAAAAGATCATTTTTCTAGTAAAACTAACAAAGATACATGTCTTCAGGCATTATTAGACATGTTGCATGTTTGGTGTAGGAATTATGTTGAAAAACATTTTTATTGCTTATTTCGCATTATCTCTGGATTTTAAGAACTTTTCTGTCATAATGAGTAAAAAACTACTTTTTGTGTTTGCAAGCCTTAAAATAGCAAATGTTTCAAGTAAAACTCACAGGGATGCATTGTTTTAGGCTTTATTAACCTATTTGCATGTGTGATTAGGAAGTTATGTTTAAATAACAGTCAAATTGAATGTAGCAGTTATACTGTCATTATGAAAAAAAAACAATTTTTTATTTGTAAACCTTACCAAATTACCTGATTCTGGTGAAACTCAAATATATACAATATTACAGGCAATTTTAGACATAATGCATGTTTAGGTTTGGAGTTTTGTTTATATAACTTTCATATTTGGTATGACAGTTATACTGTCATATTGAATTAAAAAAACTTATTTGCCTCTTTGCAAAACTTATAAAAGATCATTTTTCTAGTAAAACTAACAAAGATACATGTCTTCAGGCATTATTAGACATGTTGCATGTTTGGTGTAGGAATTATGTTGAAAAACATTTTTATTGCTTATTTTGCATTATCTCAGGATTTTAAGAACAGTACTGTCAAAATGAGTAAAAAACTACTTTTTGTGTTTGCAAGCCCAAAATAGCATATGTTTCGATTAAAACTCACAAGGATGCATTGTTTTAGGCTTTATTAACCTATTTTGCATGTGTGGTTAGGGAGTTATGTTTAAATAACAGTCAAATTGAATGTAGCAGTTAACTGTCATTATGAGTAAACCCCTAATTTATGTAATTGTACACCTTACCAAAATAACTGATTCTTGTAAAACTCACATAGATACAATATTTTAGGCATTTTTAGACATAATGCATGTTCAGTTTTGGAGTTATGTTTATATAACTTTCATATTTGGTATGACAGTTATACTGTCATATTGGATTAAAAAAACTAACTTGAGTCTTTGTAAAACTTACAAAAGATAATTTTTCTAGTATAACTAACAAAGATACATGTATCCATGCATTATTAGACATGTTGCATGTTTGGTTTAGGAATTATGATGAAAAACATTTTTATTGCTTATTTCGCATTATCTCAGGATTTGAAGAACATTACTGTCAAAATGATTAAAAAACTACTTTTTGTGTTTGCAAGCCTTAAAATAGCATATGTTTCGAGTAAAACTCACAAGGATGCATTGTTTTAGGCTTTATTAACCTATTTGCATGTGTGATTAGGAAGTTATGTTTAAATAACAGTCAAATTGAATGTAGCAGTTATACTGTCATTATGAAAAAAAACTATTTTTGTATTTGTAAACCTTACCAAATTACCTGATTCTGGTGAAACTCACATATATACAATATTACAGGCAATTTTAGACATAATGGATGTTTAGGTTTGGAGTTTTGTTTATATAACTTTCATATTTGGTATGACAGTTATACTGTCATATTGAATTAAAAAAACTTATTTGCCTCTTTGCAAAACTTATAAAAGATCATTTTTCTAGTAAAACTAACAAAGATACATGTCTTCAGGCATTATTAGACATGTTGCATGTTTGGTGTAGGAATTATGTTGAAAAACATTTTTATTGCTTATTTCGCATTATCTCTGGATTTTAAGAACTTTTCTGTCATAATGAGTAAAAAACTACTTTTTGTGTTTGCAAGCCTTAAAATAGCAAATGTTTCAAGTAAAACTCACAGGGATGCATTGTTTTAGGCTTTATTAACCTATTTGCATGTGTGATTAGGAAGTTATGTTTAAATAACAGTCAAATTGAATGTAGCAGTTATACTGTCATTATGAAAAAAAAACAATTTTTTATTTGTAAACCTTACCAAATTACCTGATTCTGGTGAAACTCAAATATATACAATATTACAGGCAATTTTAGACATAATGCATGTTTAGGTTTGGAGTTTTGTTTATATAACTTTCATATTTGGTATGACAGTTATACTGTCATATTGAATTAAAAAAACTTATTTGCCTCTTTGCAAAACTTATAAAAGATCATTTTTCTAGTAAAACTAACAAAGATACATGTCTTCAGGCATTATTAGACATGTTGCATGTTTGGTGTAGGAATTATGTTGAAAAACATTTTTATTGCTTATTTCGCATTATCTCTGGATTTTAAGAACTTTTCTGTCATAATGAGTAAAAAACTACTTTTTGTGTTTGCAAGCCTTAAAATAGCAAATGTTTCAAGTAAAACTCACAGGGATGCATTGTTTTAGGCTTTATTAACCTATTTGCATGTGTGATTAGGAAGTTATGTTTAAATAACAGTCAAATTGAATGTAGCAGTTATACTGTCATTATGAAAAAAAACTATTTTTGTATTTGTAAACCTTACCAAATTACCTGATTCTGGTGAAACTCGCATAGATACAATATTACAGGCAATTTTAGACATAATGCATGTTCAGTTTTGGAGTTATGTTTATAAATAAATAATGATAAATGGGTTGTACTTGTATAGCGCTTTTCTGCCTTCAAGGTACTCAAAGCGCTTTGACACTACTTCCATATTTACCTATTCACACACACATTCACACACTGATGGAGGGAGCTGCCATGCAAGGCGCTAACCAGCACCCATCAGGAGGAAGGGTGAAGTGTCTTGCTCAGAACACAACGGACATGACGAGGTTGGTACTAGGTGGGGATTGAACAAAGGGGCCCTCGGGTCGCGCACGGCCATTCTTCCACTGCGCCACGCCGTCCCAATTATATAACTTTCATATTTGGTATGACAGTTAGACTGTCATATTGAATTAAAAAAACTAACTTGCCTCTTTGCAAAACTTACAAAAGATAATTTTTCTATTAAAACTAACAAAGATACATGTCTTCAGGCATTATTAGACATGTTGCAAGTTTGGTGTAGGAATTATGTTGAAAAACATTTTTATTGCTTATTTTGCATTATCTCAGGATTTTAAGAACATTACTGTTATAATCAGTAAAAAACTACTTTTTGTGTTTGCAAGCCTTAAAATAGCATATGTTGCGAGTAAAACTCACAAGGATGCATTGTTTTAGGCTTTATTAGCCTATTTGCATGTGTGGTTAGGAAGTTATAATTAAATAACTGTCAAATTGAATATAGCAGTTCTACTGTCATTATGAGAAAAAAACCAATTTTTGTATTTGTAAACCTTACAAAATTACCTTATTCTGGTAAAACTCACATAGATACAATATTTTAGGCATTTTTAGACATAATGCATGTTCAGTTTTGGAGTTATGTTTATATAAATTATACATTTAGTTTGACAGTTATACTGTTATATTGAATTAAAAAAACTTACTTGCGTCGTTGCAAAACTTACAAAAGATACATTTTCTAGTAAAACTAACAAAAGATACATGTCTTCAGGCATTATTAGACATGTTGCATGTTTGGTGTAGGAATTATGTTGAAAAACATTTTTATTGCTTTTTTCGCATTATCTCAGGATTTTAAGAACATTACTGGCATATTGAGTAAAAAACTACTATGACAGTATACTGTCACATTCAATCCGACTGTTATTTAAACATAACTCCTAAACCATGCAAGCAAAATATCAAATAATGCCTAGAGAAATGTATCTTTGTAAGTTTTACAGGAAAAAATAGTATACTGTCATACTAAATATGAAAGTTGAATAAATATAACACCAAAACCAAACTTGCAATCCGTCTAAAAATGCCTGTAATATTAAATATATGTGAGTTTTACCAGAATCGGTTATTTTGGTAAGGTTTACAAATACAAAAATTGGGTTTTACTCATAATGACAGTATAACTGCCATATTCAAAATAACAGTTATTTAAACATAACTCCTAAACCAAATATGCTAAATGGCTAATAATGCCTGGAGAAATGAATCTTTGTGAGTTTTACTAGAAAAAAAATATTTTGTAAGGTTTGTAAAGACAAAAGTTAGTTGTTTTTTTTACTCAATATATAACTGTCATACTAAATATGAAAGTTAGATAAACATAATTCCAAGACCAAACTCCTAAACCAAACTTGCAGTCCGTCTTAAACTGCCTGTAATATTGAATCTATGTGAGTTTTGCCAGAATCAGGTATTTTGGTAAGGTTTACAAATACAAAACTTGGGTTTTACTCATAATGACAGTATAACTGCAACATTTAATATGACAGTTATTTAAACATGACTCCTAAACCAAACATGATAAATGACTAATAATGCCTGGAGAAATGTATCTTTGTGAGTTTTACTGGAAAAAAATAATGTGTAAGGTTATAAAGACACAAGTTATTTTTTATTTATTTAATACGATGGTATAACTGTCATACTAAATATGAAAGTTTTATAAACATAACTCCAAAACCAAAATGCATTTTGTCTAAAAATGCCTGTAATATTGAGTCTTACCAGAATCAGGTATTTTGGTAAGGTTGACAAATACAAACATTAGGTTTTACTCATAATGACAGTATACTGCCACATTCAATATGACAATTATTTAAACAAAACTCCAAAACCAAACATGCATTATGTCTAAAAATTCCTATAATTTTGTATCTACGTGATTTTTACTAGAATCAGTTGTTTTTGTAAGGTTTACAAATACAAAATATTAGTTTTTCTCATAATGAGAGTATACTGTCACAATCAATCTGACAAAATGGCTAATAATGCCTGGAGGAATGTATCTTTGTGAATTTTATTGGAACAAAAAATTTTGTAAGGTTTGTAAAGACACACGTTAGTTTATTTTACTTAATTTTACAGTATAGCTGTCATACTATATATGAAAGTTTTATAAACATAACTCCAAAACCAAACATGCAATCCGTCTAAAAATGTCTGTAATATTTATTATATGTAAGTTTTATCAGAATCAGGTATTTCGGTAAGGTTTACAAATCAAAATATTAGGTTTTACTCATAGTGACAGTATTCTTTGTGAGTTTTGGGGGGAAAAAATTGTAAGGTTTATAAGGACACAAGTTTTTTTTTTTTTACTCAATATGATGGTATACTGTCATACTAAATATGAAAGTTGTATAAACATAACTCCAAAACCAAACATGCATTATGTCTAAAAATGCCTGCAATATTGTATCTATGTGATTTTTACCAGAATCAGGTATTTTAATAAGGTTTACAAATACAAAATCCAGGTTTTACTCATAATGACAGTATAACTGCCACACTCAATATGACAGTTATTTAAACATAACTCCTAAACCAAACATGATAAATGGCTAAGTATACCTGGAGAAATGTATCTTTGTGAGTTTTGCTGGAAAAAAAAAAAAGTACCGTATTTTCCGCACTATAAGGCGCACCTAAAAACCACAAATTTTCTCAAAAGCTGACAGTGCGCCTTATAATCCGGTGCGCCTTATATATGGGTTAATATTAATATTAATTTTCATAAAGTTTAGGTCTCGCAACTACGGTAAACAGCCGCCATCTTTTTTCCCCGTAGAAGAAGCGCGCGGTGCATGCTGGGATATGTGGCGTTTCATTTCCATTTGTGTGTTTATGTAAAGACCCCAAAATGGCTCCTATTAAGTGTGTTGTCTGTCTAATTATAAATAATGCAGACGAGGCGTGTTAACTGAGTTCTCAACGTTTACTCACAGCGTGCTCAGAAGCAGTGCCTGGGGAGTCTGTGGTGGGCTCTCCTATTTCTGGGGCTGAGGTTGCTAAGGTAGTTAAAAAGCTCCTCGGTGGCAAGGCCCCAGGGCTAGATGAGATCCGCCCGGAGTTCCTTAAGGCTCTGGATGCTGTGGGGCTGTCTTGGTTGACAAGACTCTGCAAAATCGCGTGGACATCGGGGGCAGTACCTCTGGATTGGCAGACCGGGGTGGTGGTTCCTCTCTTTAAGAAGGGGAACCGGAGGGTGTGCTCTAACTATCGTGGGATCACATTCCTCAGCCTTCCCGGTAAGGTCTATTCAGGTGTACTGGAGAGGAGGCTACGCCGGATAGTCGAACCTCGGATTCAGGAGGAACAGTGTGGTTTTCGTCCTGGTCGTGGAACTGTGGACCAGCTCTATACTCTCGGCAGGGTCCTTGAGGGTACATGGGAGTTTGCCCAACCAGTCTACATGTGTTTTGTGGACTTGGAGAAGGCATTCGACCGTGTCCCTCGGGAAGTCCTGTGGGGAGTGCTCAGAGAGTATGGGGTATCGGACTGTCTGATTGTGGCAGTCCGCTCTCTGTATGCTCAGTGCCAGAGCTTGGTCCGCATTGCCGGCAGTAAGTCGGACACGTTTCCAGTGAGGGTTGGACTCCGCCAAGGCTGCCCTTTGTCACCGATTCTGTTCATAACTTTTATGGACAGAATTTATAGGCGCAGTCAAGGCGTTGAGGGGATCTGGTTTGGTGGCTGCAGGATTAGGTCTCTGCTTTATGCAGATGATGTGGTCCTGTTGGCTTCATCTGGCCAGGATCTTCAGCTCTCACTGGATCGGTTCGCAGCCGAGTGTGAAGCGACTGGGATGGACCATGGACTCGGACCTCCAAGTCCCAGTGCATGGTTCTCGCTCGGAAAAGGGTGGAGTGCCATCTCCGGGTTGGGGAGGAGATCTTGCCCCAAGTGGAGGAGTTCAAGTACCTCGGAGTCTTGTTCACGAGTGAGGGAAGAGTGGATCGTGAGATCAACAGGCGGATCGGTGCGGCGTCTTCAGCAATGCGGACGCTGTATCGATCCGTTGTGGTGAAGAAGGAGCTGAGCCGGAAGGCAAAGCTCTCGATTTACCGGTCGATCTACGTTCCCATCCTCACCTATGGTCATGAGCTTTGGGTTATGACCGAAAGGACAAGATCACGGGTACAAGCGGCCGAAATGAGTTTCCTCCGCCGGGTGGCGGGGCTCTCCCTTAGAGATAGGGTGTGAGAAGCTCTGCCATCCGGGGAGAGCTCAAAGTAAAGCCGCTGCTCCTCCACATCGAGAGGAGCCAGATGAGGTGGTTCGGGCATCTGGTCAGGATGCCACCCGAACGCCTCCCTAGGGAGGTGTTTAGGGCACGTCCGACCGGTAGGAGGCCACGGGGAAGACCCAGGACACGTTGGGAAGACTATGTCTCCCGGCTGGCCTGGGAACGCCTCGGGGTCCCACAGGAAGAGCTGGACGAAGTGGCTGGGGAGAGGGAAGTCTGGGCTTCCCTGCTTAGGCTGCTGCCCCCGCGACCCGACCTCGGATAAGCGGAAGAAGATGGATGGATGGATGGATAAATATAAAAGTAATATAAACATCATTCCAAAAACAAACTCCTAAACCAAACTTGCAATCCGTCTTAAACTGCCTGTAATATTGAATCTATATGAGTTTTACCAGAATCAGGTATTTTGGTAAGGTTTACAAATACAAAACTTGGGTTTTACTCATAATGACAGTATAACTGCATTATTTGATATGACAGTTATTTAAACATAACTCCTAAACCAAACATGATAAATAGCTAATAATGCCTGGAAAAATGTATATAAACATAACTCCAAAACCAAACATGCATTATGTCTAAAAATGCCTGTAATATTGTATCTATGTGAGTTTTACCAGAATCAGGAATTTTGGTAAGGTTTATAAATACCAAAATTAGGTTTTACTCATAATGACAGTACAACTGCCACCCTCAATATGACGGTTATGTTAACATAACTCCTAAACCACAAATGCAAAATGGCTAATAATGCCTGGAGAAATGTATCTTTGTGAGTTTTACAGGAAAAAACATATTTTGTAAGGTTTGATAAGACACAATATAGTTTTTTTTTATTCAATATGTTTGTATAACTGTCATAATAAATGTAAAAGTTATATAAACATTACTCCAATACCAAACATGCAATCCGTCTAAAAATGCCTGTAATATTGAATCTATGTGAGTTTTACTAGAATCAGTTATTTTGTTAAGGTTTACAAATACAAAAATTAGGTTTTACTCACTATGACAGTATACTGTCACATTCAATCTGACTGTTATTTAAACACAAATTCTAAACCACGGATGCAAAGTGGCTAATAATAACTGGAGAAATGTATTTTTGTGAGTTTTACTGGAAAAAAAATATTTTGTAAAGTTTGTATAGACACAAGTTAGTTTTTTTTACTCAATATGATGGAAACATGCTTTATGTCTAAAAAAAATCCTGTAATATTTCATCCATGTGAGTTTTATCAGAATAAGTTATTTTGGTAATTTTACAAATACAAAAAATAGGTTTTACTCATAATGACAGTATATCTGCCACACGCAATATGACAGTTATTTAAACATAACTCTAAACCAAACATGGTTAATGGCTAATCATGCCTGGAGAAATGTATCTTTGTGAGTTTTACTGGAAAACATTTTTTTTTAAGGTTTATAAAGACACAAGTTAGTTTTTTTTACTCAATATGACAGTATAACTCTAATACTAAATGTAAAACATATATAAACATAACTCCAAAACAAAACATGCATTATGTTTAAAAATGCCTGTAATTTTGTATCCTTGCGAGTTTTACGAAAATCAATTGTTGTAGTAAGGTTTGCAATTACAAACTATTGGTTTTACTCACCATGATAGTATACTGTCACATTCAATTTGACAGTTATTTAAACATAACTACCAAACCACACATGCAAAATGGCTATAATGCCTGGAGAAATATATCTTTGTGAGATTACTGGAAAAACATATTTTGTAAGGTTTGTAAAGAACCAATTTAGTTTTTTTTACTTAATATGATGAGGTGGCGACATTTCCAGGGTGTACCCCGCCTTCCGCTCGATTGTAGCTGACATAGGCTCCAGCGCCCCCCGCGACCCCGAAGGGAATAAGCGGTAGAAAATGGATGGATGGATGGACATCCGATAAAAAATGCCTGTAATATTGTATCACTCCTCTCTGAGCTGCCACCTTAACGTGGTAGAGGAGTTTGCGTGTCCCAATGATCCTAGGAGCTATGTTGTCCGGGGGCTTTATGCCCCCTGGTAGGGTCTCCCAAGACAAACTGGTCCTAGGTGAGGGATCAGACAAAGAGCAGCTCGAAGACCTCCATGAAATATAAAAAACAAGGACCCAGATTTCCCTCGCCCGGACGCGGGTCACCGGGGCCCCCCTCTGGAGCCAGGCCCGGAGGTGGGGCACGATGGCGAGCACCTGGTGGCCGGGCCTGCCCCCATGGGGCCCGGCCGGGCACAGCCCGAAGAGGCAACGTGGGTCCCCCCTCCAATGGGCTCACCACCCATAGCAGGGGTCATGGAGGTCGGGTGCAATGTGAGCTGGGCGGCAGCCGAAGGCAGGGCACTTGGCGGTCCGATCCTCGGCTACAGAAGCTAGCTCTTGGGACGTGGAACGTCACCTCGCTGGGGGGGAAGGAGCCTGAGCTAGTGCGCGAGGTGGAGAAGTTCCGGCTAGATATAGTCGGACTCACTTCGACTGGTTTGGTGGCTGCAGGATTAGGTCTCTGCTTTTTGCAGATGATGTGGTCCTGATGGCTTCATCTGGCCAGGATCTTCAGCTCTCACTGGATCGGTTCGCAGCCGAGTGTGAAGCGACTGGGATGAGAATCAGCACCTCCAAGTCCGAGTCCATGGTTCGCGCCCGGAAAAGGGTGGAGTGCCATCTCCGGGTTGGGGAGGAGATTTTGCCCCAAGTGGAGGAGTTCAAGTACCTCGGAGTCTTGTTCACGAGTGGGGGCAGAGTGGATCGTGAGATCGACAGGCGGATCGGTGCTGCGTCTTCAGTAATGCGGACGCTGTATCGATCCGTTGTGGTGAAGAAGGAGCTGAGCCGGAAGGCAAAGCTCTCAATTTACCGGTCGATCTACGTTCCCATCCTCACCTATGGTCATGAGCTTTGGGTTATGACCGAAAGGACAAGATCACGGGTACAAGCGGCCGAAATGAGTTTCCTCCGCCGGGTGGCGGGGCTCTCCCTTAGAGATAGGGTGAGAAGCTCTGCCATCCGGGAGGAGCTCAAAGTAAAGCCGCTGCTCCTCCACATCGAGAGGAGCCAGATGAGGTGGTTCGGGCATCTGGTCAGGATGCCACCCGAACGCCTCCCTAGGGAGGTGTCTGACCGGTAGGAGGCCGCGGGGAAGACCCAGGACACGTTGGGAAGACTATATCTCCCGGCTGGCCTGGGAACGCCTCGGGGTCCCCTGGGAGGAGCTGGACGAAGTGGCTGGGGAGAGGGAAGTCTGGGCTTCCCTGCTTAGGCTGCTGCCCCCGCGACCCGACCTCGGATAAGCGGAGGAAGATGGATGGATGGATATTGTATCAATGTGAGTTTTACTAAAATCAGTTGTTTTTGTAAGTTTTGCAAATACAAAATATTGGTTTTACTCACTATGACAGTGTACTGTCACATTCAATCTGACAGCTATTTAAACATAACTCCTAAACCACACATGCACAATGACTAATAATGCCGAGAAAAATGTATCTCTCTGAATTTTATTGGAAAAAAAATATTTTTTAAGGTTTTTAAAATTACAAGTTTGTTATTTTTTACTCAATTTGACAGTATAACTGTCATACTAAATATGAAAGTTATATACACATAACTCTAAAACCAAACTTGCAATCCGTCTAAAAATGCCTGTAATTATGAATCTATGTGAGTTTAACCAAAATCAGGTATTTTGGTAAGGTTTTACTCATAATGACAGTATAACTGCCACACGCAATATGACAGTTTTTTAATCATAACTCCTAAAAAAACAAATGCAAAATGACTAATAATGCCTGGAAAAATGTATCTTTGTGAAATTTAATGAAAAAAAAATATTTTGTAAGGTTTGTAAAGACACAAATTAGTTTTTTTACTCAATATGATGGTATAACTGTCATACTAAATATGAAAGTTGTATAAACATAACTGCAAAACCAAACATGTTTTATGTCTATGTGTAATATTGTATCTATGTGAGTTTTACCAGAATCAGGTATTTTGGTAAGGTTTACAAATACAAAAATTAGGTTTTACTCACTATGACAGTATACTGTCACATTCAATCTGACAGTTATGTAAACATAACTCCTAAACCACACATGCAAAATGGCTAATAATGCCTGGAGAAATGTATCTTTGTGAGTTTTACTAGGAAAAACAATTTGTAAGGTTTGTAAAGACACACGTTAGTTTTTTTTACTCAATATGACAGTATAACTGTCATACTACATGCAGAAAATATATAAACATGACTCCAAAACCAAACTTGCAATCCATCTAAAAATGTCTGTAATATTGAATCTATGTGAGTTTTACCAAAATGAGGTATTTTGGTAAGGTTGACAAATAAAAAAAATAGGTTTTACTGATAGTGACATTATAAGTGCCACACTCAATATGACAGTTATTTAAACATAAGTCATAAACGACACAAGAAAATGGCTATTAAACCTGGAGAAATGTATCTTTGTTAGTTTTACTAGAGTAATGATCTTTTGTAAGGTTTACAAAGACACAAGTTTTTTTTACTCAATATGACGGTATAACCGTCAAACTAAAAAAAGTTATAGAAACATAACTCCAAAACCAAACTCAAAAACCAAACATGCAATCCATTTAAAAATGCCTGTAATATTAAATATATGTGAGTTTTATCAGAATCAGGTATTTTGGTAAGGTTTACAATACCAAAATTAGGTTTTACTCATAATGACAGTATAACTGCCACTCTCAATATGACAGTTATTTAAACATAACTCCTAAAACACACATGCAAAATGACTAATAATGCGTGGAAAAATGTATCTTTGTGATTTTTACTGGAAAAAAATATTTTGTAAGGTTTGTAAAGATACTGTTTTTTTTGTTTTTTTTAACTCAATATGATGGTATAACTGTCATACTAAAAATGAAAGTTTTATAAACATAACTCCAAAACCAAACTTGCAATTCGTAAAAAAAATGGCTGGAATATTAAATATATTTGATTTTAACCAGAATCAGGTATTTTGGTAAGGATTACAAATACAAAAATTAGGTTTTACTCATATTGACGGATAACCGCCAAATTTTTTTTAAACATAACTCATAAACAAAACATGCTAAATGGCTAATAATGCCTGGAGAAAAGTATCTTTGTGAGTTTTACTGGAAAAAAATAAATAAAAATTGTAAGGTTTGTAAAGACACAAGTTAGTTTTTTCTAACTCAAAAAGACAGTATAACTGTCATACTAAATGGAAAAGTTATATAAACATAACTCCAAAACCAAACATGCATTATGTCTAAGAATGCCTGAAAT
This sequence comes from Nerophis lumbriciformis, assembly GCF_033978685.3. Lineage (NCBI taxonomy): Eukaryota > Metazoa > Chordata > Actinopteri > Syngnathiformes > Syngnathidae > Nerophis > Nerophis lumbriciformis. The sequence goes on along the minus strand of NW_027316590.1, from coordinate 113,702 downwards.
GATGTATCCATGTGAGTTATACTAGAATCAGTTGTTTTTGTAAGTTTTGCAAATGCAAAATATTGGTTTTACTCACTATGACAGTATACTGTCACATTCGATCTGACAGTTATTTAAACATAACTCCTAAACCACATATTCAAAATGACTAATAATGCCTGGAGAAATGTATCTCTGTGAATTTTTCTGGAAAAAAATATTTTTTACAACACATTTTTTTTTTACTCAAAATGACAGCAGTATACTGTCATAGTGAGTAAAACCTTATTTTTGTATTTGTAAACCTTACCAAAATACCTGATATGATGGTATAACTGTCATACTAAATATGAAAGTTATATAAACATAACTCCAAAACCAAACATACTTTGTGTCTAAAAATTCCTGTGATATTGTATCGATGTGGGTTTTACCAGAATCAGGTATTTTGGTAAGGTTTACAAATACAAAAAATAGGTTTTACTCATAATGACAGTATAACTGCCACACTCAATTTGACAGTTATTTAAACATAACTCCGAAACCAAACACGTTAAATGGCTAATAATGCCTGGGTAAATGTATCTTTGTGAGTTTAACTGGAAAAAAAAAATATTTTGTAAGGTTTGTAAAGACAGAAGTTAGTTTTTTTACTCATAATGACAGTATAACTACCAGATTCAAAATGACAGTTATATAAACATAACGCCAAAACCAAACATGCATTATGTCTAAAAATGCCTGTAGTATTAAATCTATGTGAGTTTGACCAGAATCAGGTATTTTGGTAAGGTTTACAAATACAAAAAGTAGGTTTTACTCATAATGACAGTATAACTGCCACGTTCAAAATTACAGTTATTTAAACATAACTCCTAATTTAAACATGCTAAATGGCTAATACTGCCTGGAGAAAGGTATCTTTGTGAGTTTAACTGGAAAATAAAATTATTTTGTAAGGTTTGTAAAGACACAAGTTAGTTTTTTTTATTCAATATGTTTGTATAACTGTCATAATAAATGTAAAAGTTATATAAACATAACTCCAAAACCAAACATGCATTATGTCTAAAAAAGCCTGTAATATTGTATCTATGTGAGTTTTACAAGAATCAGGTATTTTGGTAATGTTGAAAAATACAAAAATTAGGTTTTACTCATACAAAATATTAGTTTAACTCATAAATACGTATACTGTCGCAATCAATCCGACAATATGGCTAATAATGCCTTGAGGAATGTATCTTTGTGAGTTTAACTGGAAAAAATATTTTGTAAGGTTTGTAAAGACACAAGTTAGTTTTTTTTTTTACACAATATTACAGTATAGCTGTCACACTATATATGAAAGTTATATAAACACAACTCCAAAACCAAATATGCAATATGTGAGTTTCATCAGAATCAGGTATTTTGGTAAGGTTTACAAAAACAAAAATTAGGTTTTACTCATAGTGACAGTATAACTGCCACACTCAATATGACAGTTATTTAAACATAACTCCTAAAACACGAATGCAAAATGACTAATAATGCCTAGAGAAAGGTATATTTGTGAATTTTACTGGAAAACAATATTTTGTAAGGTTTGTAAAGATACAAATTAGTTTGTTTTTTTACTCAATTTGATGGTATAACTTTCATACTAAATATGAAAGTTATATAAACATAACTCCAAAACCAAACATGCTTTATGTCTAAAAATTCCTGTAATATTGAATCGATGTGGTACAAAAAAATAGGTTTTACTCATAATGACAGTATAACTGCCACACTCAATATGACAGTTATTTAAACATAATTCCTAAACCAAACATGATAAATGGCTAATTATACCTGGATAAATGTATCTTTGTGAGTTTTACTGGAAAAAAAAAAGGTTTATAAAGACACAATTTTTTTTTTTTACTCAATATAATGGTATAACTGTCATACTAAATATGAAAGTTGTATAAACATAACTCCAAAACCAAACATGCATTATGTCTAAAAATGCCTGTAATATTGTATATATGTGATTTTTACCAGAATTAGGTATTTTGGTAAGGTTTACAAATACAAAATCTAGGTTTTACTCATAATGACAGTATAACTGCCACACTCAATATGACAGTTATTTAAACATAACTCCTAAACCAAACATTATAAATGGCTAATTATACCTGGAGAAATGTATCTGTGAGTCTTACTGGAAAAAAAAAAATGTAATGTTTATAAAGAAACAAGTTATTTTTTTTACTCAATATAATGGTATACTGTCATACTAAATATGAAAGTTATATAAACACAACTCCAAAACCAAACATGTTTTATGTCTAGAAATTCCTGTAATATTGTATCTATGTGAGTTTTACCAGAATCCGGTATTTTGGTAAGGTTTACAAATACAAAAAATTGGTTTCACTCATAATGACAATATAACTGCCACATTGAACATGACATGTATTTAAACATAATTCCTAAACCACAAATGCAAAATGGCTAATAATGCCTGGAGCAATGTATCTTTGTGAGTTTTCCTGGAAAAAATAATAAAAAATTGTAAGGTTTGTAAAGACACAAGTTAGTTTTTTACTTAATATGACAGTATAACTGGCATACTATATATAAAAGTTAAATAAACATAACTCCAAAACCAAACTTGCAATATGTCTAAAAATACCTGTAATATTGTATCTATGTGAGTTTTACCAGAATCAGGTAATTCGGTAAGGTTTACATATACACAAATTTGGTTTTACTCATAATGACAGTATAACTGCCACATTTAATATGACAGTTATGTAAACATAACTCCTATACCACACATGCAAAATGGTTAATAATGCTTGGAGAAATGTATCTTTGTGAGTTTTACTGGAAAAAACGAAATTGTAAGGTTTATAAAGATACAAGTTAAATGTTTTACTCAATATGATGATATAACTGTCATACTAAATATGAAAGTTATATTAACATAACTCCAAAACCAATGAATCTATGTTCGTTTTACGAGAATCACTTATTTTGGAAAGGTTTACAAAAACAAAAAATAGGTTTTACTCATAATGACAGTATAACTGCCACATTCAATATGACAGTTATGTAAACATAACTCCTAAACCACACATGCAAAATGGTTAATAATGCCTGGAGAAATGTATCTTTTTAAGTTTTACATGGAAAAAAAACAATTTTGTAAGGTTTGTAAAGACTGCGATAAGTTGTCGACTTGTCCAGGGTGTACACCGCCTTCCGCCCGATTGTACCTGAGATAGGCTCCAGCGCCCCCCGCGACCCCAAAGGGAATAAGCGGTAGAAAATGGATGGATGAATGGGTTTGTAAAGACACAAGTTATTTTTTTCTTACTCAATATGACAGTAAAACTGTCATACTAAATGTAAACAAATTATAAACATAACTCCAAAACCAAACATGCATTATGTCTAAAAATGCCTGTAATATTGTATTCATGTGAGTTTAACTAGAATCAGTTGTTTTTGTAAGGTTTGCAAATACAAAATATTGGTTTTACTCACTATGACAGTACACTGTCACATTCAATCTGACAGTTATTTAAACATAACTCCTAAACCACACATACAAAATGACTAATAACGCCTGGAGAAAAGTTTATTTGTGAGTTTTAAACTGTCAGATTGAATGTGACAGTATACTGTCATAGTGAGTAAAACCAATATTTTGTATTTGCAAAACTTACAAAAACAACTGATTCTAGTTAGCTCACATGGATACAATATTACAGGCATTTTTAGACATAATGCATGTTTGGTTTTGGAGTTATGTTTATACTACTTTTACATTTAGTATGACAGTTATACTGTCCAACCATCCATCCATTTTCTACCGTTTATTCCCTTCGGGGTGGCGGGGGGCGCTGGAGCCTATCTCAGCTACAATCGGGCGGAAGGCGGGGTACACCCTGGAAAAGTCGCCACCTCATTATATTAATATAACTCCAAAACCAAACATGCATTATGTCTAAAAATGCCTGTAATATTGTATCCATGTGAGTTTTACTAGAATAAGTTGTTTTTGTAATTTTTGCAAATACAAAATACTGGTTTTACTCACTATGACAGTATACTGTCACATTCAATCTGACAGTTTAAAACTCACAAATAAACTTTTCTCCAGGCGTTATTAGTCATTTTGTATGTGTGGTTTAGGAGTTATGTTTAAATAACTGTCAGATTGAATGTGACAGTATACTGTCATAGTGAGTAAAACCAATATTTTGTATTTGAAAACCTTACAAAAACAACTGATTCTAGTAAAACTCACATGGATACAATATTACAGGCATTTTTAGACATAATGCATGTTTGGTTTTGGAGTTATAATTATATAACTTTTACATTTAGTATGAGAGTTATACTGTCATATTGAGTAAAAAAGAAAAAAACTTGTGTCTTTAAAAACCTTACAAAATATTTTTTTTTTCCCAGTAAAACTCACAAAGATAAATTTTTCCAGGCATTATTAGCCATTTTGCATGTGAGGTTTAGGAGTTATATTTAAATAACTGTCATATTGCGTGTGGCAGTTATACTGTCATTATGAGTAAAACCTAATTGTTGTATTTGTAAACCTTACCAAAATACCTGATTGTAGTAAAACTCATATAGATACAATATTACAGGTATTTTTAGACGGATTGCGTGTTTGGTTTTAGAGTTATGTTTATATAACTTTCATATTTAGTATGACAGTTATACTGTCATATTGAGTAAAAGAAACTAATTTGTGTCTATGCAAACCATACAAAATATTTTTTTCCAGTAGCAGGTATTTTGGTAAGGTTTACAAATAAAAAAAATTGGTTTTACTCATAATGACAGTATAACTGCCACGTTCAAAATGACAAATATTTAAACATAACTCCTAAACCAAACATGCTATATGGCTAATAATGCCTGGAGAAAGGTGTCTTTGTGAGTTTTACTGGAAAAACATTATTTTGTATGGTTTGTAAACACACAAGTTAGTTTTGTTTTACTCAATATGACAGTATAACTGTCATACTTAATGTAAAAGTTGTATAAACATAACTACAAAACCAAACATGCATTATATCTAAAATTGCCTGTAATGATGTATCCATGTGAGTTTTACTAGAATCAGTTGTTTTTGTAAGTTTTGGGAATACAAAATATTGGTTTTACTCACTATGACAGTATACTGTCACATTCAATCTGACAGTTATTTAAACATAACTCCTAAACCACACATTCAAAGTGACTAATAATGCCTGGAGAAATGTATTTTTGTGAGTTTTACTGGAAAAAAAATATTTTGTAAGGTTTGTATAGACACAAGTTAGTTTTTTTTACTCAATATGATGGTACGGACGGCGTGGCGCGGTGGAAGAATGGCCGTGCGCGACCCGAGGGTCCCTGGTTCAATCCCCACCTAGTACCAACCTCGTCATGTCCGTTGTGTCCTGAGCAAGACACTTCACCCTTGCTCCTGATGGGTGCTGGTTAGCGCCTTGCATGGCAGCTCCCTCCATCAGTGTGTGAATGTGTGTGTGAATGGGTAAATGTGGAAGTAGTGTCAAAGCGCTTTGAGTACCTTGAAGGTAGAAAAGCGCTATACAAGTACAACCCATTGATCATTTATCATTTATAACTGTCTTACTAAATTTAAAAGTTATATAAACATAACTTCAAAACCAAACATGCAATCCATCTAAAAATGCCTGTAATATTGAATCTATGTGAGTTTTACCACAAACAGGTATTTTGGTAAGGTTCACAAATACAACAATTAGGTTTTACTCATAATGACAGTATAACTGCCACACGCAATATGACAGTTATTTAAATATAACTCCTAAACCTCACATGCAAAATGGCTAATAATGCCTGGAAAAATTTATCTTTGTGAGTTTTACTGGGAAAAAAAAATATTTTGTAAGGTTTTTAAAGACACAAGTTATTTATTTTTTTTACTCAATATGACAGTATAACTGTCATACTAAATGTAAAAGTTATATAATTATAACTCCAAAAACAAACATGCATTATGTCTAAAAATGCCTGTAATATTGTATCCATGTGAGTTTTAGTAGAATCAGTTGTTTTTGTAAGGTTTTCAAATACAAAATATTGGTTTTACTCACTATGACAGTATACTGTTACATTCAATCTGACAGTTATTTAAACATAACTCCTAAACCACACATGCAAAATGGCTAATATTGCCTGGAGAAATTTATTTTTGTGAGTTTTACTGGAAAAAAAATATTTTGTAAGGTTTGTTCGGACACAAGTTTGTTTTTTTTATTCAATATGATGGTATAACTGTCTTACTAAATTTGAAAGTTATATAAACATAACTTCAAAACCAAACATGCAATCCGTCTAAAAATGCATGTAATATTGAATCTATGTGAGTTTTACCACAAACAGGGATTTTGGTAAGGTTTACAAATACAAAAATTTGGTTTTACTCATAATGACAGTATAACTGCAACGTTCAAAATGACAGTTATTTAAACATAACTCCTAAACCAAACATGCTAAATGGCTAATAATGACTGGAGAAATGCATCTTTGTGAGTTTTCCTGAAAAAAACAACATTTTAGTAAGGTTTGTAAAGACACAAGTTAGTTGTTTTTTACTCCATATGACAGTATAACTGTCATACTAAATGTAAAATGTATATAAACAAAACTCCAAAACCAAACATGCATTATGTCTAAAAATGCCTGTAACATTGTATCCATGTGAGTTTTACTAGAATCAGTTGTTTTTTTAAGGTTTGAAAATAGAAAATATTGAATTTACTCACTATGACAGTATGCTGTCACATTCGATCTGACAGTTATTTAAACATATCTCCTAAACCACACATACAAAATGACTAATAATGCCTTTGTGAGTTTTACTGAAAAAAAAATACATATATTTTGTAAGGTTTGTAAAGACACAAGTTAGTTTTGTTTTTTACTTAATATGACAGTAAAACTGTCATACTAAATATGAAAGTTATATAAACATAACTCCAAAACCAAACTTGCATTATGTTCAAAAAATGCCTGTAATATTGTATCTATGTGAGTTTTACTACAACCTATTTTGCATGTGTGGTTAGGGAGTTATGTTTAAATAACAGTCAAATTTAATGTAGCAGTTAACTATCATTATGAGTAAACCCCGAATTTATGTAATTGTACACCTTACCAAATTAACTGATTCTTGTAAAACTCACATAGATACAATATTTTAGGCATTTTTAGACATAATGCATTTTCAGTTTTGGAGTTATGTTTATATAACTTTCATATTTGGTATGACAGTTATACTGTCATATTGAATTAAAAAAACTTACTTGACTCTTTGCAAAACTTACAAAATATATTTTTTCTAGTAAAACTAACAACGATACATGTCTTCAGGCATTATTAGACATGTTGCATGTTTGGTGTAGGAATTATGTTGAAAAACATTTTTATTGCTTATTTCGCATTATCTCAGGATTTTAAGAACATTACTGTCAAAATGAGTAAAACACTACTTTTTGTGTTTGCAAGCCTTAAAATAGCATATGTTTAGAGTAAAACTCACAAGGATGCATTGTTTTAGGCTTTATTAGCCTATTTGCATGTGTGGTTAGGAAGTTATGTTTAAATAACTGTCAAATTGAATATAGCAGGCATTATTAGGCATGTTGCATGTTTGGTGTAGGAATTATGTTGAAAAACAATTTTAGTGATTTTTTCGCATTATCGCAGGATTTTAAGAACATTACTGGCATATTGAGTAAAAAACTACAGTATACTGTCACATTCAATCTGACTGTTATTTAAACATAACTCCTAAACCATGCAAGCAAAATGTCAAATAATGCCTGGAGAAATGTATCTTTGTAAGTTTTACAGGAAAAAAATAGTTTCTAAGGTTTGTAAAGACACAAGTTAGCTTTTTTTTACTCAATATGACAGTATAACTGTCGTACTAAATATGAAAGTTGAATAAATATAACACCAAAACCAAACTTGCAATCCGTCTAAAAATGCCTGTATTATTGAATATATGTGAGTTTTACCAGAATTAGTTATTTTGGTGAGGTTTACAAATACAAAAATTGGGTTTTACTCATAATGACAGTATAACTGCCATATTCAAAATAACAGTTATATAAACATAACTCCAAAACCAAAATGCATTTTGTCTAAAAATGCCTGTAATATTGTATCTTTTTGAGTTTTACCAGAATCAGGTATTTTGGTAAGGTTGACAAATACAAACATTGGGTTTTACTCATAATGACAGTATACTGCCACATTCAATATGAAAATTATTTAAACATAACTCCAAAACCAAACATGCATTATGTCTAAAAATTCCTATAACTTTGTATCTACGTGATTTTTACTAGAATCAGTTGTTTTTGTAAGGTTTACAAATACAAAATATTAGTTTTTCTCATAATGAGAGTATACTGTCACAATCAATCTGACAAAATGGCTAATAATGCCTGGAGGAATGTATCTTTGTGAATTTTACAGGAACAAATATTTTGTAAGGTTTGTAAAGACACAAGTTATTTTTTTAACTTAATTTTACAGTATAGCTGTCATACTATATATGAAAGTTTTATAAACATAACTCCAAAACCAAACATGCAATCCGTTTAAAAATGTCTGTAATATTTATTATATGTAAGTTTTATCAGAATCAGGTATTTGGTAAAGTTTACAAATCAAAAAATTAGGTTTTACTCATAGTGACAGTATAACTGTCACCCTCAATATGACAGTTATTTAAACATAACTCCTATCTAGTGGTTAGAGTGTCCGCCCTGAGATCGGTAGGTTGTGAGTTCAAACCCCGGCCGAGTCATACCAAAGACTATAAAAAATGGGACCCATTACGTCCCTGCTTGGCACTCAGCATCAAGGGTTGGAATTGGGGGTTAAATCACCAAAAATGATTCCCGGGCGCAGCACCGCTGCTCCCCTCACCTCCCAGGGGGTGATCAAGGGGATGGGTCAAATGCAGAGGACAAATTTCACCACACCTAGTGTGTGTGTGACAATCATTGGGACTTTAACTTTAACTTTAACTTTAAAACACAAATGCAAAATGACTAATAATGCCTAGAGAAATGTATATTTGTGAATTTTACTGGAAAACAATATTTTGTAAGGTTTGTAAAGATACAAATTAGTGTTTTATTACTCAATATGATGGTATAACTGTCATACTAAATATGAAAGTTATATAAACATAACTCCAAAACCAAACATACTTTGTGTCTAAAAAATTCCTGTGATATTGTATCGATGTGGGTTTTACCAGAATCAGGTATTTTGGTAAGGTTTACAAATACAAAAAATAGGTTTTACTCATAATGACAGTATAACTGCCACACTCAATTTGACAGTTATTTAAACATAACTCCGAAACCAAACACGTTAAATGGCTAATAATGCCTGGGTAAATGTATCTTTGTGAGTTTAACTGGAAAATAAAATTATTTTGTAAGGTTTGTAAAGACACAAGTTAGTTTTTTTTATTCAATATGTTTGTATACTGTCACATTCAATCTGACTGTTATTTAAACACAAATTCTAAACCACGGATGCAAAGTGGCTAATAATAACTGGAGAAATGTATTTTTGTGAGTTTTACTGGAAAAAAAATATTTTGTAAAGTTTGTATAGACACAAGTTAGTTTTTTTTACTCAATATGATGGAAACATGCTTTATGTCTAAAAAAAATCCTGTATTATTTCATCCATGTGAGTTTTATCAGAATAAGTTATTTTGGTAATTTTACAAATACAAAAAATAGGTTTTACTCATAATGACAGTATATCTGCCACACGCAATATGACAGTTATTTAAACATAACTCTAAACCAAACATGGTTAATGGCTAATCATGCCTGGAGAAATGTATCTTTGTGAGTTTTACTGGAAAACATTTTTTTTTAAGGTTTATAAAGACACAAGTTAGTTTTTTTTACTCAATATGACAGTATAACTCTAATACTAAATGTAAAACATATATAAACATAACTCCAAAACAAAACATGCATTATGTTTAAAAATGCCTGTAATTTTGTATCCTTGCGAGTTTTACGAAAATCAATTGTTGTAGTAAGGTTTGCAATTACAAAATATTGGTTTTACTCACCATGATAGTATACTGTCACATTCAATTTGACAGTTATTTAAACATAACTACCAAACCACACATGCAAAATGGCTATAATGCCTGGAGAAATGTATCTTTGTGAGATTACTGGAAAAACATATTTTGTAAGGTTTGTAAAGAACCAATTTAGTTTTTTTTACTTAATATGATGAGGTGGCGACATTTCCAGGGTGTACCCCGCCTTCCGCTCGATTGTAGCTGACATAGGCTCCAGCGCCCCCCGCGACCCCGAAGGGAATAAGCGGTAGAAAATGGATGGATGGATGGACATCCGATAAAAAATGCCTGTAATATTGTATCACTCCTCTCTGAGCTGCCACCTTAACGTGGTAGAGGAGTTTGCGTGTCCCAATGATCCTAGGAGCTATGTTGTCCGGGGGCTTTATGCCCCCTGGTAGGGTCTCCCAAGACAAACTGGTCCTAGGTGAGGGATCAGACAAAGAGCAGCTCGAAGACCTCCATGAAATATAAAAAACAAGGACCCAGATTTCCCTCGCCCGGACGCGGGTCACCGGGGCCCCCCTCTGGAGCCAGGCCCGGAGGTGGGGCACGATGGCGAGCACCTGGTGGCCGGGCCGGCCCCCATGGGGCCCGGCCGGGCACAGCCCGAAGAGGCAACGTGGGTCCCCCCTCCAATGGGCTCACCACCCATAGCAGGGGTCATGGAGGTCGGGTGCAATGTGAGCTGGGCGGCAGCCGAAGGCAGGGCACTTGGCGGTCCGATCCTCGGCTACAGAAGCTAGCTCTTGGGACGTGGAACGTCACCTCGCTGGGGGGGAAGGAGCCTGAGCTAGTGCGCGAGGTGGAGAAGTTCCGGCTAGATATAGTCGGACTCACTTCGACTGGTTTGGTGGCTGCAGGATTAGGTCTCTGCTTTTTGCAGATGATGTGGTCCTGATGGCTTCATCTGGCCAGGATCTTCAGCTCTCACTGGATCGGTTCGCAGCCGAGTGTGAAGCGACTGGGATGAGAATCAGCACCTCCAAGTCCGAGTCCATGGTTCGCGCCCGGAAAAGGGTGGAGTGCCATCTCCGGGTTGGGGAGGAGATTTTGCCCCAAGTGGAGGAGTTCAAGTACCTCGGAGTCTTGTTCACGAGTGGGGGCAGAGTGGATCGTGAGATCGACAGGCGGATCGGTGCTGCGTCTTCAGTAATGCGGACGCTGTATCGATCCGTTGTGGTGAAGAAGGAGCTGAGCCGGAAGGCAAAGCTCTCAATTTACCGGTCGATCTACGTTCCCATCCTCACCTATGGTCATGAGCTTTGGGTTATGACCGAAAGGACAAGATCACGGGTACAAGCGGCCGAAATGAGTTTCCTCCGCCGGGTGGCGGGGCTCTCCCTTAGAGATAGGGTGAGAAGCTCTGCCATCCGGGAGGAGCTCAAAGTAAAGCCGCTGCTCCTCCACATCGAGAGGAGCCAGATGAGGTGGTTCGGGCATCTGGTCAGGATGCCACCCGAACGCCTCCCTAGGGAGGTGTCTGACCGGTAGGAGGCCGCGGGGAAGACCCAGGACACGTTGGGAAGACTATATCTCCCGGCTGGCCTGGGAACGCCTCGGGGTCCCCTGGGAGGAGCTGGACGAAGTGGCTGGGGAGAGGGAAGTCTGGGCTTCCCTGCTTAGGCTGCTGCCCCCGCGACCCGACCTCGGATAAGCGGAGGAAGATGGATGGATGGATATTGTATCAATGTGAGTTTTACTAAAATCAGTTGTTTTTGTAAGTTTTGCAAATACAAAATATTGGTTTTACTCACTATGACAGTGTACTGTCACATTCAATCTGACAGCTATTTAAACATAACTCCTAAACCACACATGCACAATGACTAATAATGCCGAGAAAAATGTATCTCTCTGAATTTTATTGGAAAAAAAATATTTTTTAAGGTTTTTAAAATTACAAGTTTGTTATTTTTTACTCAATTTGACAGTATAACTGTCATACTAAATATGAAAGTTATATACACATAACTCTAAAACCAAACTTGCAATCCGTCTAAAAATGCCTGTAATTATGAATCTATGTGAGTTTAACCAAAATCAGGTATTTTGGTAAGGTTTACAAATACAAAAATTAGGTTTTACTCATAATGACAGTATAACTGCCACACGCAATATGACAGTTTTTTAATCATAACTCTAAAAAAACAAATGCAAAATGACTAATAATGCCTGGAAAAATGTATCTTTGTGAAATTTAATGAAAAAAAAAATATTTTGTAAGGTTTGTAAAGACACAAATTAGTTTTTTTACTCAATATGATGGTATAACTGTCATACTAAATATGAAAGTTGTATAAACATAACTGCAAAACCAAACATGTTTTATGTCTATGTGTAATATTGTATCTATGTGAGTTTTACCAGAATCAGGTATTTTGGTAAGGTTTACAAATACAAAAATTAGGTTTTACTCACTATGACAGTATACTGTCACATTCAATCTGACAGTTATGTAAACATAACTCCTAAACCACACATGCAAAATGGCTAATAATGCCTGGAGAAATGTATCTTTGTGAGTTTTACTAGGAAAAACAATTTGTAAGGTTTGTAAAGACACACGTTAGTTTTTTTTACTCAATATGACAGTATAACTGTCATACTACATGCAGAAAATATATAAACATGACTCCAAAACCAAACTTGCAATCCATCTAAAAATGTCTGTAATATTGAATCTATGTGAGTTTTACCAAAATGAGGTATTTTGGTAAGGTTGACAAATAAAAAAAATAGGTTTTACTGATAGTGACATTATAAGTGCCACACTCAATATGACAGTTATTTAAACATAAGTCATAAACGACACAAGAAAATGGCTATTAAACCTGGAGAAATGTATCTTTGTTAGTTTTACTAGAGTAATGATCTTTTGTAAGGTTTACAAAGACACAAGTTTTTTTTACTCAATATGACGGTATAACCGTCAAACTAAAAAAAGTTATAGAAACATAACTCCAAAACCAAACTCAAAAACCAAACATGCAATCCATTTAAAAATGCCTGTAATATTAAATATATGTGAGTTTTATCAGAATCAGGTATTTTGGTAAGGTTTACAATACCAAAATTAGGTTTTACTCATAATGACAGTATAACTGCCACTCTCAATATGACAGTTATTTAAACATAACTCCTAAAACACACATGCAAAATGACTAATAATGCGTGGAAAAATGTATCTTTGTGATTTTTACTGGAAAAAAATATTTTGTAAGGTTTGTAAAGATACTGTTTTTTTTTTTTTTTTTAACTCAATATGATGGTATAACTGTCATACTAAAAATGAAAGTTTTATAAACATAACTCCAAAACCAAACTTGCAATTCGTAAAAAAAATGGCTGTAATATTAAATATATTTGATTTTAACCAGAATCAGGTATTTTGGTAAGGATTACAAATACAAAAATTAGGTTTTACTCATATTGACGGATAACCGCCAAATTTTTTTTAAACATAACTCATAAACAAAACATGCTAAATGGCTAATAATGCCTGGAGAAAAGTATCTTTGTGAGTTTTACTGGAAAAAAATAAATAAAAATTGTAAGGTTTGTAAAGACACAAGTTAGTTTTTTCTAACTCAAAAAGACAGTATAACTGTCATACTAAATGGAAAAGTTATATAAACATAACTCCAAAACCAAACATGCATTATGTCTAAGAATGCCTGAAATGATGTATCCATGTGAGTTATACTAGAATCAGTTGTTTTTGTAAGTTTTGCAAATGCAAAATATTGGTTTTACTCACTATGACAGTATACTGTCACATTCGATCTTAATAATAATGCCTGGAGAAATGTATCTCTGTGAATTTTTCTGGAAAAAAATATTTTTTACAACACATTTTTTTTTTACTCAAAATGACAGCAGTATACTGTCATAGTGAGTAAAACCTTATTTTTGTATTTGTAAACCTTACCAAAATACCTGATTGTAGTAAAACTCACATAGATACAATATTACAGGCATTTTTTGAACATAATGCAAGTTTGGTTTTGGAGTTATGTTTATATAACTTTCATATTTAGTATGACAGTTTTACTGTCATATTAAGTAAAAAACAAAACTAACTTGTGTCTTTACAAACCTTACAAAATATATGTATTTTTTTTTCAGTAAAACTCACAAAGGCATTATTAGTCATTTTGTATGTGTGGTTTAGGAGATATGTTTAAATAACTGTCAGATCGAATGTGACAGCATACTGTCATAGTGAGTAAATTCAATATTTTCTATTTTCAAACCTTAAAAAAACAACTGATTCTAGTAAAACTCACATGGATACAATGTTACAGGCATTTTTAGACATAATGCATGTTTGGTTTTGGAGTTTTGTTTATATACATTTTACATTTAGTATGACAGTTATACTGTCATATGGAGTAAAAAACAACTAACTTGTGTCTTTACAAACCTTACTAAAATGTTGTTTTTTTCAGGAAAACTCACAAAGATGCATTTCTCCAGTCATTATTAGCCATTTAGCATGTTTGGTTTAGGAGTTATGTTTAAATAACTGTCATTTTGAACGTTGCAGTTATACTGTCATTATGAGTAAAACCAAATTTTTGTATTTGTAAACCTTACCAAAATCCCTGTTTGTGGTAAAACTCACATAGATTCAATATTACATGCATTTTTAGACGGATTGCATGTTTGGTTTTGAAGTTATGTTTATATAACTTTCAAATTTAGTAAGACAGTTATACCATCATATTGAATAAAAAAAAAAAACTTGTGTCCGAACAAACCTTACAAAATATTTTTTTTCCAGTAAAACTCACAAAAATAAATTTCTCCAGGCAATATTAGCCATTTTGCATGTGTGGTTTAGGAGTTATGTTTAAATAACTGTCAGATTGAATGTAACAGTATACTGTCATAGTGAGTAAAACCAATATTTTGTATTTGAAAACCTTACAAAAACAACTGATTCTACTAAAACTCACATGGATACAATATTACAGGCATTTTTAGACATAATGCATGTTTTTTTTTGGAGTTATAATTATATAACTTTTACATTTAGTATGACAGTTATACTGTCATATTGAGTAAAAAAAAAAAATAACTTGCGTCTTTACAAACCTCACAAAATATTTTTTTCTAGTAAAAATCACAAAGATACATTTCTCCAGGCATTATTAACCATTTTGCATGTGTGGTATAGGAGTTATATTTAAATAACTGTCATATTGCGTGTGGCAGTTATACTGTCATTATGAGTAAAACCAAGTTTGTGTAAATGTAAACCTTACCAAAATACCTGATTATGGTAAAACTCACATAGATACAATACTAAAGGCATTTTTAGACATAATGCATGTTCGGTTTTGGAGTTATGTTTGTATACATTTCTCCAGGCATTAATAGCCATTTATCATATTTGGTTTAGGAGTTATGTTTAAATAACTGTCATATCAAATAATGCAGTTATACTGTCATTATGAGTAAAACCCAAGTTTACAAATGTAAACCTTACCAAAATACCTGATTCTGGTAAAACTCATATATATTCAATATTACAGGCAGTTTAAGACGGATTGCAAGTTTGGTTTAGGAATTATGTTTATATTACTTTTATATTTAGTTTGACAGTTATACCATCATATTGAGTAAAAAAAACAAAACTTTTTTCTTTACAAACCTTACAAAATATTTTTTTCTAGTAAAACTCACAAAGATACATTTCTCCAGGCATTTATAGCTATTTAGCATGTTTGGTTTAGGAGTTATGTTTAAATAACTGTTATTTTGAATATGGCAGTTATACTGTCATTATGAGTAAAACCTAAATTTTGTATTTATAAACCTTACCAAAATACCTGATTCTGGTAAAACTCACATAGATACAATATTACAGGCATTTTTAGACATAATGCATGTTTGGTTTTGGAGTTATGTTCATATACATTTTTCCAGGCATTATTAGCCATTTATCATGTTTGGTTTAGGAGTTATGTTTAAATAACTGTCATATCAAATAATGCAGTTATACTGTCATTATGAGTAAAACCCAAGTTTTGGATTTGTAAACCTAACCAAAATACCTGATTCTGGTAAAACTCATATAGATTCAATATTACAGGCAGTTTAAGACGGATTGCAAGTTTGGTTTTGGAGTTATGTTTATTTAACTTTCATATATAGTATGACAGTTATACTGTCATATTAAGTAAAAAAAACTAATTTGTTTCTTTACAAACCTTATAAAAAAAAAAGTTTCCAGGAAAACTCACAAAGATACATTGTTCCAGGCATTATTAGCCATTTTGTAATTGTGGTTTAGGAGTTACAGTATGTTTAAATAACTGTCAGATTGAATTTGACAGTATACTGCAATTATGAGTAAAACCCAATTTTTGTATTTGTAAACCTTACCTAAATACCTGATTCTGGTAAAATTCACATAGATTCAATATTACAGGCAGTTTAAGACGGATTGCAAGTTTGGTTTTGGAGTTATGTTTATTTAACTTTCATATATAGTATGACAGTTATACTGTCATATTAAGTAAAAAAAACTAATTTGTTTCTTTACAAACCTTATAAAAAAAAAAGTTTCCAGGAAAACTCACAAAGATACATTGTTCCAGGCATTATTAGCCATTTTGTAATTGTGGTTTAGGAGTTACAGTATGTTTAAATAACTGTCAGATTGAATTTGACAGTATACTGCAATTATGAGTAAAACCCAATTTTTGTATTTGTAAACCTTACCTAAATACCTGATTCTGGTAAAATTCACATAGATTCAATATTACAGGCATTTTTAGACGTATTGCAAGTTTGGTTTTGGAGTTAT
This sequence comes from Nerophis lumbriciformis, assembly GCF_033978685.3. Classification (NCBI taxonomy): domain Eukaryota; kingdom Metazoa; phylum Chordata; class Actinopteri; order Syngnathiformes; family Syngnathidae; genus Nerophis; species Nerophis lumbriciformis. The sequence goes on along the minus strand of NW_027316590.1, from coordinate 96,738 downwards.
GTTTATTTAACTTTCATATTTAGTATGACAGTTATACTGTCATATTAAGTACAAAAAAATAACTTGTGTCTTTACAAACCTTATAAAAAAAATGTTTTTCCAGGAAAACTCACAAAGATACATTTCTCCAGGCATTATTAGCCATTTTGTATTTGTGGTTTAGGAGTTGTGTTTAAATAACTGTCAGATTGAATGTGACAATATACTGTCATTATGAGTAAAACCTAATTTTTGTATTTGTAAACCTTACCAAAAATACCTGATTCTGGTAAAAATCACATAGATACAATATTGCAGGCATTTTTAGACATAATTCATGTTTGGTTTTGGAGTTATGTTTATACAACTTTCATATTTAGTATGACAGTTATACCATCATATTGAGTAAAAAAAAAAAAAAAAACTTGTGTCTTTATTAATCTTACAGGTTTTTTTTTTCTCCCAAAACTCACAAAGATACATTTCTCCAGGCATAATTAGCCATTTATCATGTTTGGTTTAGGAGTTATGTTTAAATAACTGTCATTTTGAGTGGGGGAGTTATTGTATTGTGTGTCATTATAAATAAAAACCTATTTTTTGTATTTGTAAACCTTACCAAAATACCTGATTCTGGTCAAACCCACATCGATACAATATTACAGGAATTTTTAGACATAAAGCACGTTTGGTTTTGGAGCTATGTTTATATAACTTTCATATTTAGTATGAAAGTTATACCATCATATTGAGTAAAAAACAAAAAATAATTTGTATCTTTACAAACCTTACAAATATTGTCTTCCAGTAAAATTCACAAATATACCTTTCTCTAGGCATTATTAGTCATTTTGCATTTGTGTTTTAAGAGTTATGTTTAATTAACTGTCTTATTGAGTGTGGCAGTTATACTGTCACTATGAGTAAAACCTAATTTTTGTTTTTGTAAACCTTACCAAAATACCTGATTCTGATAAAACTCACATTTTGTATATTTGGTTTTGGAGTTGTGTTTATATAACTTTCATATATAGTATGACAGCTATACTGTAAAATTGTGTAAAAAAAAAAAAAAAAAACTTGTGTCTTTACAAACCTTACAAAATATTATTTCCAGTAAAACTCACAAAGATACATTCCTCAAGGCATTATTAGCCAAATTGTCAGATTGATTGTGACAGTATACTGTCATTATGAGTAAAACTAATATTTTGTATTTGTAAACCTTACAAAAACAACTGATTCTAGTAAAACTCACATGGATACAAAATTATAGGCATTTTTAGACATCATGCATGTTTGGTGGCGGTCAATGTGGCAGTTATACTGTCATTATGAGTAAAACCTAATTTTTGTATTTTTCAACCTTAACAAAATACCTGATTCTGGTAAAACTCACATAGATACAATACTAAAGGCATTTTTAGACATAATGCATGTTTGGTTTTGGAGTTATGTTTGTATACATTTCTACAGGCATTAATAGCCATTTAGCATGTTTGGTTCAGGAGTTATGTTTAAATAACTGTTATTTTGAATATGGCAGTTATACTGTCATTATGAGTAAAACCTAAATGTTGTATTTATAAACCTTACCAAAATACCTTATTCTGGTAAAACTCACATAGATACAATATTACAGGCATTTTTACACATAATGCATGTTTGGTTTTGGAGTTATGTTTATATACATTTTTCCAGGCATTATTAGCCATTTATCATGTTTGGTTTAGGAGTTATGTTTAAATAACTGTCATATCAAATAATGCAGTTATACTGTCATTATGAGTAAAACCCAAGTTTTGTATTTGTAAACCTTACCAAAATACCTGATTCTGGTAAAACACATATAGATTCAATATTACAGGCAGTTTAAGACGGATTGCAAGTTTGGTTTAGGAGTTTGGTTTTGGAATTATGTTTATATTACTTTTATAATTAGTTTGACAGTTATACCATCATATTGAGTAAAAAAAAAAAAAAACTTGTCTTTACAAACCTTACAAAATATTTTTTCTAGTAAAATTCACAAAGATACATTTCTCCAGGCATTATTAGCCATTTAGCATGTTTGGTTCAGGAGTTATGTTTAAATAACTGTTATTTCGAATATGGCAGTTAATGTCATTATGAGTAAAACCCAATTTTTGTATTTGTAAACCTTACCAAAATACCTGATTCTGGTAAAACTCACATAGATTCAATATAACAGGCATTTTTAGACGTATTGCAAGTTTGGTTTTGGAGTTATGTTTATTTAACTTTCATATTCAGTATGACAGTTAATCTGTCATATTAAGTAAAAAAACTAATTTGTTTCTTTACAAACCTTATAAAAAAAAAATAATTCCAGGAAAACTCAAAAAGATAAATTTTTCCAGGCATTATTAGCCATTTTGTAATTGTGGTTTAGGAGTTACAGTATGTTTAAATAACTGTCAGATTGAATGTGACAGTATACTGTCATAGTGAGTAAAACCTAATTTTTGTATTTGTAAACCTTACCAAAAATACCTGATTCTGGTAAAAATCACATAGATACAATATTGCAGGCATTTTTAGACATAATGCATGTTTGGTTTTGGAGTTATGTTTATACAACTTTTATATTTAGTATGACAGTTATACCATCATATTGAGTAAAGAAAAAAAAAACTTGTGTCTTTATAAACCTTACAAAAAATGTTTTCCCAGTAAAACTCACAAAGATACATTTCTCCAGGCATATTTAGCCATTTATCATGTTTGGTTTAGGAGTTATGTTTAAACAACTGTCGTATTGAGTGTGGCAGTTATAATGTCATTATGAGTAAAACCTATTTTTTGTATTTGTAAACCTTACCAAAATACCTGATTCTGGTTAAACCCACATCGATACAATATTACAGGAATTTTTAGACATAAAGCATGTTTGGTTTTGGAGTTATGTTTATATAACTTTCATATTTAGTATGAAAGTTATACCATCATATTGAGTAAAAAACAAAAAATAATTTGTATCTTTACAAACCTTACAAAATATTGTTTTCCAGTAAAATTCACAAATATACCTTTCTCTAGGCATTATTAGTCATTTTGCATTTGTGTTTTAGGAGTTATATTTAATTAACTGTCAGATTGAGTGTGACAGTTATACTTAATGCATGTTTGGTTTTGGAGTTATGTTTATGTAACTTTTACATTTATTATGACAGTTATACAAACATATTGAATAAAAAAACCTAACTTGTGTCTTTACAAACCTTACAAAAATTTTTTTTTTCCCTGTTAAACTCACAAATATACCTTTCTCCAGGCAGTATTAGCCATTTAGCATGTTTAAATTAGGAGTTATGTTTAAATAACTGTAATTTTGAATGTGGCAGTTATACTGTCATTATGAGTAAAACCTACTTTTTGTATTTGTAAACCTTACCAAAATACCTGATTTTGGTCAAACTCACATAGATTTAATATTACAGGCATTTTTAAATATAATGCATGTTTGGTTTTGGAGTTATTTTTATATAACTGTCATTTTGAAGTGGTAGTTATACTGTCATTATGAGTAAAGAAACTAACTTCTGTCTTTACAAACCTTACAAAATGTTTTTTTTCCAGTTAAACTCACAAAGATACATTTCCCCAGGCATTATTAGCTATTTAACATGTTTTGTTTAGGAGTAATGTTTAAATAAGTGTCATGTTGAGTGTGGCAGTTATACTGTCATTATGAGTAAAACCTATTTTTTGTATTTGTAAACCTTACCAAAATACCTGATTCTTGTAAAACCCACATCGATACAATATTACAGGAATTATTAGACATAAAGTATGTATGGTTTTGGAGTTATGTTTATATAACTTTCATATTTAGTATGACAGTTATACCATCATATTAAGTAAATAAAATTAATTTGTGTCTTTAAAAACCTTACAAAATATTGTTTTCCTGTAAAATTCACAAATATACATTTCTCTAGTCATTTTTAGTCATTTTGCATTTGTGTTTTAGTAGTTATGTTTAAATAACTGACATATTGAGTGTGGCAGTTATTCTGTCACTATGAGTGATTTGTAAACCTTACCAAAATACCTGATTCTGATAAAACTTACATATAATAAATATTATAGACATTTTTAGATGGATTGCATGTTTGGTTTTGGAGTTATGTTTATAAAACTTTCATATATAGTATGACAGCTATACTGTAAAATTAAGTTAAAAAAAACTAGCGTGTGTCTTTACAAACCTTACAAAATATTTGTTCCAGTAAAATTCACAAAGATTCATTCCTCCAGGCATTATTAGCCATTTTGTCAGATTGATTGTGACAGTATACTCTCATTATGAGTAAAACTAATATTTTGTATTTGTAAACCTTACAAAAACAACTAATTCTAGTAAAACTCACGTACATAAAAAATTATAGGAATTTTTAGACATAATGCATGTTTGGTTTTGGAGTTATGTTTAAATAAATGTCATATTGAATGTGGCAGTATACTGTCATTATGACAGTATACTGTTGACAAAGTTGTATTTGTCACCTTTACCAAAATACCTGATTCTGGTAAAACTAAAAAAGATACAATATTACAGGCATTTTTAGACATCATGCATTTTGGTTTTGGAGTTATGTTTATATAACTTTCATATTTAGTATGACAAATCATATTAAAAAAAAATAATAATTTGTGTCTTTATAAACCTTACACATTATTTTTTTCCAGTAAAACTCACAAAGATACATTTCTCCAGGCATTATTAGTCATTTATCATGTTTGGTTTAGGAGTCATGTCATACCTGTCATATCAAATGTTGCAGTTATACTGTCATTATGAGTAAAACCCAAGTTTTGTATTCATAAACCTTACCAAAAAACCTGATTCTGGCAAAACTCACATAGATTCAATACAACAGGCAGTTTAAGACAGACTGCAAGTTTGGTTTAGGAGTTTGGTTTTGGAATTATGTTTATCTAACTTTCATATTTAGAATGACAGAAATACCATCATATTGAGTAAAAAAAACAACTAACTTTTGTCTTTACAAACCTTACAAAATATTTTTTTTCTAGTAAAAGTCACAAAGATTCATTTCTCCAGACATTATTAGCCATTTAGCATATTTGGTTTAGGAGTTATGTTTAAATAACTGTTATTTTGAATATGGCAGTTATACTGTCATTATGAGTAAAACCCAATTTTTGTATTTGTAAACCTTACCAAAATAACCGATTCTGGTAAAACTCACATATATTCAATATTACAGGCATTTTTAGACAGATTGCAAGTTTGGTTTTGGTGTTATATCTATTCAACTTTCATATTTAGTATGACAGTTATACTGTCATATTGAGTAAAAAAAAAAGCTAACTTGTGTCTTTACAAACCTTACAAACTATTTTTTTCCTGTAAAACTTATTTCTCCAGGCAGTATTTGACATTTTGCTTGCATGGTTTAGGAGTTATGTTTAAATAACAGTCAGATTGAATGTGACAGTATAATGTCATAGTAGTTTTTTACTCAATATGCCAGTAATGTTCTTAAAATCCTGAGATAATGCGAAAAAAGCAATAAAAATGTTTTTCAACATAATTCCTACACCAAACATGCAACATGTCTAATAATGCCTGAAGACATGTATCTTTGTTAGTTTTACTAGAAAATGTATCTTTTGTAAGTTTTGCAACGACGCAAGTAAGTTTTTTTAATTCAATATAACAGTATAACTGTCAAACTAAATGTAAAAGTTATTTAAACATAACTCCAAAACTGAACATGCATTATGTCTAAAAATGCCTAAAATATTGTATCTATGTGAATTTTACAAATACAAAAATTGGGTTTTTCTCATAATGACAGTATAACTGCTATATTCAATTTTAATCACACATGCAAATAGGTTAATAAAGCCTAAAACAATGCATCCTTGTGAGTTTTACTCGAAACATTTGCTATTTTTAGGCTTGCAAACACAAAAAGTAGTTTTTTACTCATTATGACGGTAATGTTCTTCAAATCCTGAGATAATGCGAAATAAGCAATAAAAATGTTTTTCATCATAATTCCTACACCAAACATGCAACATGTCTAATAATGCATGGATACATGTATCTTTGTTAGTTATACTAGAAAAATTATCTTTTGTAAGTTTTACAAAGACTCAAGTTAGTTTTTTTAATCCAATATGACAGTATAACTGTCATACCAAATATGAAAGTTATATAAACATAACTCCAAAACTGAACATGCATTATGTCTAAAAATGCCTAAAATATTGTATCTATGTGAGTTTTACAAGAATCAGTTGTTTTGGTAAGGTGTACAATTACATAAATTAGGGGTTTACTCATAATGACTTTTAACTGCTACATTCAATTTGACTGTTATTTAAACATAACTCCCTAACCACACATGCAAAATAGGTTAATAAAGCCTAAAACAATGCATCCTTGTGAGTTTTACTCGAAACATTTGCTATTTTAAGGCTTGCAAACACAAAAAGTAGTTTTTTACTCATTATGACAGTAATGTTCTACAAATCCTGAGATAATGCGAAATAAGCAATAAAAATGTTTTTCATCATAATTCCTACACCAAACATGCAACATGTCTAATAATGCATGGATACATGTATCTTTGTTAGTTATACTAGAAAAATTATCTTTTGTAAGTTTTACAAAGACTTAAGTTAGTTTTTTTAATCCAATATGACAGTATAACTGTCATACCAAATATGAAAGTTATATAAACATAACTCCAAAACTGAACATGCATTATGTCTAAAAATGCCTAAAATATTGTATCTATGTGAGTTTTACAAGAATCAGTTATTTTGGTAAGGTGTACAATTACATACATTAAAACCCCTAATTTATGTAATTGTACACCTTACCAAATTAACTGATACTTTTAACACTATCATAGATGTAATATTTTAGTCATTTTTAGACATAATGCATGTTAAGTTTTGGAGTTATGTTTATATAACTTTTATATTTGGTATGACATTTATACTGTCATATTGAATTAAAAAAACTAACTTGCGTCATGGCAAACCTTACAGAAGATAATTTTTCTAGTAATTTTTATTTCATTATGAAAAAAAAAATGTGTATTTGTAAACCTTACCAAATTACCTGATTCTAGTGAAACTCACATAGATACAATATTTTAGGCATTTTTAGACATAATGAATGTTCAATTTTGGAGTTATGTTTATATATATTTCATATTTGGTATGACAGTTATACTGTCATATTGCATTAAAAAAACTAACTTGCCTCTTTGAAAAACTTACAAAAGATAATTTTTCAAGTAAAACTAACAAAGATACATGTCTTCACGCATTATTAGACATGTTGCATGTTTGGGGTAGGAAATATGTTGAAAAACATTTTTATTGCTTATTTCGCTTTATCTCAGGATTTTCAGAACATTACTGTCATATGAGTAAAAAAACTACTTTTTGTGTTTGCAAACTTTAAAATAGCATATGTTTCGAGTAAAACTCACATGGATGCATTGTTTTAGACTTTATTAGCCTATTTTGCATGTGTGGTTAGAAGTTATGTTTAAATAACTGTCAAATTGAATGTAGCAGTTATCTGTCATTATGAGTATACCCCTAATTTATGTAATTGTACACCTTACCAAAATAACTGATTCTTGCAAAACTCACATAGATACAATATTTTAGGCATTTTTAGACATAATGCATGTTTCGTTTTGGAGTTATGTTTATATAACTTTCATATTTGGTATGACAGTTATACTGTCATATTGTATTAAAAAAACTAACTTGAGTCTTTGTAAAACTTACAAAAGATAATTTTTCTAGTATAACTAACAAAGATACATGTATCCAGGCATTATTAGACATGTTGCTTGTTTGGTGTAGGAATTATGTTGAAAAACATTTTTATTGCTTATTTTGCATTATCTCAGGATTTTAAGAACATTACTGTCATAATGAGTAAAAACTACTTTTTGTGTTTGCAAGCCTTAAAATAGCAAATGTTTCGAGTAAAACTCACAAGGATGCATTGTTTTAAGCTTTATTAACTTATTTGAATGTGTGATTAGGAAGTTATGTTTAAATAACAGTCAAATTGAATGAAGCAGTTATACTGTCATTATGAAAATATTTCTGTATTTGTAAACCTTACCAAATTACCTGATTCTGGTGAAACTCACATAGATACAATATTACAGGTATTTTTAGACATAATGCATGTTCAGTTTTGGAGTTATGTTTATATAACTTTCATAATTGGTATGACAGTTATACTGTCATATTGAATTAAAAAAACTTATTTGCCTTTTTGCAAAACTTACAAAAGATAATTTTTCTAGTAAAACTAACAAAGATACATGTCTTCAGGCATTATTAGACATGTTGCATGTTTGGTGTAGGAATAATGTTGAAAAACATTATTATTGCTTATTTCGCATTATCTCAGGATTTTAAGAACATTACTGTCAAAATGAGTATAACACTACTTGTTGTGTTTGCAAGCCTTAAAATAGCATATGTTTCGAGTAAAACTCACAAGGATGCATTGTTTTAGGCTTTATTAACCTATTTTGCATGTGTGGTTAGGGAGTTATGTTTAAATAACAGTCAAATTTAATGTAGCAGTTAACTATCATTATGAGTAAACCCCTAATTTATGTAATTGTACACCTTACCAAATTAACTGATTCTTGTAAAACTCACATAGATACAATATTTTAGGCATTTTTAGACATAATGCATTTTCAGTTTTGGAGTTATGTTTATATAACTTTCATATTTGGTATGACAGTTATACTGTCATATTGAATTTAAAAAACTTATTTGACTCTTTGCAAAACTTACAAAATATATTTTTTCTAGTAAAACTAACAACGATACATGTCTTCAGGCATTATTAGACATGTTGCATGTTTGGTGTAGGAATTATGTTGAAAAACATTTTTATTGCTTATTTCGCATTATCTCAGGATTTTAAGAACATTACTGTCAAAATGAGTAAAACACTACTTTTTGTGTTTGCAAGCCTTAAAATAGCATATGTTTAGAGTAAAACTCACAAGGATGCATTGTTTTAGGCTTTATTAGCCTATTTGCATGTGTGGTTAGGAAGTTATGTTTAAATAACTGTCAAATTGAATATAGCAGGCATTATTAAGCATGTTGCATGTTTGGTGTAGGAATTATTTTGAAAAACAATTTTATTGATTTTTTCGCATTATCGCAGGATTTTAAGAACATTACTGGCATATTGAGTAAAAAACTACTATGACAGTATACTGTCACATTCAATCTGACTGTTATTTAAACATAACTCCTAAACCATGCAAGCAAAATGTCAAATAATGCCTGGAGAAATGTATCTTTGTAAGTTTTACAGGAAAAAAATAGTTTCTAAGGTTTGTAAAGACACAAGTTAGCTTTTTTTTACTCAATATGACAGTATAACTGTCATACTAAATATGAAAGTTGAATAAATATAACACCAAAACCAAACTTGCAATCCGTCTAAAAATGCCTGTAATATTGAATATATGTGAGTTTTACCAGAATTAGTTATTTTGGTGAGGTTTACAAATACAAAAATTGGGTTTTACTCATAATGACAGTATAACTGCCATATTCAAAATAACAGTTATTTAAACATAACTCCTAAACCAAATATGCTAAATGGCTAATAATGCCTGGAGAAATGAATCTTTGTGAGTTTTACTAGAAAAAAAATATTTTGTAAGGTTTGTAAAGACAAAAGTTAGTTGTTTTTTTTACTCAATATGATGGTATAACTGTCATGCTAAATATGAAAGTTTTATAAACATAACTCCAAAACCAAACATGCAATCTTTTTAAAAATGTCTGTAATATTTATTATATGTAAGTTTTATCAGAATCAGGTATTTGGTAAGGTTTACAAATCAAAAAATTAGGTTTTACTCATAGTGACAGTATAACTGTCACCCTCAATATGACAGTTATTTAAACATAACTCCTATCTAGTGGTTAGAGTGTCCGCCCTGAGATCGGTAGGTTGTGAGTTCAAACCCCGGCCGAGTCATACCAAAGACTATAAAAAATGGGACCCATTATGTCCCTGCTTGGCACTCAGTATCAAGGGTTGGAATTGGGGGTTAAATCACCAAAAATGATTCCCGGGCGCAGCACCGCTGCTCCCCTCACCTCCCAGGGGGTGATCAAGGGGATGGGTCAAATGCAGAGGACACATTTCACCACACCTAGTGTGTGTGTGATAATCATTGGGACTTTAACTTTAACTTTAACTTTAACTTTAAAACACAAATGCAAAATGACTAATAATGCCTAGAGAAATGTATATTTGTGAATTTTACTGGAAAACAATATTTTGTAAGGTTTGTAAAGATACAAATTAGTGTTTTATTACTCAATATGATGGTATAACTGTCATACTAAATATGAAAGTTATATAAACATAACTCCAAAACCAAACATACTTTATGTCTAAAAATTCCTGTGATATTGTATCGATGTGGGTTTTACCAGAATCAGGTATTTTGGTAAGGTTTACAAATACAAAAAATAGGTTTTACTCATAATGACAGTATAACTGCCACACTCAATATAACAGTTATTTAAACATAACTCCGAAACCAAACATGTTAAATGGCTAATAATGCCTGGGTAAATGTATCTTTGTGAGTTTAACTGGAAAAAAAAATATTTTGTAAGGTTTGTAAAGACAGAAGTTAGTTTTTTTACTCATAATGACAGTATAACTGCCACATTCAAAATGACAGTTATATAAACATAACGCCAAAACCAAACATGCATTATGTCTAAAAATGCCTGTAGTATTAAATCTATGTGAGTTTGACCAGAATCAGGTATTTTGGTAAGGTTTACAAATACAAAAAGTAGGTTTTACTCATAATGACAGTATAACTGCCACGTTCAAAATTACAGTTATTTAAACATAACTCCTAATTTAAACATGCTAAATGGCTAATACTGCCTGGAGAAAGGTATCTTTGTGAGTTTAACTGGAAAATAAAATTATTTTGTAAGGTTTGTAAAGACACAAGTTAGTTTTTTTTATTCAATATGTTTGTATAACTGTCATAATGAATGTAAAAGTTATATAAACATAACTCCAAAACCAAACATACATTATGTCTAAAAATGCCTGTAATATTGTATCTATGTGAGTTTTACAAGAATCAGGTATTTTGGTAATGTTGAAAAATACAAAAATTAGGTTTTACTCATACAAAATATTAGTTTAACTCATAATGACGTATACTGTCACAATCAATCTGACAATATGGCTAATAATGCCTTGAGGAATGTATCTTTGTGAGTTTAACTGGAAAAAATATTTTGTAAGGTTTGTAAAGACACAAGTTAGTTTTTTTTACACAATATTACAGTATAGCTGTCATACTATATATGAAAGTTATATAAACACAACTCCAAAACCAAATATGCAATATGTGAGTTTTATCAGAATCAGGTGTTTTGGTAAGGTTTACAAAAACAAAAATTTGGTTTTACTCATAGTGACAGTATAACTGCCACACTCAATATGACAGTTATTTAAACATAACTCCTAAAACACAAATGCAAAATGACTAATAATGCCTAGAGAAAGGTATATTTGTGAATTTTACTGGAAAACAAAATTTTGTAAGGTTTGTAAAGATACAAATTAGTTTGTTTTTTTACTCAATTTGATGGTATAACTTTCATACTAAATATGAAAGTTATATAAATATAACTCCAAAACCAAACATGCTTTATGTCTAAAAATTCCTGTAATATTGTATCGATGTGGTACAAAAAAATGCAAATACAAAATATTGGTTTTACTCACTATGACAGTACACTGTCACATTCAATCTGACAGTTATTTAAACATAACTCCTAAACCACACATACAAAATGACTAATAACGCCTGGAGAAAAGTTTATTTGTGAGTTTTAAACTGTCAGATTGAATGTGACAGTATACTGTCATAGTGAGTAAAACCAATATTTTGTATTTGCAAAACTTACAAAAACAACTGATTCTAGTTAACTCACATGGATACAATATTACAGGCATTTTTAGACATAATGCATGTTGGGTTTTGGAGTTATGTTTATACTACTTTTACATTTAGTATGACAGTTATACTTTCCAACCATCCATCCATTTTCTACCGTTTATTCCCTTCGGGGTGGCGGGGGGCGCTGGAGCCTATCTCAGCTACAATCGGGCGGAAGGCGGGGTACACCCTGGAAAAGTCGCCATCTCATCATATTAATATAACTCCAAAACCAAACATGCATTATGTCTAAAAATGCCTGTAATATTGTATCCATGTGAGTTTTACTAGAATAAGTTGTTTTTGTAATTTTTGCAAATACAAAATACTGGTTTTACTCACTATGACAGTATACTGTCACATTCAATCTGACAGTTTAAAACTCACAAATAAACTTTTCTCCATGCGTTATTAGTCATTTTGTATGTGTGGTTTAGGAGTTATGTTTAAATAACTGTCAGATTGAATGTGACAGTATACTGTCATAGTGAGTAAAACCAATATTTTGTATTTGAAAACCTTACAAAAACAACTGATTCTAGTAAAACTCACATGGATACAATATTACAGGCATTTTTAGACATAATGCATGTTTGGTTTTGGAGTTATAATTATATAACTTTTACATTTAGTATGAGAGTTATACTGTCATATTGAGTAAAAAAGAAAAAAACTTGTGTCATTAAAAACCTTACAAAATATTTTTTTTTTTCCCAGTAAAACTCACAAAGATAAATTTTTCCAGGCATTATTAGCCATTTTGCATGTGAGGTTTAGGAGTTATATTTAAATAACTGTCATATTGCGTGTGGCAGTTATACTGTCATTATGAGTAAAACCTAATTGTTGTATTTGTAAACCTTACCAAAATACCTGATTGTAGTAAAACTCATATAGATACAATATTACAGGCATTTTTAGACGGATTGCATGTTTGGTTTTAGAGTTATGTTTATATAACTTTCATATTTAGTATGACAGTTATACTGTCATATTGAGTAAAAGAAACTAATTTGTGTCTATACAAACCTTACAAAATATTTTTTTCCAGTAACAGGTATTTTGGTAAGGTTTACAAATAAAAAAATTTGGTTTTACTCATAATGACAGTATAACTACCACGTTCAAAATGACAAATATTTAAACATAACTCCTAAACCAAACATGCTATATGGCTAATAATGCCTGGAGAAAGGTGTCTTTGTGAGTTTTACTGGAAAAACATTATTTTGTATGGTTTGTAAAGACACAAGTTAGTTTTGTTTTACTCAATATGACAGTATAACTGTCATACTTAATGTAAAAGTTGTATAAACATAACTACAAAACCAAACATGCATTATATCTAAAATTGCCTGTAATGATGTATCCATGTGAGTTTTACTAGAATCAGTTGTTTTTGTAAGTTTTGGGAATACAAAATATTGGTTTTACTCACTATGACAGTATACTGTCACATTCAATCTGACAGTTATTTAAACATAACTCCTAAACCACACATTCAAAGTGACTAATAATGCCTGGAGAAATGTATTTTTGTGAGTTTTACTGGAAAAAAAATATTTTGTAAGGTTTGTTTGGACACAAGTTAGTTTTTTTTACTCAATATGATGGTATAACTATAAAAGTTATATAAACATAACTTCAAAACCAAACATGCAATCCATCTAAAAATGCCTGTAATATTGAATCTATGTGAGTTTTACCACAAACAGGTATTTTGGTAAGGTTCACAAATACAACAATTAGGTTTTACTCATAATGACAGTATAACTGCCACACGCAATATGACAGTTATTTAAATATAACTCCTAAACCTCACATGCAAAATGGCTAATAATGCCTGGAAAAATTTATCTTTGTGAGTTTTACTGGGAAAAAAAAATATTTTGTAAGGTTTTTAAAGACACAAGTTATTTATTTTTTTTACTCAATATGACAGTATAACTGTCATACTAAATGTAAAAGTTATATAATTATAACTCCAAAAACAAACATGCATTATGTCTAAAAATGCCTGTAATATTGTATCCATGTGAGTTTTAGTAGAATCAGTTGTTTTTGTAAGGTTTTCAAATACAAAATATTGGTTTTACTCACTATGACAGTATACTGTTACATTCAATCTGACAGTTATTTAAACATAACTCCTAAACCACACATGCAAAATGGCTAATAATGCCTGGAGAAATTTATTTTTGTGAGTTTTACTGGAAAAAATATATTTTGTAAGGTTTGTTCGGACACAAGTTTGTTTTTTTTATTCAATATGATGGTATAACTGTCTTACTAAATTTGAAAGTTATATGAACATAACTTCAAAACCAAACATGCAATCCGTCTAAAAATGCATGTAATATTGAATCTATGTGAGTTTTACCACAAACAGGGATTTTGGTAAGGTTTACAAATACAAAAATTTGGTTTTACTCATAATGACAGTATAACTGCAACGTTCAAAATGAGAGTTATTTAAACATAACTCCTAAACCAAACATGCTAAATGGCTAATAATGACTGGAGAAATGCATCTTTGTGAGTTTTCCTGAAAAAAACAACATTTTAGTAAGGTTTGTAAAGACACAAGTTAGTTGTTTTTTACTCCATATGACAGTATAACTGTCATACTAAATGTAAAATGTATATAAACAAAACTCCAAAACCAAACATGCATTATGTCTAAAAATGCCTGTAACATTGTATCCATGTGAGTTTTACTAGAATCAGTTGTTTTTTTAAGGTTTGAAAATAGAAAATATTGAATTTACTCACTATGACAGTATGCTGTCACATTCAATCTGACAGTTATTTAAACATAACTCCTAAACCACACATACAAAATGACTAATAATGCCTTTGTGAGTTTTACTGAAAAAAAAATATATATATTTTGTAAGGTTTGTAAAGACACAAGTTAGTTTTGTTTTTTACTTAATATGACAGTAAAACTGTCATACTAAATATGAAAGTTATATAAACATAACTCCAAAACCAAACATGCATTATGTTCAAAAAATGCCTGTAATATTGTATCTATGTGAGTTTTACTACAATCAGGTATTTTGGTAAGGTTTACAAATACAAAAATAAGGTTTTATTCACTATGACAGTATACTGCTGTCATTTTGAGTAAAAAAAAATTGTGTTGTAAAAAATATTTTTTTCCAGAAAAATTCACAGAGATACATTTCTCCAGGCATTATTAGTCATTTTGAATATGTGGTTTAGGAGTTATGTTTAAATAACTGTCAGATCGAATGTGACAGTATACTGTCATAGTGAGTAAAACCAATATTTTGTATTTGCAAAACTTACAAAAACAACTGATTCTAGTAAAACTCACATGGATACATCATTTCAGGCATTCTTAGACATAATGCATGTTTGGTTTTGGAGTTATGTTTATATAACTTTTCCATTTAGTATGACAGTTATACTGTCTTTTTGAGTTAGAAAAAACTAACTTGTGTCTTTACAAACCTTACAATTTTTATTTATTTTTTTCCAGTAAAACTCACAAAGATACTTTTCTCCAGGCATTATTAGCCATTTAGCATGTTTTGTTTATGAGTTATGTTTAAAACAATTTGGCGGTTATCTGTCAATATGAGTAAAACCTAATTTTTGTATTTGTAATCCTTAACAAAATACCTGATTCTGGTAAAAATCAAATATATTCAATATTACAGCCATTTTTTTTACGAATTGCAAGTTTGGTTTTGGAGTTATGTTTATAAAACTTTCATTTTTAGTATGACAGTTATACCATCATATTGAGTTAAAAAAAAAAAAAAAAACAGTATCTTTACAAACCTTACAAAATATTTTTTTCCAGTAAAAATCACAAAGATACATTTTTCCACGCATTATTAGTCATTTTGCATGTGTGTTTTAGGAGTTATGTTTAAATAACTGTCATATTGAGCGTGGCAGTTATACTGTCATTATGAGTAAAACCTAATTTTGGTATTGTAAACCTTACCACAATACCTGATTCTGATAAAACTCACATATATTTAATATTACAGGCATTTTTAAATGGATTGCATGTTTGGTTTTTGAGTTTGGTTTTGGAGTTATGTTTCTATAACTTTTTTTAGTTTGACAGTTATACCGTCATATTGAGTAAAAAAACTTGTGTCTTTGTAAACCTTACAAAAGATCATTACTCTAGTAAAACTAACAAAGATACATTTCTCCAGGTTTAATAGCCATTTTCATGTGTCGTTTATGACTTATGTTTAAATAACTGTCATATTGAGTGTGGCACTTATAATGTCACTATCAGTAAAACCTATTTTTTTTATTTGTCAACCTTACCAAAATACCTCATTTTGGTAAAACTCACATAGATTCAATATTACAGACATTTTTAGACGGATTGCAAGTTTGGTTTTGGAGTCATGTTTATATATTTTCTGCATGTAGTATGACAGTTATACTGTCATATTGAGTAAAAAAAACTAACGTGTGTCTTTACAAACCTTACAAATTGTTTTTCCTAGTAAAACTCACAAAGATACATTTCTCCAGGCATTATTAGCCATTTTGCATGTGTGGTTTAGGAGTTATGTTTACATAACTGTCAGATTGAATGTGACAGTATACTGTCATAGTGAGTAAAACCTAATTTTTGTATTTGTAAACCTTACCAAAATAGCTGATTCTGGTAAAACTCACATAGATACAATATTACACATAGACATAAAACATGTTTGGTTTTGCAGTTATGTTTATACAACTTTCATATTTAGTATGACAGTTATACCATCATATTGAATAAAAAAAACTAATTTGTGTCTTTACAAACCTTACAAAATATTTTTTTTTCATTAAATTTCACAAAGATACATTTTTCCAGGCATTATTAGTCATTTTGCATTTGTTTTTTTAGGAGTTATGTTTAAAAAACTGTCATATTGCGTGTGGCAGTTATACTGTCATTATGAGTAAAACCTAATTTTTGTATTTGTAAACCTTACCAAAATACCTGATTTTGGTTAAACTCACATAGATTCATAATTACAGGCATTTTTAGACGGATTGCAAGTTTGGTTTTAGAGTTATGTGTATATAACTTTCATATTCAGTATGACAGTTATACTGTCAAATTGAGTAAAAAATAACAAACTTGTAATTTTAAAAACCTTAAAAAATATTTTTTTCCAATAAAATTCAGAGAGATACATTTTTCTCGGCATTATTAGTCATTTTGCATGTGTGGTTTAGGAGTTATGTTTAAATAGCTGTCAGATTGAATGTGACAGTACACTGTCATAGTGAGTAAAACCAATATTTTGTATTTGCAAAACTTACAAAAAAAAACTGATTTTAGTAAAACTCACATTGATACAATATCCATCCATCCATCTTCCTCCGCTTATCCGAGGTCGGGTCGCGGGGGCAGCAGCCTAAGCAGGGAAGCCCGGACTTCCCTCTCCCCAGCCACTTCGTCCAGCTCCTCCCAGGGGACCCCGAGGCGTTCCCAGGCCAGCCGGGAGATATAGTCTTCCCAACGTGTCCTGGGTCTTCCCCGCGGCCTCCTACCGGTCAGACGTGCCATAAACACCTCCCTAGGGAGGCGTTCGGGTGGCATCCTGACCAGATGCCCGAACCACCTCATCTGGCTCCTCTCGATGTGGAGGAGCAGCGGCTTTACTTTGAGCTCCTCCCGGATGGCAGAGCTTCTCACCCTATCTCTAATGGAGAGCCCCGCCACCCGGCGGAGGAAACTCATTTCGGCCGCTTGTACCCGTGATCTTGTCCTTTCGGTCATAACCCAAAGCTCATGACCATAGGTGAGGATGGGAACGTAGATCGACCGGTAAATTGAGAGCTTTGCCTTCCGGCTCAGCTCCTTCTTCACCACAACGGATCGATACAGCGTCCGCATTACTGAAGACGCCGCACCGATCCGCCTGTCGATCTCACGATCCACTCTTCCCCCACTCGTGAACAAGACTCCGAGGTACTTGAACTCCTCCACTTGGGGAAAAATCTCCTCCCCAACCCGGAGATGGCACTCCACCCTTTTACGGGCGAGAACCATGGACTCGGACTTGGAGGTGCTGATTCTCATCCCAGTCGCTTCACACTCGGCTGCGAACCGATCCAGTGAGAGCTGAAGATCCTGGCCAGATGAAGCCATCAGGACCACATCATCTGCAAAAAGCAGAGACCTAATCCTGCAGCCACCAAACCATTCGAAGTGAGTCCGACTATATCTAGCCGGAACTTCTCCACCTCGCGCACTAGCTCAGGCTCCTTCCCCCCCAGCGAGGTGACGTTCCACGTCCCAAGAGCTAGCTTCTGTAGCCGAGGATCGGACCGCCAAGTGCCCTGCCTTCGGCTGCCGCCCAGCTCACATTGCACCCGACCTCCATGACCCCTGCTATGGGTGGTGAGCCCATTGGAGGGGGGACCCACGTTGCCTCTTCGGGCTGTGCCCGGCCGGGCCCCATGGGGGCAGGCCCGGCCACCAGGTGCTCGCCATCGTGCCCCACCTCCGGGCCTGGCTCCAGAGGGGGGCCCCGGTGACCCGCGTCCGGGCGAGGGAAATCTGGGTCCTTGTTTTTTATATTTCATGGAGGTCTTCGAGCTGCTCTTTGTCTGATCCCTCACCTAGGACCAGTTTGTCTTGGGAGACCCTACCAGGGGGCATAAAGCCCCCGGACAACATAGCTCCTAGGATCATTGGGACACGCAAACTCCTCTACCACGTTAAGGTGGCAGCTCAGAGAGGAGTGATACAATATTACAGGCATTTTTTAATGGATGTCCATCCATCCATCCATTTTCTACCGCTTATTCCCTTCGGGGTCGCGGGGGGCGCTGGAGCCTATGTCAGCTACAATCGAGCGGAAGGCGGGGTACACCCTGGAAATGTCGCCACCTCATCATATTAAGTAAAAAAAACTAAATTGGTTCTTTACAAACCTTACAAAATATGTTTTTCCAGTAATCTCACAAAGATACATTTCTCCAGGCATTATAGCCATTTTGCATGTGTGGTTTGGTAGTTATGTTTAAATAACTGTCAAATTGAATGTGACAGTATACTATCATGGTGAGTAAAACCAATATTTTGTAATTGCAAACCTTACTACAACAATTGATTTTCGTAAAACTCGCATGGATACAAAATTACAGGCATTTTTAAACATAATGCATGTTCTGTTTTGGAGTTATGTTTATATATGTTTTACATTTAGTATTAGAGTTATACTGTCATATTGTGTAAAAAAAACTAACTTGTGTCTTTATAAACCTTAAAAAAAAAATGTTTTCCAGTAAAACTCACAAAGATACATTTCTCCAGGCATGATTAGCCATTAACCATGTTTGGTTTAGAGTTATGTTTAAATAACTGTCATATTGCGTGTGGCACTGTCATTATGAGTAAAACCTATTTTTTGTATTTGTAAAATTACCAAAATAACTTACTCTGATAAAACTCACATGGATAAAATATTACAGGATTTTTTTTAGTCATAAAGCATGTTTCCATCATATTGAGTAAAAAAAACTAACTTGTGTCTATACAAACTTTACAAATTTTTTTTTTTTCACAAAAATACATTTCTCCAGTTATTATTAGCCACTTTGCATCCGTGGTTTAGAATTTGTGTTTAAATAAGATTGTCAGATTGAATGTGACAGTATACTGTCATAGTGAGTAAAACCTAATTTTTGTATTTGTAAACCTTAACAAAATACCTGATTCTAGTAAAACTCACATAGATTCAATATAACAGGCATTTTTAGACGGATTGCATGTTTGGTATTGGAGTTATGTTTATATAACTTTTACATTTATTATGACAGTTATACAAACATATTGAATAAAAAAAAACTATTTTGTGTCTTATCAAACCTTACAAAATATTTTTTTTCCTGTAAAACTCACAAAGATACATTTCTCCAGGCATTATTAGCCATTTTGCATTTGTGATTTAGGAGTTATGTTACATAACCGTCATATTGAGGGTGGCAGTTATACTGTCATTATGAGTAAAACCTAATTTTTGTATTTATAAACCTTACCAAAATTCCTGATTCTGGTAAAACTCACATAGATACAATATTACAGGCATTTTTAGACATAATGCATGTTTGGTTTTGGAGTTATGTTTATATACATTTTTCCAGGCATTATTAGCTATTTATCATGTTTGGTTTAGGAGTTATGTTTAAATAACTGTCATATCAAATAATGCAGTTATACTGTCATTATGAGTAAAACCCAAGTTTTGTATTTGTAAACCTTACCAAAATACCTGATTCTGGTAAAACTCATATAGATTCAATATTACAGGCAGTTTAAGACGGATTGCAAGTTTGGTTTAGGAATTATGTTTAAATTACTTTTATATTTAGTTTGACAGTTATACCATCATATTGAGTAAAAAAAACAAAACTTTTTTCTTTACAAACCTTACAAAATATTTTTTTCCAGTAATCTCACAAAGATACATTTCTCCAGGCATTATAGCCATTTTGCATGTGTGGTTTGGTAGTTATGTTTAAATAACTGTCAAATTGAATGTGACAGTATACTATCATGGTGAGTAAAACCAATATTTTGTAATTGCAAACCTTACTACAACAATTGATTTTCGTAAAACTCGCATGGATACAAAATTACAGGCATTTTTAAACATAATGCATGTTCTGTTTTGGAGTTATGTTTATATATGTTTTACATTTAGTATTAGAGTTATACTGTCATATTGTGTAAAAAAAACTAACTTGTGTCTTTATAAACCTTAAAAAAAAAATGTTTTCCAGTAAAACTCACAAAGATACATTTCTCCAGGCATGATTAGCCATTAACCATGTTTGGTTTAGCGTTATGTTTAAATAACTGTCATATTGCGTGTGGCACTGTCATTATGAGTAAAACCTATTTTTTGTATTTGTAAAATTACCAAAATAACTTACTCTGATAAAACTCACATGGATAAAATATTACAGGATTTTTTTTAGTCATAAAGCATGTTTCCATCATATTGAGTAAAAAAAACTAACTTGTGTCTATACAAACTTTACAAAATATTTTTTTTCCAGTAAAACTCACAAAAATACATTTCTCCAGTTATTATTAGCCACTTTGCATCCGTGGTTTAGAATTTGTGTTTAAATAAGATTGTCAGATTGAATGTGACAGTATACTGTCATAGTGAGTATAACCTAATTTTTGTATTTGTAAACCTTAACAAAATACCTGATTCTAGTAAAACTCACATAGATTCAATATAACAGGCATTTTTAGACGGATTGCATGTTTGGTATTGGAGTTATGTTTATATAACTTTTACATTTATTATGACAGTTATACAAACATATTGAATAAAAAAAAACTATTTTGTGTCTTATCAAACCTTACAAAATATTTTTTTTCCTGTAAAACTCACAAAGATACATTTGTCCAGGCATTATTAGCCATTTTGCATTTGTGATTTAGGAGTTATGTTACATAACCGTCATATTGAGGGTGGCAGTTATACTGTCATTATGAGTAAAACCTAATTTTTGTATTTATAAACCTTACCAAAATTCCTGATTCTGGTAAAACTCACATAGATACAATATTACAGGCATTTTTAGACATAATGCATGTTTGGTTTTGGAGTTATGTTTATATACATTTTTCCAGGCATTATTAGCTATTTATCATGTTTGGTTTAGGAGTTATGTTTAAATAACTGTCATATCAAATAATGCAGTTATACTGTCATTATGAGTAAAACCCAAGTTTTGTATTTGTAAACCTTACCAAAATACCTGATTCTGGTAAAACTCATATAGATTCAATATTACAGGCAGTTTAAGACGGATTGCAAGTTTGGTTTAGGAATTATGTTTAAATTACTTTTATATTTAGTTTGACAGTTATACCATCATATTGAGTAAAAAAAACAAAACTTTTTTCTTTACAAACCTTACAAAATATTTTTTTCCAGTAATCTCACAAAGATACATTTCTCCAGGCATTATAGCCATTTTGCATGTGTGGTTTGGTAGTTATGTTTAAATAACTGTCAAATTGAATGTGACAGTATACTATCATGGTGAGTAAAACCAATATTTTGTAATTGCAAACCTTACTACAACAATTGATTTTCGTAAAACTCGCATGGATACAAAATTACAGGCATTTTTAAACATAATGCATGTTCTGTTTTGGAGTTATGTTTATATATGTTTTACATTTAGTATTAGAGTTATACTGTCATATTGTGTAAAAAAAACTAACTTGTGTCTTTATAAACCTTAAAAAAAAAATGTTTTCCAGTAAAACTCACAAAGATACATTTCTCCAGGCATGATTAGCCATTAACCATGTTTGGTTTAGAGTTATGTTTAAATAACTGTCATATTGCGTGTGGCACTGTCATTATGAGTAAAACCTATTTTTTGTATTTGTAAAATTACCAAAATAACTTACTCTGATAAAACTCACATGGATAAAATATTACAGGATTTTTTTTAGTCATAAAGCATGTTTCCATCATATTGAGTAAAAAAAACTAACTTGTGTCTATACAAACTTTACAAAATATTTTTTTTCCAGTAAAACTCACAAAAATACATTTCTCCAGTTATTATTAGCCACTTTGCATCCGTGGTTTAGAATTTGTGTTTAAATAAGATTGTCAGATTGAATGTGACAGTATACTGTCATAGTGAGTATAACCTAATTTTTGTATTTGTAAACCTTAACAAAATACCTGATTCTAGTAAAACTCACATAGATTCAATATAACAGGCATTTTTAGACGGATTGCATGTTTGGTATTGGAGTTATGTTTATATAACTTTTACATTTATTATGACAGTTATACAAACATATTGAATAAAAAAAAACTATTTTGTGTCTTATCAAACCTTACAAAATATTTTTTTTCCTGTAAAACTCACAAAGATACATTTGTCCAGGCATTATTAGCCATTTTGCATTTGTGATTTAGGAGTTATGTTACATAACCGTCATATTGAGGGTGGCAGTTATACTGTCATTATGAGTAAAACCTAATTTTTGTATTTATAAACCTTACCAAAATTCCTGATTCTGGTAAAACTCACATAGATACAATATTACAGGCATTTTTAGACATAATGCATGTTTGGTTTTGGAGTTATGTTTATATACATTTTTCCAGGCATTATTAGCTATTTATCATGTTTGGTTTAGGAGTTATGTTTAAATAACTGTCATATCAAATAATGCAGTTATACTGTCATTATGAGTAAAACCCAAGTTTTGTATTTGTAAACCTTACCAAAATACCTGATTCTGGTAAAACTCATATAGATTCAATATTACAGGCAGTTTAAGACGGATTGCAAGTTTGGTTTAGGAATTATGTTTAAATTACTTTTATATTTAGTTTGACAGTTATACCATCATATTGAGTAAAAAAAACAAAACTTTTTTCTTTACAAACCTTACAAAATATTTTTTTCCAGTAATCTCACAAAGATACATTTCTCCAGGCATTATAGCCATTTTGCATGTGTGGTTTGGTAGTTATGTTTAAATAACTGTCAAATTGAATGTGACAGTATACTATCATGGTGAGTAAAACCAATATTTTGTAATTGCAAACCTTACTACAACAATTGATTTTCGTAAAACTCGCATGGATACAAAATTACAGGCATTTTTAAACATAATGCATGTTCTGTTTTGGAGTTATGTTTATATATGTTTTACATTTAGTATTAGAGTTATACTGTCATATTGTGTAAAAAAAACTAACTTGTGTCTTTATAAACCTTAAAAAAAAAATGTTTTCCAGTAAAACTCACAAAGATACATTTCTCCAGGCATGATTAGCCATTAACCATGTTTGGTTTAGAGTTATGTTTAAATAACTGTCATATTGCGTGTGGCACTGTCATTATGAGTAAAACCTATTTTTTGTATTTGTAAAATTACCAAAATAACTTACTCTGATAAAACTCACATGGATAAAATATTACAGGATTTTTTTTAGTCATAAAGCATGTTTCCATCATATTGAGTAAAAAAAACTAACTTGTGTCTATACAAACTTTACAAAATATTTTTTTTCCAGTAAAACTCACAAAAATACATTTCTCCAGTTATTATTAGCCACTTTGCATCCGTGGTTTAGAATTTGTGTTTAAATAAGATTGTCAGATTGAATGTGACAGTATACTGTCATAGTGAGTATAACCTAATTTTTGTATTTGTAAACCTTAACAAAATACCTGATTCTAGTAAAACTCACATAGATTCAATATAACAGGCATTTTTAGACGGATTGCATGTTTGGTATTGGAGTTATGTTTATATAACTTTTACATTTATTATGACAGTTATACAAACATATTGAATAAAAAAAAACTATTTTGTGTCTTATCAAACCTTACAAAATATTTTTTTTCCTGTAAAACTCACAAAGATACATTTGTCCAGGCATTATTAGCCATTTTGCATTTGTGATTTAGGAGTTATGTTACATAACCGTCATATTGAGGGTGGCAGTTATACTGTCATTATGAGTAAAACCTAATTTTTGTATTTATAAACCTTACCAAAATTCCTGATTCTGGTAAAACTCACATAGATACAATATTACAGGCATTTTTAGACATAATGCATGTTTGGTTTTGGAGTTATGTTTATATACATTTTTCCAGGCATTATTAGCTATTTATCATGTTTGGTTTAGGAGTTATGTTTAAATAACTGTCATATCAAATAATGCAGTTATACTGTCATTATGAGTAAAACCCAAGTTTTGTATTTGTAAACCTTACCAAAATACCTGATTCTGGTAAAACTCATATAGATTCAATATTACAGGCAGTTTAAGACGGATTGCAAGTTTGGTTTAGGAATTATGTTTAAATTACTTTTATATTTAGTTTGACAGTTATACCATCATATTGAGTAAAAAAAACAAAACTTTTTTCTTTACAAACCTTACAAAATATTTTTTTCCAGTAATCTCACAAAGATACATTTCTCCAGGCATTATAGCCATTTTGCATGTGTGGTTTGGTAGTTATGTTTAAATAACTGTCAAATTGAATGTGACAGTATACTATCATGGTGAGTAAAACCAATATTTTGTAATTGCAAACCTTACTACAACAATTGATTTTCGTAAAACTCGCATGGATACAAAATTACAGGCATTTTTAAACATAATGCATGTTCTGTTTTGGAGTTATGTTTATATATGTTTTACATTTAGTATTAGAGTTATACTGTCATATTGAGTAAAAAAACTAACTTGTGTCTTTATAAACCTTAAAAAAAAATTTTTTCCAGTAAAACTCACAAAGATACATTTCTCCAGGCATGATTAGCCATTAACCATGTTTGGTTTAGAGTTATGTTTAAATAACTGTCATATTGCGTGTGGCACTGTCATTATGAGTAAAACCTATTTTTTGTATTTGTAAAATTACCAAAATAACTTACTCTGATAAAACTCACATGGATAAAATATTACAGGATTTTTTTTAGACATAAAGCATGTTTCCATCATATTGAGTAAAAAAAACTAACTTGTGTCTATACAAACTTTACAAAATATTTTTTTTCCAGTAAAACTCACAAAAATACATTTCTCCAGTTATTATTAGCCACTTTGCATCCGTGGTTTAGAATTTGTGTTTAAATAAGATTGTCAGATTGAATGTGACAGTATACTGTCATAGTGAGTAAAACCTAATTTTTGTATTTGTAAACCTTAACAAAATACCTGATTCTAGTAAAACTCACATAGATTCAATATAACAGGCATTTTTAGACGGATTGCATGTTTGGTATTGGAGTTATGTTTATATAACTTTTACATTTATTATGACAGTTATACAAACATATTGAATAAAAAAAAATATTTTGTGTCTTATCAAACCTTACAAAATATTTTTTTTCCTGTAAAACTCACAAAGATACATTTCTCCAGGCATTATTAGCCATTTTGCATTTGTGGTTTAGGAGTTATGTTACATAACCGTCAT
Source organism: Nerophis lumbriciformis (assembly GCF_033978685.3). Taxonomy (NCBI): domain Eukaryota; kingdom Metazoa; phylum Chordata; class Actinopteri; order Syngnathiformes; family Syngnathidae; genus Nerophis; species Nerophis lumbriciformis. The sequence goes on along the minus strand of NW_027316590.1, from coordinate 70,693 downwards.
ATTGAGGGTGGCAGTTATACTGTCATTATGAGTAAAACCTAATTTTTGTATTTATAAACCTTACCAAAATTCCTGATTCTGGTAAAACTCACATAGATACAATATTACAGGCATTTTTAGACATAATGCATGTTTGGTTTTGGAGTTATGTTTATATACATTTTTCCAGGCATTATTAGCTATTTATCATGTTTGGTTTAGGAGTTATGTTTAAATAACTGTCATATCAAATAATGCAGTTATACTGTCAGTATGAGTAAAACCCAAGTTTTGTATTTGTAAACCTTACCAAAATACCTGATTCTGGTAAAACTCATATAGATTCAATATTACAGGCAGTTTAAGACGGATTGCAAGTTTGGTTTAGGAATTATGTTTAAATTACTTTTATATTTAGTTTGACAGTTATACCATCATATTGAGTAAAAAAAACAAAACTTTTTTCTTTACAAACCTTACAAAATATTTTTTTCCAGTAATCTCACAAAGATACATTTCTCCAGGCATTATAGCCATTTTGCATGTGTGGTTTGGTAGTTATGTTTAAATAACTGTCAAATTGAATGTGACAGTATACTATCATGGTGAGTAAAACCAATATTTTGTAATTGCAAACCTTACTACAACAATTGATTTTCGTAAAACTCGCATGGATACAAAATTACAGGCATTTTTAAACATAATGCATGTTCTGTTTTGGAGTTATGTTTATATATGTTTTACATTTAGTATTAGAGTTATACTGTCATATTGAGTAAAAAAAACTAACTTGTGTCTTTATAAACCTTAAAAAAAAATGTTTTCCAGTAAAACTCACAAAGATACATTTCTCCAGGCATGATTAGCCATTAACCATGTTTGGTTTAGAGTTATGTTTAAATAACTGTCATATTGCGTGTGGCACTGTCATTATGAGTAAAACCTATTTTTTGTATTTGTAAAATTACCAAAATAACTTACTCTGATAAAACTCACATGGATAAAATATTACAGGATTTTTTTTAGACATAAAGCATGTTTCCATCATATTGAGTAAAAAAAACTAACTTGTGTCTATACAAACTTTACAAAATATTTTTTTTCCAGTAAAACTCACAAAAATACATTTCTCCAGTTATTATTAGCCACTTTGCATCCGTGGTTTAGAATTTGTGTTTAAATAAGATTGTCAGATTGAATGTGACAGTATACTGTCATAGTGAGTAAAACCTAATTTTTGTATTTGTAAACCTTAACAAAATACCTGATTCTAGTAAAACTCACATAGATTCAATATAACAGGCATTTTTAGACGGATTGCATGTTTGGTATTGGAGTTATGTTTATATAACTTTTACATTTATTATGACAGTTATACAAACATATTGAATACAAAAAAACTATTTTGTGTCTTATCAAACCTTACAAAATATTTTTTTTCCTGTAAAACTCACAAAGATACATTTCTCCAGGCATTATTAGCCATTTTGCATTTGTGGTTTAGGAGTTATGTTACATAACCGTCATATTGAGGGTGGCAGTTATACTGTCATTATGAGTAAAACCTAATTTTTGTATTTATAAACCTTACCAAAATTCCTGATTCTGGTAAAACTCACATAGATACAATATTACAGGCATTTTTAGACATAATGCATGTTTGGTTTTGGAGTTATGTTTATATACATTTTTCCAGGCATTATTAGCTATTTATCATGTTTGGTTTAGGAGTTATGTTTAAATAACTGTCATATCAAATAATGCAGTTATACTGTCAGTATGAGTAAAACCCAAGTTTTGTATTTGTAAACCTTACCAAAATACCTGATTCTGGTAAAACTCATATAGATTCAATATTACAGGCAGTTTAAGACGGATTGCAAGTTTGGTTTAGGAGTTTGGTTTTGGAATGATGTTTATATTACTTTTATATTTATCCATCCATCCATCCATCTTCTTCCGCTTATCCGAGGTCGGGTCGCGGGGGCAGCAGCCTAAGCAGGGAAGCCCAGACTTCCCTCTCCCCAGCCACTTCGTCCAGCTCTTCCTGTGGGACCCCGAGGCGTTCCCAGGCCAGCCGGGAGACATAGTCTTCCCAACGTGTCCTGGGTCTTCCCCGTGGCCTCCTACCGGTCGGACGTGCCCTAAACACCTCCCTAGGGAGGCGTTCGGGTGGCATCCTGACCAGATGCCCGAACAACCTCATCTGGCTCCTCTCGATGTGGAGGAGCAGCGGCTTTACTTTGAGCTCTCCCCGGATGGCAGAGCTTCTCACACCCTATCTCTAAGGGAGAGCCCCGCCACACGGCGGAGGAAAATCATTTCGGCCGCTTGTACCCGTGATCTTGTCCTTTCGGTCATAACCCAAAGCTCATGACCGGGTTAGCGAGAACCATGCACTGGGACTTGGAGGTCCGAGTCCATGGTCCATCCCAGTCGCTTCACACTCGGCTGCGAACCGATCCAGTGAGAGCTGAAGATCCTGGCCAGATGAAGCCAACAGGACCTTGACTGCGCCTATAAATTCTGTCCATAAAAGTTATGAACAGAATCGGTGACAAAGGGCAGCCTTGGCGGAGTCCAACCCTCACTGGAAACGTGTCCGACTTACTGCCGGCAATGCGGACCAAGCTCTGGCACTGAGCATACAGAGAGCGGACTGCCACAATCAGACAGTCCGATACCCCATACTCTCTGAGCACTCCCCACAGGACTTCCCGAGGGACACGGTCGAATGCCTTCTCCAAGTCCACAAAACACATGTAGACTGGTTGGGCAAACTCCCATGTACCCTCAAGGACCCTGCCGAGAGAATAGAGCTGGTCCACAGTTCCACGACCAGGACGAAAACCACACTGTTCCTCCTGAATCCGAGGTTCGACTATCCGGCGTAGCCTCCTCTCCAGTACACCTGAAGAGACCTTACCGGGAAGGCTGAGGAGTGTGATCCCACGATAGTTAGAGCACACCCTCCGGTTCCCCTTCTTAAAGAGAGGAACCACCACCCCGGTCTGCCAATCCAGAGGTACTGCCCCCGATGTCCACGCGATGCTGCAGAGTCTTGTCAACCAAGACAGCCCCACAGCATCCAGAGCCTTAAGGAACTCCGGGCGGATCTCATCTAGCCCTGGGGCCTTGCCACCGAGGAGCTTTTTAACTACCTCAGCAACCTCAGCCCCAGAAATAGGAGAGCCCACCACAGACTCCCCAGGCACTGCTTCCTCATAAGAAGACGTGTTGGTGGGATTGAGGAGGTCTTCGAAGTATTCCCTCCACCGATCCACAGTCCGCAGTCGAGGTCAGCAGAACAACATCCTCGCCATACACGGTGTTGATAGTGCACTGCTTCCCCTTCCTGAGGCGGCGGCTGGTGGTCCAGAATTGCTTCGAAGCCGTCCGGAAGTCATTTTCCAGCGCTTCCCCGAACTCCTCCCATGTCCGAGTTTTTGCCTCTGCGACCGCTGAAGCCGCACACCTGTCGGTACCTGTCCGCTGCCTCAGGAGTCCTATGAGCCAAAAGAACCCGATAGGACTCCTTCTTCAGCTTGACGGCATCCCTCACCGCCGGTGTCCACCAACGGGTTCTAGGATTACCGCCACGACAAGCACCAACTACCTTGCGGCCACAGCTCCAATCAGCCGCCTCGACAATAGAGGCGCGGAACATGGTCCATTCGGACTCAATGTCCAGCACCTCCCTCGTGACATGTTCAAAGTTCTTCCGGAGATGGGAATTGAAACTCTCTCTGACAGGAGACTCTGCCAGACGTTCCCAGCAAACCCTCACAATGCGTTTGGGCCTGCCAGGTCTGTCCGGCATCCTCCCCCACCATCGCAGCCAACTCACCAACAGGTGGTGATCGGTAGAAAGCTCCGCCCCTCTCTTCACCCGAGTATCCAAAACATGAGGCCGCAAATCCGATGACACAACTACAAAGTCGATCATGGAACTGCGGCCTAGGGTGTCCTGGTGCCAAGTGCACATATGGACACCCTTATGTTTGAACATGGTGTTCGTTATGGAAAATCTGTGACGGGCACAAAAGTCCAATAACAAAACACCGCTCGGGTTCAGATCCGGGCAGCCATTCTTCCCAATCACGCCTCTCCAGGTTTCACTGTCGTTGCCAACATGAGCATTGAAGTCCCCCAGTAGCATGAGGGAATCACCCGGGGGAGCACTCTCAAGTACTCCCTCGAGTGAATCCAAAAAGGGTGGGTACTCTGAGCTGCGGTTTGGCGCGTAAGCGCAAACCACAGTCAGGACCCGTTCCCCCACCCGAAGGCGGAGGGAAGCTACCCTCTCGTCCACCGGGTTGAACTCCAACGTACAGGCTCTGAGCCGGGGGGAAACAAGAATTGCCAACCCCAGCCCGTCGCCTTTCACTGCCGGCAACACCAGAGTGGAAGAGAGTCCAGCCCCTCTCGAGAGAACTGGTTCCAGAGCTCTTGCTGTGCGTCGAAGTGAGTCCGACTATATCTAACCGGAACTTCTCCACTTCGCGCACTAGCTCAGGCTCCTTCCCCCCCAGCGAGGTGACGTTCCACGTCCCAAGAGCTAGCTTCTGTAGCCGAGGATCGGACCGCCAAGTGCCCTGCCTTCGGCTGCCGCCCAGCTCACATCGCACCCGACCTCTATGACCCCTGCTATGGATGGTGAGCCCATTGGAGGGGGGACCCACGTTGCCTCTTCGGGCTGTGCCCGGCCGGGCCCCATGTCAGGCGCTCGCCATCGTGCCCCACCTCCGGGCCTGGCTCCAGAGGGGGTCCCGGGCGAGGGAAATCTGGGTCCTTGTTTTTTATTATTCATGGAGGTCTTCGAGCTGCTCTTTGTCTGATCCCTCATAGGACCAGTTTGTCTTGGGAGACCCTACCAGGGGGCGTAAAGCCCCCGGACAACATAGCTCCTAGGATCATTGGGACACGCAAACTCCTCTACCACGTTAAGGTGGCAGCTCAGAGAGACAGTTATACCATCATATTGAGTAAAAAAAAACAACAACATTTCTTTACAAACCTTAAAAATATTTGTTTCTAGTAAAACTCGCAAAGATACATTTCTCCAGGCATTATTAGCCATTTAGCATGTTTGGTTTAGGAGTTATGTTTAAATAACTGTTATTTTGAATATGGCAGTTATACTGTCATTATGAGTAAAACCCAATTTTTGTATTCGTAAACCTTACAAAAAAATACCTGATTCTGGTCAAACTCACATAGATTCACTATTACAGGCATTTGTAGACGTATTGCAAGTTTGGTTTTGGAGTAATGTTTATTTAACTTTCATATTTAGTATGACAGTTATACTGTCATATTAAGTGAAAAAAACTAACTTGTTTCTTTACAAACCTTATAAAAAAAAACGTTTTCCAGGAAAACTCACAGATACATTTCTCCAGGCATAATTAGCCATTTATTACTGTCATAATGAGTAAAAAACTACTTTTTGTGTTTGCAAGCCTTAAAATAGCATATGTTTCGAGTAAAACTCACAAGGATGCATTGTTTCAGGCTTTTTTTTAACCTATTTGCATGTGTGGTTAGGGAGTTAAGCTTAAATAACAGTCAAATTGAATGTAGCAGTTAACTGTCATTATGAGTAAACCCCTAATTTATGTAATTGTACACCTTACCAAATTAACTGATTCTTGTAAAACTCTCAGAGATACAATATTTTAGGCATTTTTAGACATAATCCATGTTTAGTTTTGGAGTTATGTTTATATAACTTTCATATTTTGTATGACAGTTATACTGTCATATTGCATTAAAAAAACTAACTTGCCTCTTGCAAAACTTACAAAATATAATTTTTCTAGTAAAACTAACAAAGATACATGTCTTCAGGCATTATTAGACATGTTGCATGTTTGGTGTAGGAATTATGTTGAAAAACATTTTTATTGCTTATTTCGCATTATCTCAGGATTTTAAGAACTTTACTGTCATAATGAGTAAAAAACTACTTTTTGTGTTTGCAAGCCTTAAAATAGCAAATGTTTCGAGTAAAACTCACAAGGATGCATTGTTTTAGGCTTTATTAACCTATTTGCATGTGTGATTAGGAAGTTATGTTTAAATAACAGTCAAATTGAATGTAGCAGTTATACTGTCATTATGAAAAAAAAACAATTTTTGTATTTGTAAACCTTACCAAATTACCTGATTCTGGTAAAACTCACATAGATACAATATTTTAGGCATTTTTAGACATAATGCATGTTCAATTTTGGAGTTATGTTTATATATATTTCATATTTGGTATGACAGTTATACTGTCATATTGAATTAAAAAAACTAACTTGCCTCTTTGCAAAACTTACAAAATATAATTTTTCTAGTAAAACTAACAAAGATACATATCTTCACGCATTATCAGACATGTTGCATGTTTGGTGTAGGAATTATGTTGAAAAACATTTTTATTGCTTATTTCGCATTATCTCAGGATTTTAAGAACATTACTGTCATAATGAGTAAAAAACTACTTTTTGTGTTTGCAAGCCTTAAAATAGCATATGTTTCAAATAAAACTCACAAGGTTGCATTGTTTTAGGCTTTATTAACCTATTTGCATGTGTGATTAGGAAGTTATGTTTGAATAACAGTCAAATTGAATGTAGCAGTTATACTGTCATTATGAAAAAAAAACAATTTTTGTATTTGTAAACCTTACCAAATTACCTGATTCTGGTAAAACTCACATAGATACAATATTTTAGGCATTTTTAGACATAATGCATGTTCAATTTTGGAGTTATGTTTATATATATTTCATATTTGGTATGACAGTTATACTGTCATATTGAATTAAAAAAACTAACTTGCCTCTTTGCAAAACTTACAAAATATATTTTTTCTAGTAAAACTAACAAAGATACATATCTTCACGCATTACTAGACATGTTGCATGTTTGGTGTAGGAATTATGTTGAAAAACATTTTTATTGCTTATTTCGCATTATCTCAGGATTTTAAGAACATTACTGTCAAAATGAGTAAAAAAATACTTTTTGTGTTTGCAAGCCTTAAAATAGCATATGTTTCGAGTAAAACTCACAAGGATGCATTGTTTTAGGCTTTATTAACCTATTTGCATGTGTGATTAGGAAGTTATGTTTAAATAACAGTCAAATTGAATGTAGCAGTTATACTGTCATTATGAAAAAAAAAAAAAATTTTGTATTTGTAAACCTTACCAAATTACCTGATTCTGGTGAAACTCACTTATATACAATATTACAGGCAATTTTAGACATAATGCATGTTTAGGTTTGGAGTTTTGTTTATATAACTTTCATATTTGGTATGACAGTTATACTGTCATATTGAATTAAAAAAACTTATTTGCCTCTTTGCAAAACTTATAAAAGATCATTTTTCTAGTAAAACTAACAAAGATACATGTCTTCAGGCATTATTAGACATGTTGCATGTTTGGTGTAGGAATTATGTTGAAAAACATTTTTATTGCTTATTTTGCATTATCTCAGGATTTTAAGAACATTAATGTCAAAATGAGTAAAAAACTACTTTTTGTGTTTGCAAGCCTAAAATAGCATATGTTTCGAGTAAAACTCACAAGGATGCATTGTTTTAGGCTTTATTAACCTATTTTGCATGTGTGGTTAGGGAGTTATGTTTAAATAACAGTCAAATTGAATGTAGCAGTTAACTGTCATTATGAGTAAACCCCTAATTTATGTAATTGTACACCTTACCAAAATAACTGATTCTTGTAAAACTCACATAGATACAATATTTTAGGCATTTTTAGACATAATGCATTTTCAGTTTTGGAGTTATGTTTATATAACTTTCATATTTGGTATGTCATATTGAATTAAAAAAACTTATTTGCCTCTTTGCAAAACTTACAAAATATAATTTTTCTAGTAAAACTAACAAAGATACATATCTTCACGCATTATCAGACATGTTGCATGTTTGGTGTAGGAATTATGTTGAAAAACATTTTTATTGCTTATTTCGCATTATCTCAGGATTTTAAGAACATTACTGTCATAATGAGTAAAAAACTACTTTTTGTGTTTGCAAGCCTTAAAATAGCATGTGTTTCGAGTAAAACTCACAAGGATGCATTGTTTTAGGCTTTATTAACCTATTTGCATGTGTGATTAGGAAGTTATGTTTAAATAACAGTCAAATTGAATGTAGCAGTTATACTGTCTGTATGAAAAAAAAACAATTTTTGTATTTGTAAACCTTACCAAATTACCTGATTCTGGTAAAACTCACATAGATACAATATTTTAGGCATTTTTAGACATAATGCATGTTCAATTTTGGAGTTATGTTTATATATATTTCATATTTGGTATGACAGTTATACTGTCATATTGCATTAAAAAAACTAACTTGCCTCTTTGCAAAACTTACAAAATATAATTTTTCTAGTAAAACTAACAAAGATACATATCTTCACGCATTATCAGACATGTTGCATGTTTGGTGTAGGAATTATGTTGAAAAACATTTTTATTGCTTATTTCGCATTATCTCAGGATTTTAAGAACAGTACTGTCACAATGAGTAAAAAACTACTTTTTGTGTTTGCAAGCCTTAAAATAGCATATTTTTCGAGTAAAACCCACAAGGATGCATTGTTTTAGGCTTTATTAACCTATTTGCATGTGTGATTAGGAAGTTATGTTTAAATAACAGTCAAATTGAATGTAGCAGTTACACTGTCATTATGAAAAAAAAAAAAAATTTGTATTTGTAAACCTTACCAAATTACCTGATTCTGGTGAAACTCACATATATACAATATTACAGGCAATTTTAGACATAATGCATGTTTAGGTTTGGAGTTTTGTTTATATAACTTTCATATTTGGTATGACAGTTATACTGTCATATTGAATTAAAAAAACTTATTTGCCTCTTTGCAAAACTTATAAAAGATCATTTTTCTAGTAAAACTAACAAAGATACATGTCTACAGAAATTATTAGACATGTTGCATGTTTGGTGTAGGAATTATGTTGAAAAACATTTTTATTGCTTATTTTGCATTATCTCAGGATTTTAGGAACATTACTGTCATAATGAGTAAAAAACTACTTTTTGTGCTTGCAAGCCTAAAATAGCATATGTTTCGAGTAAAACTCACAAGGATGCATTGTTTTAGGCTTTATTAACCTATTTTGCATGTGTGGTTAGGGAGTTATGTTTAAATAACAGTCAAATTGAATGTAGCAGTTAACTGTCATTATGAGTAAACCCCTAATTTATGTAATTGTACACCTTACCAAAATAACTGATTCTTGTAAAACTCACATAGATACAATATTTTAGGCATTTTTAGACATAATGCATGTTCAGTTTTGGAGTTATGTTTATATAACTTTCATATTTGGTATGTCATATTGAATTAAAAAAACTTATTTGCCTCTTTGCAAAACTTACAAAATATATTTTTTCTAGTAAAACTAACAAAGATACATATCTTCACGCATTATCAGACATGTTGCATGTTTGGTGTAGGAATTATGTTGAAAAACATTTTTATTGCTTATTTCGCATTATCTCAGGATTTTAAGAACATTACTGTCATAATGAGTAAAAAACTACTTTTTGTGTTTGCAAGCCTTAAAATAGCATATGTTTCGAGTAAAACTCACAAGGATGCATTGTTTTAGGCTTTATTAACCTATTTGCATGTGTGATTAGGAAGTTATGTTTAAATAACAGTCAAATTGAATGTAGCAGTTATACTGTCATTATGAAAAAAAAACAATTTTTGTATTTGTAAACCTTACCAAATTACCTGATTCTGGTAAAACTCACACAGATACAATATTTTAGGCATTTTTAGACATAATGCATGTTCAATTTTGGAGTTATGTTTATATATAATTCATATTTGGTATGACAGTTATACTGTCATATTGAATTAAAAAAACTAACTTGCCTCTTTGCAAAACTTACAAAATATATTTTTTCTAGTAAAACTAACAAAGATACATGTCTTCAGTTATTATTAGACATGTTGCATGTTTGGTGTAGGAATTATGTTGAAAAACATTTTTATTGCTTATTTCGCATTATCTCTGGATTTTAAGAACTTTTCTGTCATAATGAGTAAAAAACTACTTTTTGTGTTTGCAAGCCTTAAAATAGCAAATGTTTCGAGTAAAACTCACAGGGATGCATTGTTTTAGGCTTTATTAACCTATTTGCATGTGTGATTAGGAAGTTATGTTTAAATAACAGACAAATTGAATGTAGCAGTTATACTGTCATTATGAAAAAAAAACAATTTTTTATTTGTAAACCTTACCAAATTACCTGATTCTGGTAAAACTCACATAGATACAATATTTTAGGCATTTTTAGACATAATGCATGTTCAATTTTGGAGTTATGTTCATATATATTTCATATTTGGTATGACAGTTATACTGTCATATTGCATTAAAAAAACTAACTTGCCTCTTTGCAAAACTTACAAAATATAATTTTTCTAGTAAAACTAACAAAGATACATATCTTCAAGCATTATCAGACATGTTGCATGTTTGGTGTAGGAATTATGTTGAAAAACATTTTTATTGCTTATTTCGCATTATCTCAGGATTTTAAGAACATTACTGTCAAAATGATTAAAAAACTACTTTTTGTGTTTGCAAGCCTTAAAATAGCATATGTTTCGAGTAAAACTCACAAGGATGCATTGTTTTAGGCTTTATTAACCTATTTGCATGTGTGATTAGGAAGTTATGTTTAAATAACAGTCAAATTGAATGTAGCAGTTATACTGTCATTATGAAAAAAAAAACATTTTTGTATTTGTAAACCTTACCAAATTACCTGATTCTGGTGAAACTCACATATATACAATATTACAGGCAATTTTAGACATAATGGATGTTTAGGTTTGGAGTTTTGTTTATATAACTTTCATATTTGGTATGACAGTTATACTGTCATATTGAATTAAAAAAACTTATTTGCCTCTTTGCAAAACTTATAAAAGATCATTTTTCTAGTAAAACTAACAAAGATACATGTCTTCAGGCATTATTAGACATGTTGCATGTTTGGTGTAGGAATTATGTTGAAAAACATTTTTATTGCTTATTTCGCATTATCTCTGGATTTTAAGAACTTTTCTGTCATAATGAGTAAAAAACTACTTTTTGTGTTTGCAAGCCTTAAAATAGCAAATGTTTCAAGTAAAACTCACAGGGATGCATTGTTTTAGGCTTTATTAACCTATTTGCATGTGTGATTAGGAAGTTATGTTTAAATAACAGTCAAATTGAATGTAGCAGTTATACTGTCTGTATGAAAAAAAAACAATTTTTGTATTTGTAAACCTTACCAAATTACCTGATTCTGGTAAAACTCACATAGATACAATATTTTAGGCATTTTTAGACATAATGCATGTTCAATTTTGGAGTTATGTTTATATATATTTCATATTTGGTATGACAGTTATACTGTCATATTGCATTAAAAAAACTAACTTGCCTCTTTGCAAAACTTACAAAATATAATTTTTCTAGTAAAACTAACAAAGATACATATCTTCACGCATTATCAGACATGTTGCATATTTGGTGTAGGAATTATGTTGAAAAACATTTTTATTGCTTATTTCGCATTATCTCAGGATTTTAAGAACAGTACTGTCACAATGAGTAAAAAACTACTTTTTGTGTTTGCAAGCCTTAAAATAGCATATGTTTCGAGTAAAACCCACAAGGATGCATTGTTTTAGGCTTTATTAACCTATTTGCATGTGTGATTAGGAAGTTATGTTTAAATAACAGTCAAATTGAATGTAGCAGTTACACTGTCATTATGAAAAAAAAAAAAATTTTGTATTTGTAAACCTTACCAAATTACCTGATTCTGGTGAAACTCACATATATACAATATTACAGGCAATTTTAGACATAATGCATGTTTAGGTTTGGAGTTTTGTTTATATAACTTTCATATTTGGTATGACAGTTATACTGTCATATTGAATTAAAAAAACTTATTTGCCTCTTTGCAAAACTTATAAAAGATCATTTTTCTAGTAAAACTAACAAAGATACATGTCTACAGAAATTATTAGACATGTTGCATGTTTGGTGTAGGAATTATGTTGAAAAACATTTTTATTGCTTATTTTGCATTATCTCAGGATTTTAGGAACATTACTGTCATAATGAGTAAAAAACTACTTTTTGTGCTTGCAAGCCTAAAATAGCATATGTTTCGAGTAAAACTCACAAGGATGCATTGTTTTAGGCTTTATTAACCTATTTTGCATGTGTGGTTAGGGAGTTATGTTTAAATAACAGTCAAATTGAATGTAGCAGTTAACTGTCATTATGAGTAAACCCCTAATTTATGTAATTGTACACCTTACCAAAATAACTGATTCTTGTAAAACTCACATAGATACAATATTTTAGGCATTTTTAGACATAATGCATGTTCAGTTTTGGAGTTATGTTTATATAACTTTCATATTTGGTATGTCATATTGAATTAAAAAAACTTATTTGCCTCTTTGCAAAACTTACAAAATATATTTTTTCTAGTAAAACTAACAAAGATACATATCTTCACGCATTATCAGACATGTTGCATGTTTGGTGTAGGAATTATGTTGAAAAACATTTTTATTGCTTATTTCGCATTATCTCAGGATTTTAAGAACATTACTGTCATAATGAGTAAAAAACTACTTTTTGTGTTTGCAAGCCTTAAAATAGCATATGTTTCGAGTAAAACTCACAAGGATGCATTGTTTTAGGCTTTATTAACCTATTTGCATGTGTGATTAGGAAGTTATGTTTAAATAACAGTCAAATTGAATGTAGCAGTTATACTGTCATTATGAAAAAAAAACAATTTTTGTATTTGTAAACCTTACCAAATTACCTGATTCTGGTAAAACTCACACAGATACAATATTTTAGGCATTTTTAGACATAATGCATGTTCAATTTTGGAGTTATGTTTATATATAATTCATATTTGGTATGACAGTTATACTGTCATATTGAATTAAAAAAACTAACTTGCCTCTTTGCAAAACTTACAAAATATATTTTTTCTAGTAAAACTAACAAAGATACATGTCTTCAGTTATTATTAGACATGTTGCATGTTTGGTGTAGGAATTATGTTGAAAAACATTTTTATTGCTTATTTCGCATTATCTCTGGATTTTAAGAACTTTTCTGTCATAATGAGTAAAAAACTACTTTTTGTGTTTGCAAGCCTTAAAATAGCAAATGTTTCGAGTAAAACTCACAGGGATGCATTGTTTTAGGCTTTATTAACCTATTTGCATGTGTGATTAGGAAGTTATGTTTAAATAACAGTCAAATTGAATGTAGCAGTTATACTGTCATTATGAAAAAAAAACAATTTTTTATTTGTAAACCTTACCAAATTACCTGATTCTGGTAAAACTCACATAGATACAATATTTTAGGCATTTTTAGACATAATGCATGTTCAATTTTGGAGTTATGTTCATATATATTTCATATTTGGTATGACAGTTATACTGTCATATTGCATTAAAAAAACTAACTTGCCTCTTTGCAAAACTTACAAAATATAATTTTTCTAGTAAAACTAACAAAGATACATATCTTCAAGCATTATCAGACATGTTGCATGTTTGGTGTAGGAATTATGTTGAAAAACATTTTTATTGCTTATTTCGCATTATCTCAGGATTTTAAGAACATTACTGTCATAATGAGTAAAAAACTACTTTTTGTGTTTGCAAGCCTTAAAATAGCATATGTTTCGAGTAAAACCCACAAGGATGCATTGTTTTAGGCTTTATTAACCTATTTGCATGTGTGATTAGGAAGTTATGTTTAAATAACAGTCAAATTGAATGTAGCAGTTATACTGTCATTATGAAAAAAAAAACATTTTTGTATTTGTAAACCTTACCAAATTACCTGATTCTGGTGAAACTCACATATATACAATATTACAGGCAATTTTAGACATAATGGATGTTTAGGTTTGGAGTTTTGTTTATATAACTTTCATATTTGGTATGACAGTTATACTGTCATATTGAATTAAAAAAACTTATTTGCCTCTTTGCAAAACTTATAAAAGATCATTTTTCTAGTAAAACTAACAAAGATACATGTCTTCAGGCATTATTAGACATGTTGCATGTTTGGTGTAGGAATTATGTTGAAAAACATTTTTATTGCTTATTTCGCATTATCTCTGGATTTTAAGAACTTTTCTGTCATAATGAGTAAAAAACTACTTTTTGTGTTTGCAAGCCTTAAAATAGCAAATGTTTCAAGTAAAACTCACAGGGATGCATTGTTTTAGGCTTTATTAACCTATTTGCATGTGTGATTAGGAAGTTATGTTTAAATAACAGTCAAATTGAATGTAGCAGTTATACTGTCATTATGAAAAAAAAACAATTTTTTATTTGTAAACCTTACCAAATTACCTGATTCTGGTGAAACTCAAATATATACAATATTACAGGCAATTTTAGACATAATGCATGTTTAGGTTTGGAGTTTTGTTTATATAACTTTCATATTTGGTATGACAGTTATACTGTCATATTGAATTAAAAAAACTTATTTGCCTCTTTGCAAAACTTATAAAAGATCATTTTTCTAGTAAAACTAACAAAGATACATGTCTTCAGGCATTATTAGACATGTTGCATGTTTGGTGTAGGAATTATGTTGAAAAACATTTTTATTGCTTATTTTGCATTATCTCAGGATTTTAAGAACAGTACTGTCAAAATGAGTAAAAAACTACTTTTTGTGTTTGCAAGCCCAAAATAGCATATGTTTCGATTAAAACTCACAAGGATGCATTGTTTTAGGCTTTATTAACCTATTTTGCATGTGTGGTTAGGGAGTTATGTTTAAATAACAGTCAAATTGAATGTAGCAGTTAACTGTCATTATGAGTAAACCCCTAATTTATGTAATTGTACACCTTACCAAAATAACTGATTCTTGTAAAACTCACATAGATACAATATTTTAGGCATTTTTAGACATAATGCATGTTCAGTTTTGGAGTTATGTTTATATAACTTTCATATTTGGTATGACAGTTATACTGTCATATTGGATTAAAAAAACTAACTTGAGTCTTTGTAAAACTTACAAAAGATAATTTTTCTAGTATAACTAACAAAGATACATGTATCCATGCATTATTAGACATGTTGCATGTTTGGTTTAGGAATTATGATGAAAAACATTTTTATTGCTTATTTCGCATTATCTCAGGATTTGAAGAACATTACTGTCAAAATGATTAAAAAACTACTTTTTGTGTTTGCAAGCCTTAAAATAGCATATGTTTCGAGTAAAACTCACAAGGATGCATTGTTTTAGGCTTTATTAACCTATTTGCATGTGTGATTAGGAAGTTATGTTTAAATAACAGTCAAATTGAATGTAGCAGTTATACTGTCATTATGAAAAAAAAAACATTTTTGTATTTGTAAACCTTACCAAATTACCTGATTCTGGTGAAACTCACATATATACAATATTACAGGCAATTTTAGACATAATGGATGTTTAGGTTTGGAGTTTTGTTTATATAACTTTCATATTTGGTATGACAGTTATACTGTCATATTGAATTAAAAAAACTTATTTGCCTCTTTGCAAAACTTATAAAAGATCATTTTTCTAGTAAAACTAACAAAGATACATGTCTTCAGGCATTATTAGACATGTTGCATGTTTGGTGTAGGAATTATGTTGAAAAACATTTTTATTGCTTATTTCGCATTATCTCTGGATTTTAAGAACTTTTCTGTCATAATGAGTAAAAAACTACTTTTTGTGTTTGCAAGCCTTAAAATAGCAAATGTTTCAAGTAAAACTCACAGGGATGCATTGTTTTAGGCTTTATTAACCTATTTGCATGTGTGATTAGGAAGTTATGTTTAAATAACAGTCAAATTGAATGTAGCAGTTATACTGTCATTATGAAAAAAAAACAATTTTTTATTTGTAAACCTTACCAAATTACCTGATTCTGGTGAAACTCAAATATATACAATATTACAGGCAATTTTAGACATAATGCATGTTTAGGTTTGGAGTTTTGTTTATATAACTTTCATATTTGGTATGACAGTTATACTGTCATATTGAATTAAAAAAACTTATTTGCCTCTTTGCAAAACTTATAAAAGATCATTTTTCTAGTAAAACTAACAAAGATACATGTCTTCAGGCATTATTAGACATGTTGCATGTTTGGTGTAGGAATTATGTTGAAAAACATTTTTATTGCTTATTTCGCATTATCTCTGGATTTTAAGAACTTTTCTGTCATAATGAGTAAAAAACTACTTTTTGTGTTTGCAAGCCTTAAAATAGCAAATGTTTCAAGTAAAACTCACAGGGATGCATTGTTTTAGGCTTTATTAACCTATTTGCATGTGTGATTAGGAAGTTATGTTTAAATAACAGTCAAATTGAATGTAGCAGTTATACTGTCATTATGAAAAAAAACTATTTTTGTATTTGTAAACCTTACCAAATTACCTGATTCTGGTGAAACTCGCATAGATACAATATTACAGGCAATTTTAGACATAATGCATGTTCAGTTTTGGAGTTATGTTTATAAATAAATAATGATAAATGGGTTGTACTTGTATAGCGCTTTTCTGCCTTCAAGGTACTCAAAGCGCTTTGACACTACTTCCATATTTACCTATTCACACACACATTCACACACTGATGGAGGGAGCTGCCATGCAAGGCGCTAACCAGCACCCATCAGGAGGAAGGGTGAAGTGTCTTGCTCAGAACACAACGGACATGACGAGGTTGGTACTAGGTGGGGATTGAACAAAGGGGCCCTCGGGTCGCGCACGGCCATTCTTCCACTGCGCCACGCCGTCCCAATTATATAACTTTCATATTTGGTATGACAGTTAGACTGTCATATTGAATTAAAAAAACTAACTTGCCTCTTTGCAAAACTTACAAAAGATAATTTTTCTATTAAAACTAACAAAGATACATGTCTTCAGGCATTATTAGACATGTTGCAAGTTTGGTGTAGGAATTATGTTGAAAAACATTTTTATTGCTTATTTTGCATTATCTCAGGATTTTAAGAACATTACTGTTATAATCAGTAAAAAACTACTTTTTGTGTTTGCAAGCCTTAAAATAGCATATGTTGCGAGTAAAACTCACAAGGATGCATTGTTTTAGGCTTTATTAGCCTATTTGCATGTGTGGTTAGGAAGTTATAATTAAATAACTGTCAAATTGAATATAGCAGTTCTACTGTCATTATGAGAAAAAAACCAATTTTTGTATTTGTAAACCTTACAAAATTACCTTATTCTGGTAAAACTCACATAGATACAATATTTTAGGCATTTTTAGACATAATGCATGTTCAGTTTTGGAGTTATGTTTATATAAATTATACATTTAGTTTGACAGTTATACTGTTATATTGAATTAAAAAAACTTACTTGCGTCGTTGCAAAACTTACAAAAGATACATTTTCTAGTAAAACTAACAAAAGATACATGTCTTCAGGCATTATTAGACATGTTGCATGTTTGGTGTAGGAATTATGTTGAAAAACATTTTTATTGCTTTTTTCGCATTATCTCAGGATTTTAAGAACATTACTGGCATATTGAGTAAAAAACTACTATGACAGTATACTGTCACATTCAATCCGACTGTTATTTAAACATAACTCCTAAACCATGCAAGCAAAATATCAAATAATGCCTAGAGAAATGTATCTTTGTAAGTTTTACAGGAAAAAATAGTATACTGTCATACTAAATATGAAAGTTGAATAAATATAACACCAAAACCAAACTTGCAATCCGTCTAAAAATGCCTGTAATATTAAATATATGTGAGTTTTACCAGAATCGGTTATTTTGGTAAGGTTTACAAATACAAAAATTGGGTTTTACTCATAATGACAGTATAACTGCCATATTCAAAATAACAGTTATTTAAACATAACTCCTAAACCAAATATGCTAAATGGCTAATAATGCCTGGAGAAATGAATCTTTGTGAGTTTTACTAGAAAAAAAATATTTTGTAAGGTTTGTAAAGACAAAAGTTAGTTGTTTTTTTTACTCAATATATAACTGTCATACTAAATATGAAAGTTAGATAAACATAATTCCAAGACCAAACTCCTAAACCAAACTTGCAGTCCGTCTTAAACTGCCTGTAATATTGAATCTATGTGAGTTTTGCCAGAATCAGGTATTTTGGTAAGGTTTACAAATACAAAACTTGGGTTTTACTCATAATGACAGTATAACTGCAACATTTAATATGACAGTTATTTAAACATGACTCCTAAACCAAACATGATAAATGACTAATAATGCCTGGAGAAATGTATCTTTGTGAGTTTTACTGGAAAAAAATAATGTGTAAGGTTATAAAGACACAAGTTATTTTTTATTTATTTAATACGATGGTATAACTGTCATACTAAATATGAAAGTTTTATAAACATAACTCCAAAACCAAAATGCATTTTGTCTAAAAATGCCTGTAATATTGAGTCTTACCAGAATCAGGTATTTTGGTAAGGTTGACAAATACAAACATTAGGTTTTACTCATAATGACAGTATACTGCCACATTCAATATGACAATTATTTAAACAAAACTCCAAAACCAAACATGCATTATGTCTAAAAATTCCTATAATTTTGTATCTACGTGATTTTTACTAGAATCAGTTGTTTTTGTAAGGTTTACAAATACAAAATATTAGTTTTTCTCATAATGAGAGTATACTGTCACAATCAATCTGACAAAATGGCTAATAATGCCTGGAGGAATGTATCTTTGTGAATTTTATTGGAACAAAAAATTTTGTAAGGTTTGTAAAGACACACGTTAGTTTATTTTACTTAATTTTACAGTATAGCTGTCATACTATATATGAAAGTTTTATAAACATAACTCCAAAACCAAACATGCAATCCGTCTAAAAATGTCTGTAATATTTATTATATGTAAGTTTTATCAGAATCAGGTATTTCGGTAAGGTTTACAAATCAAAATATTAGGTTTTACTCATAGTGACAGTATTCTTTGTGAGTTTTGGGGGGAAAAAATTGTAAGGTTTATAAGGACACAAGTTTTTTTTTTTTTACTCAATATGATGGTATACTGTCATACTAAATATGAAAGTTGTATAAACATAACTCCAAAACCAAACATGCATTATGTCTAAAAATGCCTGCAATATTGTATCTATGTGATTTTTACCAGAATCAGGTATTTTAATAAGGTTTACAAATACAAAATCCAGGTTTTACTCATAATGACAGTATAACTGCCACACTCAATATGACAGTTATTTAAACATAACTCCTAAACCAAACATGATAAATGGCTAAGTATACCTGGAGAAATGTATCTTTGTGAGTTTTGCTGGAAAAAAAAAAAAGTACCGTATTTTCCGCACTATAAGGCGCACCTAAAAACCACAAATTTTCTCAAAAGCTGACAGTGCGCCTTATAATCCGGTGCGCCTTATATATGGGTTAATATTAATATTAATTTTCATAAAGTTTAGGTCTCGCAACTACGGTAAACAGCCGCCATCTTTTTTCCCCGTAGAAGAAGCGCGCGGTGCATGCTGGGATATGTGGCGTTTCATTTCCATTTGTGTGTTTATGTAAAGACCCCAAAATGGCTCCTATTAAGTGTGTTGTCTGTCTAATTATAAATAATGCAGACGAGGCGTGTTAACTGAGTTCTCAACGTTTACTCACAGCGTGCTCAGAAGCAGTGCCTGGGGAGTCTGTGGTGGGCTCTCCTATTTCTGGGGCTGAGGTTGCTGAGGTAGTTAAAAAGCTCCTCGGTGGCAAGGCCCCAGGGCTAGATGAGATCCGCCCGGAGTTCCTTAAGGCTCTGGATGCTGTGGGGCTGTCTTGGTTGACAAGACTCTGCAAAATCGCGTGGACATCGGGGGCAGTACCTCTGGATTGGCAGACCGGGGTGGTGGTTCCTCTCTTTAAGAAGGGGAACCGGAGGGTGTGCTCTAACTATCGTGGGATCACACTCCTCAGCCTTCCCGGTAAGGTCTATTCAGGTGTACTGGAGAGGAGGCTACGCCGGATAGTCGAACCTCGGATTCAGGAGGAACAGTGTGGTTTTCGTCCTGGTCGTGGAACTGTGGACCAGCTCTATACTCTCGGCAGGGTCCTTGAGGGTACATGGGAGTTTGCCCAACCAGTCTACATGTGTTTTGTGGACTTGGAGAAGGCATTCGACCGTGTCCCTCGGGAAGTCCTGTGGGGAGTGCTCAGAGAGTATGGGGTATCGGACTGTCTGATTGTGGCAGTCCGCTCTCTGTATGCTCAGTGCCAGAGCTTGGTCCGCATTGCCGGCAGTAAGTCGGACACGTTTCCAGTGAGGGTTGGACTCCGCCAAGGCTGCCCTTTGTCACCGATTCTGTTCATAACTTTTATGGACAGAATTTATAGGCGCAGTCAAGGCGTTGAGGGGATCTGGTTTGGTGGCTGCAGGATTAGGTCTCTGCTTTATGCAGATGATGTGGTCCTGTTGGCTTCATCTGGCCAGGATCTTCAGCTCTCACTGGATCGGTTCGCAGCCGAGTGTGAAGCGACTGGGATGGACCATGGACTCGGACCTCCAAGTCCCAGTGCATGGTTCTCGCTCGGAAAAGGGTGGAGTGCCATCTCCGGGTTGGGGAGGAGATCTTGCCCCAAGTGGAGGAGTTCAAGTACCTCGGAGTCTTGTTCACGAGTGAGGGAAGAGTGGATCGTGAGATCAACAGGCGGATCGGTGCGGCGTCTTCAGCAATGCGGACGCTGTATCGATCCGTTGTGGTGAAGAAGGAGCTGAGCCGGAAGGCAAAGCTCTCGATTTACCGGTCGATCTACGTTCCCATCCTCACCTATGGTCATGAGCTTTGGGTTATGACCGAAAGGACAAGATCACGGGTACAAGCGGCCGAAATGAGTTTCCTCCGCCGGGTGGCGGGGCTCTCCCTTAGAGATAGGGTGTGAGAAGCTCTGCCATCCGGGGAGAGCTCAAAGTAAAGCCGCTGCTCCTCCACATCGAGAGGAGCCAGATGAGGTGGTTCGGGCATCTGGTCAGGATGCCACCCGAACGCCTCCCTAG
Organism: Nerophis lumbriciformis; assembly: GCF_033978685.3. NCBI lineage: Eukaryota > Metazoa > Chordata > Actinopteri > Syngnathiformes > Syngnathidae > Nerophis > Nerophis lumbriciformis. The sequence continues at coordinate 49,525 of NW_027316590.1, read as the reverse complement.
GGAGGTGTTTAGGGCACGTCCGACCGGTAGGAGGCCACGGGGAAGACCCAGGACACGTTGGGAAGACTATGTCTCCCGGCTGGCCTGGGAACGCCTCGGGGTCCCACAGGAAGAGCTGGACGAAGTGGCTGGGGAGAGGGAAGTCTGGGCTTCCCTGCTTAGGCTGCTGCCCCCGCGACCCGACCTCGGATAAGCGGAAGAAGATGGATGGATGGATGGATAAATATAAAAGTAATATAAACATCATTCCAAAAACAAACTCCTAAACCAAACTTGCAATCCGTCTTAAACTGCCTGTAATATTGAATCTATATGAGTTTTACCAGAATCAGGTATTTTGGTAAGGTTTACAAATACAAAACTTGGGTTTTACTCATAATGACAGTATAACTGCATTATTTGATATGACAGTTATTTAAACATAACTCCTAAACCAAACATGATAAATAGCTAATAATGCCTGGAAAAATGTATATAAACATAACTCCAAAACCAAACATGCATTATGTCTAAAAATGCCTGTAATATTGTATCTATGTGAGTTTTACCAGAATCAGGAATTTTGGTAAGGTTTATAAATACCAAAATTAGGTTTTACTCATAATGACAGTACAACTGCCACCCTCAATATGACGGTTATGTTAACATAACTCCTAAACCACAAATGCAAAATGGCTAATAATGCCTGGAGAAATGTATCTTTGTGAGTTTTACAGGAAAAAACATATTTTGTAAGGTTTGATAAGACACAATATAGTTTTTTTTTATTCAATATGTTTGTATAACTGTCATAATAAATGTAAAAGTTATATAAACATTACTCCAATACCAAACATGCAATCCGTCTAAAAATGCCTGTAATATTGAATCTATGTGAGTTTTACTAGAATCAGTTATTTTGTTAAGGTTTACAAATACAAAAATTAGGTTTTACTCACTATGACAGTATACTGTCACATTCAATCTGACTGTTATTTAAACACAAATTCTAAACCACGGATGCAAAGTGGCTAATAATAACTGGAGAAATGTATTTTTGTGAGTTTTACTGGAAAAAAAATATTTTGTAAAGTTTGTATAGACACAAGTTAGTTTTTTTTACTCAATATGATGGAAACATGCTTTATGTCTAAAAAAAATCCTGTAATATTTCATCCATGTGAGTTTTATCAGAATAAGTTATTTTGGTAATTTTACAAATACAAAAAATAGGTTTTACTCATAATGACAGTATATCTGCCACACGCAATATGACAGTTATTTAAACATAACTCTAAACCAAACATGGTTAATGGCTAATCATGCCTGGAGAAATGTATCTTTGTGAGTTTTACTGGAAAACATTTTTTTTTAAGGTTTATAAAGACACAAGTTAGTTTTTTTTACTCAATATGACAGTATAACTCTAATACTAAATGTAAAACATATATAAACATAACTCCAAAACAAAACATGCATTATGTTTAAAAATGCCTGTAATTTTGTATCCTTGCGAGTTTTACGAAAATCAATTGTTGTAGTAAGGTTTGCAATTACAAACTATTGGTTTTACTCACCATGATAGTATACTGTCACATTCAATTTGACAGTTATTTAAACATAACTACCAAACCACACATGCAAAATGGCTATAATGCCTGGAGAAATGTATCTTTGTGAGATTACTGGAAAAACATATTTTGTAAGGTTTGTAAAGAACCAATTTAGTTTTTTTTACTTAATATGATGAGGTGGCGACATTTCCAGGGTGTACCCCGCCTTCCGCTCGATTGTAGCTGACATAGGCTCCAGCGCCCCCCGCGACCCCGAAGGGAATAAGCGGTAGAAAATGGATGGATGGATGGACATCCGATAAAAAATGCCTGTAATATTGTATCACTCCTCTCTGAGCTGCCACCTTAACGTGGTAGAGGAGTTTGCGTGTCCCAATGATCCTAGGAGCTATGTTGTCCGGGGGCTTTATGCCCCCTGGTAGGGTCTCCCAAGACAAACTGGTCCTAGGTGAGGGATCAGACAAAGAGCAGCTCGAAGACCTCCATGAAATATAAAAAACAAGGACCCAGATTTCCCTCGCCCGGACGCGGGTCACCGGGGCCCCCCTCTGGAGCCAGGCCCGGAGGTGGGGCACGATGGCGAGCACCTGGTGGCCGGGCCTGCCCCCATGGGGCCCGGCCGGGCACAGCCCGAAGAGGCAACGTGGGTCCCCCCTCCAATGGGCTCACCACCCATAGCAGGGGTCATGGAGGTCGGGTGCAATGTGAGCTGGGCGGCAGCCGAAGGCAGGGCACTTGGCGGTCCGATCCTCGGCTACAGAAGCTAGCTCTTGGGACGTGGAACGTCACCTCGCTGGGGGGGAAGGAGCCTGAGCTAGTGCGCGAGGTGGAGAAGTTCCGGCTAGATATAGTCGGACTCACTTCGACTGGTTTGGTGGCTGCAGGATTAGGTCTCTGCTTTTTGCAGATGATGTGGTCCTGATGGCTTCATCTGGCCAGGATCTTCAGCTCTCACTGGATCGGTTCGCAGCCGAGTGTGAAGCGACTGGGATGAGAATCAGCACCTCCAAGTCCGAGTCCATGGTTCGCGCCCGGAAAAGGGTGGAGTGCCATCTCCGGGTTGGGGAGGAGATTTTGCCCCAAGTGGAGGAGTTCAAGTACCTCGGAGTCTTGTTCACGAGTGGGGGCAGAGTGGATCGTGAGATCGACAGGCGGATCGGTGCTGCGTCTTCAGTAATGCGGACGCTGTATCGATCCGTTGTGGTGAAGAAGGAGCTGAGCCGGAAGGCAAAGCTCTCAATTTACCGGTCGATCTACGTTCCCATCCTCACCTATGGTCATGAGCTTTGGGTTATGACCGAAAGGACAAGATCACGGGTACAAGCGGCCGAAATGAGTTTCCTCCGCCGGGTGGCGGGGCTCTCCCTTAGAGATAGGGTGAGAAGCTCTGCCATCCGGGAGGAGCTCAAAGTAAAGCCGCTGCTCCTCCACATCGAGAGGAGCCAGATGAGGTGGTTCGGGCATCTGGTCAGGATGCCACCCGAACGCCTCCCTAGGGAGGTGTTTATGGCACGTCTGACCGGTAGGAGGCCGCGGGGAAGACCCAGGACACGTTGGGAAGACTATATCTCCCGGCTGGCCTGGGAACGCCTCGGGGTCCCCTGGGAGGAGCTGGACGAAGTGGCTGGGGAGAGGGAAGTCTGGGCTTCCCTGCTTAGGCTGCTGCCCCCGCGACCCGACCTCGGATAAGCGGAGGAAGATGGATGGATGGATATTGTATCAATGTGAGTTTTACTAAAATCAGTTGTTTTTGTAAGTTTTGCAAATACAAAATATTGGTTTTACTCACTATGACAGTGTACTGTCACATTCAATCTGACAGCTATTTAAACATAACTCCTAAACCACACATGCACAATGACTAATAATGCCGAGAAAAATGTATCTCTCTGAATTTTATTGGAAAAAAAATATTTTTTAAGGTTTTTAAAATTACAAGTTTGTTATTTTTTACTCAATTTGACAGTATAACTGTCATACTAAATATGAAAGTTATATACACATAACTCTAAAACCAAACTTGCAATCCGTCTAAAAATGCCTGTAATTATGAATCTATGTGAGTTTAACCAAAATCAGGTATTTTGGTAAGGTTTTACTCATAATGACAGTATAACTGCCACACGCAATATGACAGTTTTTTAATCATAACTCCTAAAAAAACAAATGCAAAATGACTAATAATGCCTGGAAAAATGTATCTTTGTGAAATTTAATGAAAAAAAAATATTTTGTAAGGTTTGTAAAGACACAAATTAGTTTTTTTACTCAATATGATGGTATAACTGTCATACTAAATATGAAAGTTGTATAAACATAACTGCAAAACCAAACATGTTTTATGTCTATGTGTAATATTGTATCTATGTGAGTTTTACCAGAATCAGGTATTTTGGTAAGGTTTACAAATACAAAAATTAGGTTTTACTCACTATGACAGTATACTGTCACATTCAATCTGACAGTTATGTAAACATAACTCCTAAACCACACATGCAAAATGGCTAATAATGCCTGGAGAAATGTATCTTTGTGAGTTTTTCTAGGAAAAACAATTTGTAAGGTTTGTAAAGACACACGTTAGTTTTTTTTACTCAATATGACAGTATAACTGTCATACTACATGCAGAAAATATATAAACATGACTCCAAAACCAAACTTGCAATCCATCTAAAAATGTCTGTAATATTGAATCTATGTGAGTTTTACCAAAATGAGGTATTTTGGTAAGGTTGACAAATAAAAAAAATAGGTTTTACTGATAGTGACATTATAAGTGCCACACTCAATATGACAGTTATTTAAACATAAGTCATAAACGACACAAGAAAATGGCTATTAAACCTGGAGAAATGTATCTTTGTTAGTTTTACTAGAGTAATGATCTTTTGTAAGGTTTACAAAGACACAAGTTTTTTTTACTCAATATGACGGTATAACCGTCAAACTAAAAAAAGTTATAGAAACATAACTCCAAAACCAAACTCAAAAACCAAACATGCAATCCATTTAAAAATGCCTGTAATATTAAATATATGTGAGTTTTATCAGAATCAGGTATTTTGGTAAGGTTTACAATACCAAAATTAGGTTTTACTCATAATGACAGTATAACTGCCACTCTCAATATGACAGTTATTTAAACATAACTCCTAAAACACACATGCAAAATGACTAATAATGCGTGGAAAAATGTATCTTTGTGATTTTTACTGGAAAAAAATATTTTGTAAGGTTTGTAAAGATACTGTTTTTTTTGTTTTTTTTAACTCAATATGATGGTATAACTGTCATACTAAAAATGAAAGTTTTATAAACATAACTCCAAAACCAAACTTGCAATTCGTAAAAAAAATGGCTGTAATATTAAATATATTTGATTTTAACCAGAATCAGGTATTTTGGTAAGGATTACAAATACAAAAATTAGGTTTTACTCTTATTGACGGATAACCGCCAAATTTTTTTTAAACATAACTCATAAACAAAACATGCTAAATGGCTAATAATGCCTGGAGAAAAGTATCTTTGTGAGTTTTACTGGAAAAAAATAAATAAAAATTGTAAGGTTTGTAAAGACACAAGTTAGTTTTTTCTAACTCAAAAAGACAGTATAACTGTCATACTAAATGGAAAAGTTATATAAACATAACTCCAAAACCAAACATGCATTATGTCTAAGAATGCCTGAAATGATGTATCCATGTGAGTTATACTAGAATCAGTTGTTTTTGTAAGTTTTGCAAATGCAAAATATTGGTTTTACTCACTATGACAGTATACTGTCACATTCGATCTGACAGTTATTTAAACATAACTCCTAAACCACATATTCAAAATGACTAATAATGCCTGGAGAAATGTATCTCTGTGAATTTTTCTGGAAAAAAATATTTTTTACAACACATTTTTTTTTTACTCAAAATGACAGCAGTATACTGTCATAGTGAGTAAAACCTTATTTTTGTATTTGTAAACCTTACCAAAATACCTGATATGATGGTATAACTGTCATACTAAATATGAAAGTTATATAAACATAACTCCAAAACCAAACATACTTTGTGTCTAAAAATTCCTGTGATATTGTATCGATGTGGGTTTTACCAGAATCAGGTATTTTGGTAAGGTTTACAAATACAAAAAATAGGTTTTACTCATAATGACAGTATAACTGCCACACTCAATTTGACAGTTATTTAAACATAACTCCGAAACCAAACACGTTAAATGTATCTTTGTGAGTTTAACTGGAAAAAAAAAATATTTTGTAAGGTTTGTAAAGACAGAAGTTAGTTTTTTTACTCATAATGACAGTATAACTACCAGATTCAAAATGACAGTTATATAAACATAACGCCAAAACCAAACATGCATTATGTCTAAAAATGCCTGTAGTATTAAATCTATGTGAGTTTGACCAGAATCAGGTATTTTGGTAAGGTTTACAAATACAAAAAGTAGGTTTTACTCATAATGACAGTATAACTGCCACGTTCAAAATTACAGTTATTTAAACATAACTCCTAATTTAAACATGCTAAATGGCTAATACTGCCTGGAGAAAGGTATCTTTGTGAGTTTAACTGGAAAATAAAATTATTTTGTAAGGTTTGTAAAGACACAAGTTAGTTTTTTTTATTCAATATGTTTGTATAACTGTCATAATAAATGTAAAAGTTATATAAACATAACTCCAAAACCAAACATGCATTATGTCTAAAAAAGCCTGTAATATTGTATCTATGTGAGTTTTACAAGAATCAGGTATTTTGGTAATGTTGAAAAATACAAAAATTAGGTTTTACTCATACAAAATATTAGTTTAACTCATAAATACGTATACTGTCGCAATCAATCCGACAATATGGCTAATAATGCCTTGAGGAATGTATCTTTGTGAGTTTAACTGGAAAAAATATTTTGTAAGGTTTGTAAAGACACAAGTTAGTTTTTTTTTTTACACAATATTACAGTATAGCTGTCACACTATATATGAAAGTTATATAAACACAACTCCAAAACCAAATATGCAATATGTGAGTTTCATCAGAATCAGGTATTTTGGTAAGGTTTACAAAAACAAAAATTAGGTTTTACTCATAGTGACAGTATAACTGCCACACTCAATATGACAGTTATTTAAACATAACTCCTAAAACACGAATGCAAAATGACTAATAATGCCTAGAGAAAGGTATATTTGTGAATTTTACTGGAAAACAATATTTTGTAAGGTTTGTAAAGATACAAATTAGTTTGTTTTTTTACTCAATTTGATGGTATAACTTTCATACTAAATATGAAAGTTATATAAACATAACTCCAAAACCAAACATGCTTTATGTCTAAAAATTCCTGTAATATTGAATCGATGTGGTACAAAAAAATAGGTTTTACTCATAATGACAGTATAACTGCCACACTCAATATGACAGTTATTTAAACATAATTCCTAAACCAAACATGATAAATGGCTAATTATACCTGGATAAATGTATCTTTGTGAGTTTTACTGGAAAAAAAAAAGGTTTATAAAGACACAATTTTTTTTTTTTACTCAATATAATGGTATAACTGTCATACTAAATATGAAAGTTGTATAAACATAACTCCAAAACCAAACATGCATTATGTCTAAAAATGCCTGTAATATTGTATATATGTGATTTTTACCAGAATTAGGTATTTTGGTAAGGTTTACAAATACAAAATCTAGGTTTTACTCATAATGACAGTATAACTGCCACACTCAATATGACAGTTATTTAAACATAACTCCTAAACCAAACATTATAAATGGCTAATTATACCTGGAGAAATGTATCTGTGAGTCTTACTGGAAAAAAAAAAATGTAATGTTTATAAAGAAACAAGTTATTTTTTTTACTCAATATAATGGTATACTGTCATACTAAATATGAAAGTTATATAAACACAACTCCAAAACCAAACATGTTTTATGTCTAGAAATTCCTGTAATATTGTATCTATGTGAGTTTTACCAGAATCCGGTATTTTGGTAAGGTTTACAAATACAAAAAATTGGTTTCACTCATAATGACAATATAACTGCCACATTGAACATGACATGTATTTAAACATAATTCCTAAACCACAAATGCAAAATGGCTAATAATGCCTGGAGCAATGTATCTTTGTGAGTTTTCCTGGAAAAAATAATAAAAAATTGTAAGGTTTGTAAAGACACAAGTTAGTTTTTTACTTAATATGACAGTATAACTGGCATACTATATATAAAAGTTAAATAAACATAACTCCAAAACCAAACTTGCAATATGTCTAAAAATACCTGTAATATTGTATCTATGTGAGTTTTACCAGAATCAGGTAATTCGGTAAGGTTTACATATACACAAATTTGGTTTTACTCATAATGACAGTATAACTGCCACATTTAATATGACAGTTATGTAAACATAACTCCTATACCACACATGCAAAATGGTTAATAATGCTTGGAGAAATGTATCTTTGTGAGTTTTACTGGAAAAAACGAAATTGTAAGGTTTATAAAGATACAAGTTAAATGTTTTACTCAATATGATGATATAACTGTCATACTAAATATGAAAGTTATATTAACATAACTCCAAAACCAATGAATCTATGTTCGTTTTACGAGAATCACTTATTTTGGAAAGGTTTACAAAAACAAAAAATAGGTTTTACTCATAATGACAGTATAACTGCCACATTCAATATGACAGTTATGTAAACATAACTCCTAAACCACACATGCAAAATGGTTAATAATGCCTGGAGAAATGTATCTTTTTAAGTTTTACATGGAAAAAAAACAATTTTGTAAGGTTTGTAAAGACTGCGATAAGTTGTCGACTTGTCCAGGGTGTACCCCGCCTTCCGCCCGATTGTACCTGAGATAGGCTCCAGCGCCCCCCGCGACCCCAAAGGGAATAAGCGGTAGAAAATGGATGGATGAATGGGTTTGTAAAGACACAAGTTATTTTTTTCTTACTCAATATGACAGTAAAACTGTCATACTAAATGTAAACAAATTATAAACATAACTCCAAAACCAAACATGCATTATGTCTAAAAATGCCTGTAATATTGTATTCATGTGAGTTTAACTAGAATCAGTTGTTTTTGTAAGGTTTGCAAATACAAAATATTGGTTTTACTCACTATGACAGTACACTGTCACATTCAATCTGACAGTTATTTAAACATAACTCCTAAACCACACATACAAAATGACTAATAACGCCTGGAGAAAAGTTTATTTGTGAGTTTTAAACTGTCAGATTGAATGTGACAGTATACTGTCATAGTGAGTAAAACCAATATTTTGTATTTGCAAAACTTACAAAAACAACTGATTCTAGTTAGCTCACATGGATACAATATTACAGGCATTTTTAGACATAATGCATGTTTGGTTTTGGAGTTATGTTTATACTACTTTTACATTTAGTATGACAGTTATACTGTCCAACCATCCATCCATTTTCTACCGTTTATTCCCTTCGGGGTGGCGGGGGGCGCTGGAGCCTATCTCAGCTACAATCAGGGAGAAGGCGGGGTACACCCTGGAAAAGTCGCCACCTCATTATATTAATATAACTCCAAAACCAAACATGCATTATGTCTAAAAATGCCTGTAATATTGTATCCATGTGAGTTTTACTAGAATAAGTTGTTTTTGTAATTTTTGCAAATACAAAATACTGGTTTTACTCACTATGACAGTATACTGTCACATTCAATCTGACAGTTTAAAACTCACAAATAAACTTTTCTCCAGGCGTTATTAGTCATTTTGTATGTGTGGTTTAGGAGTTATGTTTAAATAACTGTCAGATTGAATGTGACAGTATACTGTCATAGTGAGTAAAACCAATATTTTGTATTTGAAAACCTTACAAAAACCACTGATTCTAGTAAAACTCACATGGATACAATATTACAGGCATTTTTAGACATAATGCATGTTTGGTTTTGGAGTTATAATTATATAACTTTTACATTTAGTATGAGAGTTATACTGTCATATTGAGTAAAAAAGAAAAAAACTTGTGTCTTTAAAAACCTTACAAAATATTTTTTTTTTCCCAGTAAAACTCACAAAGATAAATTTTTCCAGGCATTATTAGCCATTTTGCATGTGAGGTTTAGGAGTTATATTTAAATAACTGTCATATTGCGTGTGGCAGTTATACTGTCATTATGAGTAAAACCTAATTGTTGTATTTGTAAACCTTACCAAAATACCTGATTGTAGTAAAACTCATATAGATACAATATTACAGGTATTTTTAGACGGATTGCGTGTTTGGTTTTAGAGTTATGTTTATATAACTTTCATATTTAGTATGACAGTTATACTGTCATATTGAGTAAAAGAAACTAATTTGTGTCTATGCAAACCATACAAAATATTTTTTTCCAGTAGCAGGTATTTTGGTAAGGTTTACAAATAAAAAAAATTGGTTTTACTCATAATGACAGTATAACTGCCACGTTCAAAATGACAAATATTTAAACATAACTCCTAAACCAAACATGCTATATGGCTAATAATGCCTGGAGAAAGGTGTCTTTGTGAGTTTTACTGGAAAAACATTATTTTGTATGGTTTGTAAACACACAAGTTAGTTTTGTTTTACTCAATATGACAGTATAACTGTCATACTTAATGTAAAAGTTGTATAAACATAACTACAAAACCAAACATGCATTATATCTAAAATTGCCTGTAATGATGTATCCATGTGAGTTTTACTAGAATCAGTTGTTTTTGTAAGTTTTGGGAATACAAAATATTGGTTTTACTCACTATGACAGTATACTGTCACATTCAATCTGACAGTTATTTAAACATAACTCCTAAACCACACATTCAAAGTGACTAATAATGCCTGGAGAAATGTATTTTTGTGAGTTTTACTGGAAAAAAAATATTTTGTAAGGTTTGTATAGACACAAGTTAGTTTTTTTTACTCAATATGATGGTACGGACGGCGTGGCGCGGTGGAAGAATGGCCGTGCGCGACCCGAGGGTCCCTGGTTCAATCCCCACCTAGTACCAACCTCGTCATGTCCGTTGTGTCCTGAGCAAGACACTTCACCCTTGCTCCTGATGGGTGCTGGTTAGCGCCTTGCATGGCAGCTCCCTCCATCAGTGTGTGAATGTGTGTGTGAATGGGTAAATGTGGAAGTAGTGTCAAAGCGCTTTGAGTACCTTGAAGGTAGAAAAGCGCTATACAAGTACAACCCATTGATCATTTATCATTTATAACTGTCTTACTAAATTTAAAAGTTATATAAACATAACTTCAAAACCAAACATGCAATCCATCTAAAAATGCCTGTAATATTGAATCTATGTGAGTTTTACCACAAACAGGTATTTTGGTAAGGTTCACAAATACAACAATTAGGTTTTACTCATAATGACAGTATAACTGCCACACGCAATATGACAGTTATTTAAATATAACTCCTAAACCTCACATGCAAAATGGCTAATAATGCCTGGAAAAATTTATCTTTGTGAGTTTTACTGGGAAAAAAAAATATTTTGTAAGGTTTTTAAAGACACAAGTTATTTATTTTTTTTACTCAATATGACAGTATAACTGTCATACTAAATGTAAAAGTTATATAATTATAACTCCAAAAACAAACATGCATTATGTCTAAAAATGCCTGTAATATTGTATCCATGTGAGTTTTAGTAGAATCAGTTGTTTTTGTAAGGTTTTCAAATACAAAATATTGGTTTTACTCACTATGACAGTATACTGTTACATTCAATCTGACAGTTATTTAAACATAACTCCTAAACCACACATGCAAAATGGCTAATATTGCCTGGAGAAATTTATTTTTGTGAGTTTTACTGGAAAAAAAATATTTTGTAAGGTTTGTTCGGACACAAGTTTGTTTTTTTTATTCAATATGATGGTATAACTGTCTTACTAAATTTGAAAGTTATATAAACATAACTTCAAAACCAAACATGCAATCCGTCTAAAAATGCATGTAATATTGAATCTATGTGAGTTTTACCACAAACAGGGATTTTGGTAAGGTTTACAAATACAAAAATTTGGTTTTACTCATAATGACAGTATAACTGCAACGTTCAAAATGACAGTTATTTAAACATAACTCCTAAACCAAACATGCTAAATGGCTAATAATGACTGGAGAAATGCATCTTTGTGAGTTTTCCTGAAAAAAACAACATTTTAGTAAGGTTTGTAAAGACACAAGTTAGTTGTTTTTTACTCCATATGACAGTATAACTGTCATACTAAATGTAAAATGTATATAAACAAAACTCCAAAACCAAACATGCATTATGTCTAAAAATGCCTGTAACATTGTATCCATGTGAGTTTTACTAGAATCAGTTGTTTTTTTAAGGTTTGAAAATAGAAAATATTGAATTTACTCACTATGACAGTATGCTGTCACATTCGATCTGACAGTTATTTAAACATATCTCCTAAACCACACATACAAAATGACTAATAATGCCTTTGTGAGTTTTACTGAAAAAAAAATACATATATTTTGTAAGGTTTGTAAAGACACAAGTTAGTTTTGTTTTTTACTTAATATGACAGTAAAACTGTCATACTAAATATGAAAGTTATATAAACATAACTCCAAAACCAAACTTGCATTATGTTCAAAAAATGCCTGTAATATTGTATCTATGTGAGTTTTACTACAACCTATTTTGCATGTGTGGTTAGGGAGTTATGTTTAAATAACAGTCAAATTTAATGTAGCAGTTAACTATCATTATGAGTAAACCCCGAATTTATGTAATTGTACACCTTACCAAATTAACTGATTCTTGTAAAACTCACATAGATACAATATTTTAGGCATTTTTAGACATAATGCATTTTCAGTTTTGGAGTTATGTTTATATAACTTTCATATTTGGTATGACAGTTATACTGTCATATTGAATTAAAAAAACTTACTTGACTCTTTGCAAAACTTACAAAATATATTTTTTCTAGTAAAACTAACAACGATACATGTCTTCAGGCATTATTAGACATGTTGCATGTTTGGTGTAGGAATTATGTTGAAAAACATTTTTATTGCTTATTTCGCATTATCTCAGGATTTTAAGAACATTACTGTCAAAATGAGTAAAACACTACTTTTTGTGTTTGCAAGCCTTAAAATAGCATATGTTTAGAGTAAAACTCACAAGGATGCATTGTTTTAGGCTTTATTAGCCTATTTGCATGTGTGGTTAGGAAGTTATGTTTAAATAACTGTCAAATTGAATATAGCAGGCATTATTAGGCATGTTGCATGTTTGGTGTAGGAATTATGTTGAAAAACAATTTTAGTGATTTTTTCGCATTATCGCAGGATTTTAAGAACATTACTGGCATATTGAGTAAAAAACTACAGTATACTGTCACATTCAATCTGACTGTTATTTAAACATAACTCCTAAACCATGCAAGCAAAATGTCAAATAATGCCTGGAGAAATGTATCTTTGTAAGTTTTACAGGAAAAAAATAGTTTCTAAGGTTTGTAAAGACACAAGTTAGCTTTTTTTTACTCAATATGACAGTATAACTGTCGTACTAAATATGAAAGTTGAATAAATATAACACCAAAACCAAACTTGCAATCCGTCTAAAAATGCCTGTATTATTGAATATATGTGAGTTTTACCAGAATTAGTTATTTTGGTGAGGTTTACAAATACAAAAATTGGGTTTTACTCATAATGACAGTATAACTGCCATATTCAAAATAACAGTTATATAAACATAACTCCAAAACCAAAATGCATTTTGTCTAAAAATGCCTGTAATATTGTATCTTTTTGAGTTTTACCAGAATCAGGTATTTTGGTAAGGTTGACAAATACAAACATTAGGTTTTACTCATAATGACAGTATACTGCCACATTCAATATGAAAATTATTTAAACATAACTCCAAAACCAAACATGCATTATGTCTAAAAATTCCTATAACTTTGTATCTACGTGATTTTTACTAGAATCAGTTGTTTTTGTAAGGTTTACAAATACAAAATATTAGTTTTTCTCATAATGAGAGTATACTGTCACAATCAATCTGACAAAATGGCTAATAATGCCTGGAGGAATGTATCTTTGTGAATTTTACAGGAACAAATATTTTGTAAGGTTTGTAAAGACACAAGTTATTTTTTTAACTTAATTTTACAGTATAGCTGTCATACTATATATGAAAGTTTTATAAACATAACTCCAAAACCAAACATGCAATCCGTTTAAAAATGTCTGTAATATTTATTATATGTAAGTTTTATCAGAATCAGGTATTTGGTAAAGTTTACAAATCAAAAAATTAGGTTTTACTCATAGTGACAGTATAACTGTCACCCTCAATATGACAGTTATTTAAACATAACTCCTATCTAGTGGTTAGAGTGTCCGCCCTGAGATCGGTAGGTTGTGAGTTCAAACCCCGGCCGAGTCATACCAAAGACTATAAAAAATGGGACCCATTACGTCCCTGCTTGGCACTCAGCATCAAGGGTTGGAATTGGGGGTTAAATCACCAAAAATGATTCCCGGGCGCAGCACCGCTGCTCCCCTCACCTCCCAGGGGGTGATCAAGGGGATGGGTCAAATGCAGAGGACAAATTTCACCACACCTAGTGTGTGTGTGACAATCATTGGGACTTTAACTTTAACTTTAACTTTAAAACACAAATGCAAAATGACTAATAATGCCTAGAGAAATGTATATTTGTGAATTTTACTGGAAAACAATATTTTGTAAGGTTTGTAAAGATACAAATTAGTGTTTTATTACTCAATATGATGGTATAACTGTCATACTAAATATGAAAGTTATATAAACATAACTCCAAAACCAAACATACTTTGTGTCTAAAAAATTCCTGTGATATTGTATCGATGTGGGTTTTACCAGAATCAGGTATTTTGGTAAGGTTTACAAATACAAAAAATAGGTTTTACTCATAATGACAGTATAACTGCCACACTCAATTTGACAGTTATTTAAACATAACTCCGAAACCAAACACGTTAAATGGCTAATAATGCCTGGGTAAATGTATCTTTGTGAGTTTAACTGGAAAAAAAAAATATTTTGTAAGGTTTGTAAAGACAGAAGTTAGTTTTTTTACTCATAATGACAGTATAACTACCAGATTCAAAATGACAGTTATATAAACATAACGCCAAAACCAAACATGCATTATGTCTAAAAATGCCTGTAGTATTAAATCTATGTGAGTTTGACCAGAATCAGGTATTTTGGTAAGGTTTACAAATACAAAAAGTAGGTTTTACTCATAATGACAGTATAACTGCCACGTTCAAAATTACAGTTATTTAAACATAACTCCTAATTTAAACATGCTAAATGGCTAATACTGCCTGGAGAAAGGTATCTTTGTGAGTTTAACTGGAAAATAAAATTATTTTGTAAGGTTTGTAAAGACACAAGTTAGTTTTTTTTATTCAATATGTTTGTATACTGTCACATTCAATCTGACTGTTATTTAAACACAAATTCTAAACCACGGATGCAAAGTGGCTAATAATAACTGGAGAAATGTATTTTTGTGAGTTTTACTGGAAAAAAAATATTTTGTAAAGTTTGTATAGACACAAGTTAGTTTTTTTTACTCAATATGATGGAAACATGCTTTATGTCTAAAAAAAATCCTGTATTATTTCATCCATGTGAGTTTTATCAGAATAAGTTATTTTGGTAATTTTACAAATACAAAAAATAGGTTTTACTCATAATGACAGTATATCTGCCACACGCAATATGACAGTTATTTAAACATAACTCTAAACCAAACATGGTTAATGGCTAATCATGCCTGGAGAAATGTATCTTTGTGAGTTTTACTGGAAAACATTTTTTTTTAAGGTTTATAAAGACACAAGTTAGTTTTTTTTACTCAATATGACAGTATAACTCTAATACTAAATGTAAAACATATATAAACATAACTCCAAAACAAAACATGCATTATGTTTAAAAATGCCTGTAATTTTGTATCCTTGCGAGTTTTACGAAAATCAATTGTTGTAGTAAGGTTTGCAATTACAAAATATTGGTTTTACTCACCATGATAGTATACTGTCACATTCAATTTGACAGTTATTTAAACATAACTACCAAACCACACATGCAAAATGGCTATAATGCCTGGAGAAATGTATCTTTGTGAGATTACTGGAAAAACATATTTTGTAAGGTTTGTAAAGAACCAATTTAGTTTTTTTTACTTAATATGATGAGGTGGCGACATTTCCAGGGTGTACCCCGCCTTCCGCTCGATTGTAGCTGACATAGGCTCCAGCGCCCCCCGCGACCCCGAAGGGAATAAGCGGTAGAAAATGGATGGATGGATGGACATCCGATAAAAAATGCCTGTAATATTGTATCACTCCTCTCTGAGCTGCCACCTTAACGTGGTAGAGGAGTTTGCGTGTCCCAATGATCCTAGGAGCTATGTTGTCCGGGGGCTTTATGCCCCCTGGTAGGGTCTCCCAAGACAAACTGGTCCTAGGTGAGGGATCAGACAAAGAGCAGCTCGAAGACCTCCATGAAATATAAAAAACAAGGACCCAGATTTCCCTCGCCCGGACGCGGGTCACCGGGGCCCCCCTCTGGAGCCAGGCCCGGAGGTGGGGCACGATGGCGAGCACCTGGTGGCCGGGCCTGCCCCCATGGGGCCCGGCCGGGCACAGCCCGAAGAGGCAACGTGGGTCCCCCCTCCAATGGGCTCACCACCCATAGCAGGGGTCATGGAGGTCGGGTGCAATGTGAGCTGGGCGGCAGCCGAAGGCAGGGCACTTGGCGGTCCGATCCTCGGCTACAGAAGCTAGCTCTTGGGACGTGGAACGTCACCTCGCTGGGGGGGAAGGAGCCTGAGCTAGTGCGCGAGGTGGAGAAGTTCCGGCTAGATATAGTCGGACTCACTTCGACTGGTTTGGTGGCTGCAGGATTAGGTCTCTGCTTTTTGCAGATGATGTGGTCCTGATGGCTTCATCTGGCCAGGATCTTCAGCTCTCACTGGATCGGTTCGCAGCCGAGTGTGAAGCGACTGGGATGAGAATCAGCACCTCCAAGTCCGAGTCCATTGTTCGCGCCCGGAAAAGGGTGGAGTGCCATCTCCGGGTTGGGGAGGAGATTTTGCCCCAAGTGGAGGAGTTCAAGTACCTCGGAGTCTTGTTCACGAGTGGGGGCAGAGTGGATCGTGAGATCGACAGGCGGATCGGTGCTGCGTCTTCAGTAATGCGGACGCTGTATCGATCCGTTGTGGTGAAGAAGGAGCTGAGCCGGAAGGCAAAGCTCTCAATTTACCGGTCGATCTACGTTCCCATCCTCACCTATGGTCATGAGCTTTGGGTTATGACCGAAAGGACAAGATCACGGGTACAAGCGGCCGAAATGAGTTTCCTCCGCCGGGTGGCGGGGCTCTCCCTTAGAGATAGGGTGAGAAGCTCTGCCATCCGGGAGGAGCTCAAAGTAAAGCCGCTGCTCCTCCACATCGAGAGGAGCCAGATGAGGTGGTTCGGGCATCTGGTCAGGATGCCACCCGAACGCCTCCCTAGGGAGGTGTTTATGGCACGTCTGACCGGTAGGAGGCCGCGGGGAAGACCCAGGACACGTTGGGAAGACTATATCTCCCGGCTGGCCTGGGAACGCCTCGGGGTCCCCTGGGAGGAGCTGGACGAAGTGGCTGGGGAGAGGGAAGTCTGGGCTTCCCTGCTTAGGCTGCTGCCCCCGCGACCCGACCTCGGATAAGCGGAGGAAGATGGATGGATGGATATTGTATCAATGTGAGTTTTACTAAAATCAGTTGTTTTTGTAAGTTTTGCAAATACAAAATATTGGTTTTACTCACTATGACAGTGTACTGTCACATTCAATCTGACAGCTATTTAAACATAACTCCTAAACCACACATGCACAATGACTAATAATGCCGAGAAAAATGTATCTCTCTGAATTTTATTGGAAAAAAAATATTTTTTAAGGTTTTTAAAATTACAAGTTTGTTATTTTTTACTCAATTTGACAGTATAACTGTCATACTAAATATGAAAGTTATATACACATAACTCTAAAACCAAACTTGCAATCCGTCTAAAAATGCCTGTAATTATGAATCTATGTGAGTTTAACCAAAATCAGGTATTTTGGTAAGGTTTACAATACAAAAATTAGGTTTTACTCATAATGACAGTATAACTGCCACACGCAATATGACAGTTTTTTAATCATAACTCCTAAAAAAACAAATGCAAAATGACTAATAATGCCTGGAAAAATGTATCTTTGTGAAATTTAATGAAAAAAAAATATTTTGTAAGGTTTGTAAAGACACAAATTAGTTTTTTTACTCAATATGATGGTATAACTGTCATACTAAATATGAAAGTTGTATAAACATAACTGCAAAACCAAACATGTTTTATGTCTATGTGTAATATTGTATCTATGTGAGTTTTACCAGAATCAGGTATTTTGGTAAGGTTTACAAATACAAAAATTAGGTTTTACTCACTATGACAGTATACTGTCACATTCAATCTGACAGTTATGTAAACATAACTCCTAAACCACACATGCAAAATGGCTAATAATGCCTGGAGAAATGTATCTTTGTGAGTTTTACTAGGAAAAACAATTTGTAAGGTTTGTAAAGACACACGTTAGTTTTTTTTACTCAATATGACAGTATAACTGTC
Source organism: Nerophis lumbriciformis (assembly GCF_033978685.3). NCBI lineage: Eukaryota > Metazoa > Chordata > Actinopteri > Syngnathiformes > Syngnathidae > Nerophis > Nerophis lumbriciformis. The sequence goes on along the minus strand of NW_027316590.1, from coordinate 31,201 downwards.
ATACTACATGCAGAAAATATATAAACATGACTCCAAAACCAAACTTGCAATCCATCTAAAAATGTCTGTAATATTGAATCTATGTGAGTTTTACCAAAATGAGGTATTTTGGTAAGGTTGACAAATAAAAAAAATAGGTTTTACTGATAGTGACATTATAAGTGCCACACTCAATATGACAGTTATTTAAACATAAGTCATAAACGACACAAGAAAATGGCTATTAAACCTGGAGAAATGTATCTTTGTTAGTTTTACTAGAGTAATGATCTTTTGTAAGGTTTACAAAGACACAAGTTTTTTTTACTCAATATGACGGTATAACCGTCAAACTAAAAAAAGTTATAGAAACATAACTCCAAAACCAAACTCAAAAACCAAACATGCAATCCATTTAAAAATGCCTGTAATATTAAATATATGTGAGTTTTATCAGAATCAGGTATTTTGGTAAGGTTTACAATACCAAAATTAGGTTTTACTCATAATGACAGTATAACTGCCACTCTCAATATGACAGTTATTTAAACATAACTCCTAAAACACACATGCAAAATGACTAATAATGCGTGGAAAAATGTATCTTTGTGATTTTTACTGGAAAAAAATATTTTGTAAGGTTTGTAAAGATACTGTTTTTTTTTTTTTTTTTAACTCAATATGATGGTATAACTGTCATACTAAAAATGAAAGTTTTATAAACATAACTCCAAAACCAAACTTGCAATTCGTAAAAAAAATGGCTGTAATATTAAATATATTTGATTTTAACCAGAATCAGGTATTTTGGTAAGGATTACAAATACAAAAATTAGGTTTTACTCATATTGACGGATAACCGCCAAATTTTTTTTAAACATAACTCATAAACAAAACATGCTAAATGGCTAATAATGCCTGGAGAAAAGTATCTTTGTGAGTTTTACTGGAAAAAAATAAATAAAAATTGTAAGGTTTGTAAAGACACAAGTTAGTTTTTTCTAACTCAAAAAGACAGTATAACTGTCATACTAAATGGAAAAGTTATATAAACATAACTCCAAAACCAAACATGCATTATGTCTAAGAATGCCTGAAATGATGTATCCATGTGAGTTATACTAGAATCAGTTGTTTTTGTAAGTTTTGCAAATGCAAAATATTGGTTTTACTCACTATGACAGTATACTGTCACATTCGATCTTAATAATAATGCCTGGAGAAATGTATCTCTGTGAATTTTTCTGGAAAAAAATATTTTTTACAACACATTTTTTTTTTACTCAAAATGACAGCAGTATACTGTCATAGTGAGTAAAACCTTATTTTTGTATTTGTAAACCTTACCAAAATACCTGATTGTAGTAAAACTCACATAGATACAATATTACAGGCATTTTTTGAACATAATGCAAGTTTGGTTTTGGAGTTATGTTTATATAACTTTCATATTTAGTATGACAGTTTTACTGTCATATTAAGTAAAAAACAAAACTAACTTGTGTCTTTACAAACCTTACAAAATATATGTATTTTTTTTTCAGTAAAACTCACAAAGGCATTATTAGTCATTTTGTATGTGTGGTTTAGGAGATATGTTTAAATAACTGTCAGATCGAATGTGACAGCATACTGTCATAGTGAGTAAATTCAATATTTTCTATTTTCAAACCTTAAAAAAACAACTGATTCTAGTAAAACTCACATGGATACAATGTTACAGGCATTTTTAGACATAATGCATGTTTGGTTTTGGAGTTTTGTTTATATACATTTTACATTTAGTATGACAGTTATACTGTCATATGGAGTAAAAAACAACTAACTTGTGTCTTTACAAACCTTACTAAAATGTTGTTTTTTTCAGGAAAACTCACAAAGATGCATTTCTCCAGTCATTATTAGCCATTTAGCATGTTTGGTTTAGGAGTTATGTTTAAATAACTGTCATTTTGAACGTTGCAGTTATACTGTCATTATGAGTAAAACCAAATTTTTGTATTTGTAAACCTTACCAAAATCCCTGTTTGTGGTAAAACTCACATAGATTCAATATTACATGCATTTTTAGACGGATTGCATGTTTGGTTTTGAAGTTATGTTTATATAACTTTCAAATTTAGTAAGACAGTTATACCATCATATTGAATAAAAAAAAAAAACTTGTGTCCGAACAAACCTTACAAAATATTTTTTTTCCAGTAAAACTCACAAAAATAAATTTCTCCAGGCAATATTAGCCATTTTGCATGTGTGGTTTAGGAGTTATGTTTAAATAACTGTCAGATTGAATGTAACAGTATACTGTCATAGTGAGTAAAACCAATATTTTGTATTTGAAAACCTTACAAAAACAACTGATTCTACTAAAACTCACATGGATACAATATTACAGGCATTTTTAGACATAATGCATGTTTGTTTTTGGAGTTATAATTATATAACTTTTACATTTAGTATGACAGTTATACTGTCATATTGAGTAAAAAAAAAAAATAACTTGCGTCTTTACAAACCTCACAAAATATTTTTTTCTAGTAAAAATCACAAAGATACATTTCTCCAGGCATTATTAACCATTTTGCATGTGTGGTATAGGAGTTATGTTTACATAACTGTCATATTAAATGTGGCAGTTATACTGTCATTATGAGTAAAACCAAGTTTGTGTAAATGTAAACCTTACCAAAATACCTGATTATGGTAAAACTCACATAGATACAATACTAAAGGCATTTTTAGACATAATGCATGTTCGGTTTTGGAGTTATGTTTGTATACATTTCTCCAGGCATTAATAGCCATTTATCATATTTGGTTTAGGAGTTATGTTTAAATAACTGTCATATCAAATAATGCAGTTATACTGTCATTATGAGTAAAACCCAAGTTTACAAATGTAAACCTTACCAAAATACCTGATTCTGGTAAAACTCATATATATTCAATATTACAGGCAGTTTAAGACGGATTGCAAGTTTGGTTTAGGAATTATGTTTATATTACTTTTATATTTAGTTTGACAGTTATACCATCATATTGAGTAAAAAAAACAAAACTTTTTTCTTTACAAACCTTACAAAATATTTTTTTCTAGTAAAACTCACAAAGATACATTTCTCCAGGCATTTATAGCTATTTAGCATGTTTGGTTTAGGAGTTATGTTTAAATAACTGTTATTTTGAATATGGCAGTTATACTGTCATTATGAGTAAAACCTAAATTTTGTATTTATAAACCTTACCAAAATACCTGATTCTGGTAAAACTCACATAGATACAATATTACAGGCATTTTTAGACATAATGCATGTTTGGTTTTGGAGTTATGTTCATATACATTTTTCCAGGCATTATTAGCCATTTATCATGTTTGGTTTAGGAGTTATGTTTAAATAACTGTCATATCAAATAATGCAGTTATACTGTCATTATGAGTAAAACCCAAGTTTTGGATTTGTAAACCTAACCAAAATACCTGATTCTGGTAAAACTCATATAGATTCAATATTACAGGCAGTTTAAGACGGATTGCAAGTTTGGTTTTGGAGTTATGTTTATTTAACTTTCATATATAGTATGACAGTTATACTGTCATATTAAGTAAAAAAAACTAATTTGTTTCTTTACAAACCTTATAAAAAAAAAAGTTTCCAGGAAAACTCACAAAGATACATTGTTCCAGGCATTATTAGCCATTTTGTAATTGTGGTTTAGGAGTTACAGTATGTTTAAATAACTGTCAGATTGAATTTGACAGTATACTGCAATTATGAGTAAAACCCAATTTTTGTATTTGTAAACCTTACCTAAATACCTGATTCTGGTAAAATTCACATAGATTCAATATTACAGGCAGTTTAAGACGGATTGCAAGTTTGGTTTTGGAGTTATGTTTATTTAACTTTCATATATAGTATGACAGTTATACTGTCATATTAAGTAAAAAAAACTAATTTGTTTCTTTACAAACCTTATAAAAAAAAAAGTTTCCAGGAAAACTCACAAAGATACATTGTTCCAGGCATTATTAGCCATTTTGTAATTGTGGTTTAGGAGTTACAGTATGTTTAAATAACTGTCAGATTGAATTTGACAGTATACTGCAATTATGAGTAAAACCCAATTTTTGTATTTGTAAACCTTACCTAAATACCTGATTCTGGTAAAATTCACATAGATTCAATATTACAGGCATTTTTAGACGTATTGCAAGTTTGGTTTTGGAGTTATGTTTATTTAACTTTCATATTTAGTATGACAGTTATACTGTCATATTAAGTACAAAAAAATAACTTGTGTCTTTACAAACCTTATAAAAAAAATGTTTTTCCAGGAAAACTCACAAAGATACATTTCTCCAGGCATTATTAGCCATTTTGTATTTGTGGTTTAGGAGTTGTGTTTAAATAACTGTCAGATTGAATGTGACAATATACTGTCATTATGAGTAAAACCTAATTTTTGTATTTGTAAACCTTACCAAAAATACCTGATTCTGGTAAAAATCACATAGATACAATATTGCAGGCATTTTTAGACATAATTCATGTTTGGTTTTGGAGTTATGTTTATACAACTTTCATATTTAGTATGACAGTTATACCATCATATTGAGTAAAAAAAAACAAAAAACTTGTGTCTTTATTAATCTTACAGGTTTTTTTTTTCTCCCAAAACTCACAAAGATACATTTCTCCAGGCATAATTAGCCATTTATCATGTTTGGTTTAGGAGTTATGTTTAAATAACTGTCATTTTGAGTGGGGGAGTTATTGTATTGTGTGTCATTATAAATAAAAACCTATTTTTTGTATTTGTAAACCTTACCAAAATACCTGATTCTGGTCAAACCCACATCGATACAATATTACAGGAATTTTTAGACATAAAGCATGTTTGGTTTTGGAGCTATGTTTATATAACTTTCATATTTAGTATGAAAGTTATACCATCATATTGAGTAAAAAACAAAAAATAATTTGTATCTTTACAAACCTTACAAATATTGTCTTCCAGTAAAATTCACAAATATACCTTTCTCTAGGCATTATTAGTCATTTTGCATTTGTGTTTTAAGAGTTATGTTTAATTAACTGTCTTATTGAGTGTGGCAGTTATACTGTCACTATGAGTAAAACCTAATTTTTGTTTTTGTAAACCTTACCAAAATACCTGATTCTGATAAAACTCACATTTTGTATATTTGGTTTTGGAGTTGTGTTTATATAACTTTCATATATAGTATGACAGCTATACTGTAAAATTGTGTAAAAAAAAAAAAAAAAACTTGTGTCTTTACAAACCTTACAAAATATTATTTCCAGTAAAACTCACAAAGATACATTCCTCAAGGCATTATTAGCCAAATTGTCAGATTGATTGTGACAGTATACTGTCATTATGAGTAAAACTAATATTTTGTATTTGTAAACCTTACAAAAACAACTGATTCTAGTAAAACTCACATGGATACAAAATTATAGGCATTTTTAGACATCATGCATGTTTGGTGGCGGTCAATGTGGCAGTTATACTGTCATTATGAGTAAAACCTAATTTTTGTATTTTTCAACCTTAACAAAATACCTGATTCTGGTAAAACTCACATAGATACAATACTAAAGGCATTTTTAGACATAATGCATGTTTGGTTTTGGAGTTATGTTTGTATACATTTCTACAGGCATTAATAGCCATTTAGCATGTTTGGTTCAGGAGTTATGTTTAAATAACTGTTATTTTGAATATGGCAGTTATACTGTCATTATGAGTAAAACCTAAATGTTGTATTTATAAACCTTACCAAAATACCTTATTCTGGTAAAACTCACATAGATACAATATTACAGGCATTTTTACACATAATGCATGTTTGGTTTTGGAGTTATGTTTATATACATTTTTCCAGGCATTATTAGCCATTTATCATGTTTGGTTTAGGAGTTATGTTTAAATAACTGTCATATCAAATAATGCAGTTATACTGTCATTATGAGTAAAACCCAAGTTTTGTATTTGTAAACCTTACCAAAATACCTGATTCTGGTAAAACACATATAGATTCAATATTACAGGCAGTTTAAGACGGATTGCAAGTTTGGTTTAGGAGTTTGGTTTTGGAATTATGTTTATATTACTTTTATAATTAGTTTGACAGTTATACCATCATATTGAGTAAAAAAAAAAAAAAACTTGTCTTTACAAACCTTACAAAATATTTTTTCTAGTAAAATTCACAAAGATACATTTCTCCAGGCATTATTAGCCATTTAGCATGTTTGGTTCAGGAGTTATGTTTAAATAACTGTTATTTCGAATATGGCAGTTAATGTCATTATGAGTAAAACCCAATTTTTGTATTTGTAAACCTTACCAAAATACCTGATTCTGGTAAAACTCACATAGATTCAATATAACAGGCATTTTTAGACGTATTGCAAGTTTGGTTTTGGAGTTATGTTTATTTAACTTTCATATTCAGTATGACAGTTAATCTGTCATATTAAGTAAAAAAACTAATTTGTTTCTTTACAAACCTTATAAAAAAAAAATAATTCCAGGAAAACTCAAAAAGAAAAATTTTTCCAGGCATTATTAGCCATTTTGTAATTGTGGTTTAGGAGTTACAGTATGTTTAAATAACTGTCAGATTGAATGTGACAGTATACTGTCATAGTGAGTAAAACCTAATTTTTGTATTTGTAAACCTTACCAAAAATACCTGATTCTGGTAAAAATCACATAGATACAATATTGCAGGCATTTTTAGACATAATGCATGTTTGGTTTTGGAGTTATGTTTATACAACTTTTATATTTAGTATGACAGTTATACCATCATATTGAGTAAAGAAAAAAAAAACTTGTGTCTTTATAAACCTTACAAAAAATGTTTTCCCAGTAAAACTCACAAAGATACATTTCTCCAGGCATATTTAGCCATTTATCATGTTTGGTTTAGGAGTTATGTTTAAACAACTGTCGTATTGAGTGTGGCAGTTATAATGTCATTATGAGTAAAACCTATTTTTTGTATTTGTAAACCTTACCAAAATACCTGATTCTGGTTAAACCCACATCGATACAATATTACAGGAATTTTTAGACATAAAGCATGTTTGGTTTTGGAGTTATGTTTATATAACTTTCATATTTAGTATGAAAGTTATACCATCATATTGAGTAAAAAACAAAAAATAATTTGTATCTTTACAAACCTTACAAAATATTGTTTTCCAGTAAAATTCACAAATATACCTTTCTCTAGGCATTATTAGTCATTTTGCATTTGTGTTTTAGGAGTTATATTTAATTAACTGTCAGATTGAGTGTGACAGTTATACTTAATGCATGTTTGGTTTTGGAGTTATGTTTATGTAACTTTTACATTTATTATGACAGTTATACAAACATATTGAATAAAAAAACCTAACTTGTGTCTTTACAAACCTTACAAAAAATTTTTTTTTCCCTGTTAAACTCACAAATATACCTTTCTCCAGGCAGTATTAGCCATTTAGCATGTTTAAATTAGGAGTTATGTTTAAATAACTGTAATTTTGAATGTGGCAGTTATACTGTCATTATGAGTAAAACCTACTTTTTGTATTTGTAAACCTTACCAAAATACCTGATTTTGGTCAAACTCACATAGATTTAATATTACAGGCATTTTTAAATATAATGCATGTTTGGTTTTGGAGTTATTTTTATATAACTGTCATTTTGAAGTGGTAGTTATACTGTCATTATGAGTAAAGAAACTAACTTCTGTCTTTACAAACCTTACAAAATGTTTTTTTTCCAGTTAAACTCACAAAGATACATTTCCCCAGGCATTATTAGCTATTTAACATGTTTTGTTTAGGAGTAATGTTTAAATAAGTGTCATGTTGAGTGTGGCAGTTATACTGTCATTATGAGTAAAACCTATTTTTTGTATTTGTAAACCTTACCAAAATACCTGATTCTTGTAAAACCCACATCGATACAATATTACAGGAATTATTAGACATAAAGTATGTATGGTTTTGGAGTTATGTTTATATAACTTTCATATTTAGTATGACAGTTATACCATCATATTAAGTAAATAAAATTAATTTGTGTCTTTAAAAACCTTACAAAATATTGTTTTCCTGTAAAATTCACAAATATACATTTCTCTAGTCATTTTTAGTCATTTTGCATTTGTGTTTTAGTAGTTATGTTTAAATAACTGACATATTGAGTGTGGCAGTTATTCTGTCACTATGAGTGATTTGTAAACCTTACCAAAATACCTGATTCTGATAAAACTTACATATAATAAATATTATAGACATTTTTAGATGGATTGCATGTTTGGTTTTGGAGTTATGTTTATAAAACTTTCATATATAGTATGACAGCTATACTGTAAAATTAAGTTAAAAAAAACTAGCGTGTGTCTTTACAAACCTTACAAAATATTTGTTCCAGTAAAATTCACAAAGATTCATTCCTCCAGGCATTATTAGCCATTTTGTCAGATTGATTGTGACAGTATACTCTCATTATGAGTAAAACTAATATTTTGTATTTGTAAACCTTACAAAAACAACTAATTCTAGTAAAACTCACGTACATAAAAAATTATAGGAATTTTTAGACATAATGCATGTTTGGTTTTGGAGTTATGTTTAAATAAATGTCATATTGAATGTGGCAGTATACTGTCATTATGACAGTATACTGTTGACAAAGTTGTATTTGTCACCTTTACCAAAATACCTGATTCTGGTAAAACTAAAAAAGATACAATATTACAGGCATTTTTAGACATCATGCATTTTGGTTTTGGAGTTATGTTTATATAACTTTCATATTTAGTATGACAAATCATATTAAAAAAAAATAATAATTTGTGTCTTTATAAACCTTACACATTATTTTTTTCCAGTAAAACTCACAAAGATACATTTCTCCAGGCATTATTAGTCATTTATCATGTTTGGTTTAGGAGTCATGTCATACCTGTCATATCAAATGTTGCAGTTATACTGTCATTATGAGTAAAACCCAAGTTTTGTATTCATAAACCTTACCAAAAAACCTGATTCTGGCAAAACTCACATAGATTCAATACAACAGGCAGTTTAAGACAGACTGCAAGTTTGGTTTAGGAGTTTGGTTTTGGAATTATGTTTATCTAACTTTCATATTTAGAATGACAGAAATACCATCATATTGAGTAAAAAAAACAACTAACTTTTGTCTTTACAAACCTTACAAAATATTTTTTTTCTAGTAAAAGTCACAAAGATTCATTTCTCCAGACATTATTAGCCATTTAGCATATTTGGTTTAGGAGTTATGTTTAAATAACTGTTATTTTGAATATGGCAGTTATACTGTCATTATGAGTAAAACCCAATTTTTGTATTTGTAAACCTTACCAAAATAACCGATTCTGGTAAAACTCACATATATTCAATATTACAGGCATTTTTAGACAGATTGCAAGTTTGGTTTTGGTGTTATATCTATTCAACTTTCATATTTAGTATGACAGTTATACTGTCATATTGAGTAAAAAAAAAGCTAACTTGTGTCTTTACAAACCTTACAAACTATTTTTTTCCTGTAAAACTTATTTCTCCAGGCAGTATTTGACATTTTGCTTGCATGGTTTAGGAGTTATGTTTAAATAACAGTCAGATTGAATGTGACAGTATAATGTCATAGTAGTTTTTTACTCAATATGCCAGTAATGTTCTTAAAATCCTGAGATAATGCGAAAAAAGCAATAAAAATGTTTTTCAACATAATTCCTACACCAAACATGCAACATGTCTAATAATGCCTGAAGACATGTATCTTTGTTAGTTTTACTAGAAAATGTATCTTTTGTAAGTTTTGCAACGACGCAAGTAAGTTTTTTTAATTCAATATAACAGTATAACTGTCAAACTAAATGTAAAAGTTATTTAAACATAACTCCAAAACTGAACATGCATTATGTCTAAAAATGCCTAAAATATTGTATCTATGTGAATTTTACAAATACAAAAATTGGGTTTTTCTCATAATGACAGTATAACTGCTATATTCAATTTTAATCACACATGCAAATAGGTTAATAAAGCCTAAAACAATGCATCCTTGTGAGTTTTACTCGAAACATTTGCTATTTTTAGGCTTGCAAACACAAAAAGTAGTTTTTTACTCATTATGACGGTAATGTTCTTCAAATCCTGAGATAATGCGAAATAAGCAATAAAAATGTTTTTCATCATAATTCCTACACCAAACATGCAACATGTCTAATAATGCATGGATACATGTATCTTTGTTAGTTATACTAGAAAAATTATCTTTTGTAAGTTTTACAAAGACTCAAGTTAGTTTTTTTAATCCAATATGACAGTATAACTGTCATACCAAATATGAAAGTTATATAAACATAACTCCAAAACTGAACATGCATTATGTCTAAAAATGCCTAAAATATTGTATCTATGTGAGTTTTACAAGAATCAGTTGTTTTGGTAAGGTGTACAATTACATAAATTAGGGGTTTACTCATAATGACTTTTAACTGCTACATTCAATTTGACTGTTATTTAAACATAACTCCCTAACCACACATGCAAAATAGGTTAATAAAGCCTAAAACAATGCATCCTTGTGAGTTTTACTCGAAACATTTGCTATTTTAAGGCTTGCAAACACAAAAATTAGTTTTTTACTCATTATGACAGTAATGTTCTACAAATCCTGAGATAATGCGAAATAAGCAATAAAAATGTTTTTCATCATAATTCCTACACCAAACATGCAACATGTCTAATAATGCATGGATACATGTATCTTTGTTAGTTATACTAGAAAAATTATCTTTTGTAAGTTTTACAAAGACTTAAGTTAGTTTTTTTAATCCAATATGACAGTATAACTGTCATACCAAATATGAAAGTTATATAAACATAACTCCAAAACTGAACATGCATTATGTCTAAAAATGCCTAAAATATTGTATCTATGTGAGTTTTACAAGAATCAGTTATTTTGGTAAGGTGTACAATTACATACATTAAAACCCCTAATTTATGTAATTGTACACCTTACCAAATTAACTGATACTTTTAACACTATCATAGATGTAATATTTTAGTCATTTTTAGACATAATGCATGTTAAGTTTTGGAGTTATGTTTATATAACTTTTATATTTGGTATGACATTTATACTGTCATATTGAATTAAAAAAACTAACTTGCGTCATGGCAAACCTTACAGAAGATAATTTTTCTAGTAATTTTTATTTCATTATGAAAAAAAAAATGTGTATTTGTAAACCTTACCAAATTACCTGATTCTAGTGAAACTCACATAGATACAATATTTTAGGCATTTTTAGACATAATGAATGTTCAATTTTGGAGTTATGTTTATATATATTTCATATTTGGTATGACAGTTATACTGTCATATTGCATTAAAAAAACTAACTTGCCTCTTTGAAAAACTTACAAAAGATAATTTTTCAAGTAAAACTAACAAAGATACATGTCTTCACGCATTATTAGACATGTTGCATGTTTGGGGTAGGAAATATGTTGAAAAACATTTTTATTGCTTATTTCGCTTTATCTCAGGATTTTCAGAACATTACTGTCATATGAGTAAAAAAACTACTTTTTGTGTTTGCAAACTTTAAAATAGCATATGTTTCGAGTAAAACTCACATGGATGCATTGTTTTAGACTTTATTAGCCTATTTTGCATGTGTGGTTAGAAGTTATGTTTAAATAACTGTCAAATTGAATGTAGCAGTTATCTGTCATTATGAGTATACCCCTAATTTATGTAATTGTACACCTTACCAAAATAACTGATTCTTGCAAAACTCACATAGATACAATATTTTAGGCATTTTTAGACATAATGCATGTTTCGTTTTGGAGTTATGTTTATATAACTTTCATATTTGGTATGACAGTTATACTGTCATATTGTATTAAAAAAACTAACTTGAGTCTTTGTAAAACTTACAAAAGATAATTTTTCTAGTATAACTAACAAAGATACATGTATCCAGGCATTATTAGACATGTTGCTTGTTTGGTGTAGGAATTATGTTGAAAAACATTTTTATTGCTTATTTTGCATTATCTCAGGATTTTAAGAACATTACTGTCATAATGAGTAAAAACTACTTTTTGTGTTTGCAAGCCTTAAAATAGCAAATGTTTCGAGTAAAACTCACAAGGATGCATTGTTTTAAGCTTTATTAACTTATTTGAATGTGTGATTAGGAAGTTATGTTTAAATAACAGTCAAATTGAATGAAGCAGTTATACTGTCATTATGAAAATATTTCTGTATTTGTAAACCTTACCAAATTACCTGATTCTGGTGAAACTCACATAGATACAATATTACAGGTATTTTTAGACATAATGCATGTTCAGTTTTGGAGTTATGTTTATATAACTTTCATAATTGGTATGACAGTTATACTGTCATATTGAATTAAAAAAACGTATTTACCTTTTTGCAAAACTTACAAAAGATAATTTTTCTAGTAAAACTAACAAAGATACATGTCTTCAGGCATTATTAGACATGTTGCATGTTTGGTGTAGGAATAATGTTGAAAAACATTATTATTGCTTATTTCGCATTATCTCAGGATTTTAAGAACATTACTGTCAAAATGAGTATAACACTACTTGTTGTGTTTGCAAGCCTTAAAATAGCATATGTTTCGAGTAAAACTCACAAGGATGCATTGTTTTAGGCTTTATTAACCTATTTTGCATGTGTGGTTAGGGAGTTATGTTTAAATAACAGTCAAATTTAATGTAGCAGTTAACTATCATTATGAGTAAACCCCTAATTTATGTAATTGTACACCTTACCAAATTAACTGATTCTTGTAAAACTCACATAGATACAATATTTTAGGCATTTTTAGACATAATGCATTTTCAGTTTTGGAGTTATGTTTATATAACTTTCATATTTGGTATGACAGTTATACTGTCATATTGAATTTAAAAAACTTATTTGACTCTTTGCAAAACTTACAAAATATATTTTTTCTAGTAAAACTAACAACGATACATGTCTTCAGGCATTATTAGACATGTTGCATGTTTGGTGTAGGAATTATGTTGAAAAACATTTTTATTGCTTATTTCGCATTATCTCAGGATTTTAAGAACATTACTGTCAAAATGAGTAAAACACTACTTTTTGTGTTTGCAAGCCTTAAAATAGCATATGTTTAGAGTAAAACTCACAAGGATGCATTGTTTTAGGCTTTATTAGCCTATTTGCATGTGTGGTTAGGAAGTTATGTTTAAATAACTGTCAAATTGAATATAGCAGGCATTATTAAGCATGTTGCATGTTTGGTGTAGGAATTATTTTGAAAAACAATTTTATTGATTTTTTCGCATTATCGCAGGATTTTAAGAACATTACTGGCATATTGAGTAAAAAACTACTATGACAGTATACTGTCACATTCAATCTGACTGTTATTTAAACATAACTCCTAAACCATGCAAGCAAAATGTCAAATAATGCCTGGAGAAATGTATCTTTGTAAGTTTTACAGGAAAAAAATAGTTTCTAAGGTTTGTAAAGACACAAGTTAGCTTTTTTTTACTCAATATGACAGTATAACTGTCATACTAAATATGAAAGTTGAATAAATATAACACCAAAACCAAACTTGCAATCCGTCTAAAAATGCCTGTAATATTGAATATATGTGAGTTTTACCAGAATTAGTTATTTTGGTGAGGTTTACAAATACAAAAATTGGGTTTTACTCATAATGACAGTATAACTGCCATATTCAAAATAACAGTTATTTAAACATAACTCCTAAACCAAATATGCTAAATGGCTAATAATGCCTGGAGAAATGAATCTTTGTGAGTTTTACTAGAAAAAAAATATTTTGTAAGGTTTGTAAAGACAAAAGTTAGTTGTTTTTTTTACTCAATATGATGGTATAACTGTCATGCTAAATATGAAAGTTTTATAAACATAACTCCAAAACCAAACATGCAATCTTTTTAAAAATGTCTGTAATATTTATTATATGTAAGTTTTATCAGAATCAGGTATTTGGTAAGGTTTACAAATCAAAAAATTAGGTTTTACTCATAGTGACAGTATAACTGTCACCCTCAATATGACAGTTATTTAAACATAACTCCTATCTAGTGGTTAGAGTGTCCGCCCTGAGATCGGTAGGTTGTGAGTTCAAACCCCGGCCGAGTCATACCAAAGACTATAAAAAATGGGACCCATTATGTCCCTGCTTGGCACTCAGTATCAAGGGTTGGAATTGGGGGTTAAATCACCAAAAATGATTCCCGGGCGCAGCACCGCTGCTCCCCTCACCTCCCAGGGGGTGATCAAGGGGATGGGTCAAATGCAGAGGACACATTTCACCACACCTAGTGTGTGTGTGATAATCATTGGGACTTTAACTTTAACTTTAACTTTAACTTTAAAACACAAATGCAAAATGACTAATAATGCCTAGAGAAATGTATATTTGTGAATTTTACTGGAAAACAATATTTTGTAAGGTTTGTAAAGATACAAATTAGTGTTTTATTACTCAATATGATGGTATAACTGTCATACTAAATATGAAAGTTATATAAACATAACTCCAAAACCAAACATACTTTATGTCTAAAAATTCCTGTGATATTGTATCGATGTGGGTTTTACCAGAATCAGGTATTTTGGTAAGGTTTACAAATACAAAAAATAGGTTTTACTCATAATGACAGTATAACTGCCACACTCAATATAACAGTTATTTAAACATAACTCCGAAACCAAACATGTTAAATGGCTAATAATGCCTGGGTAAATGTATCTTTGTGAGTTTAACTGGAAAAAAAAATATTTTGTAAGGTTTGTAAAGACAGAAGTTAGTTTTTTTACTCATAATGACAGTATAACTGCCACATTCAAAATGACAGTTATATAAACATAACGCCAAAACCAAACATGCATTATGTCTAAAAATGCCTGTAGTATTAAATCTATGTGAGTTTGACCAGAATCAGGTATTTTGGTAAGGTTTACAAATACAAAAAGTAGGTTTTACTCATAATGACAGTATAACTGCCACGTTCAAAATTACAGTTATTTAAACATAACTCCTAATTTAAACATGCTAAATGGCTAATACTGCCTGGAGAAAGGTATCTTTGTGAGTTTAACTGGAAAATAAAATTATTTTGTAAGGTTTGTAAAGACACAAGTTAGTTTTTTTTATTCAATATGTTTGTATAACTGTCATAATGAATGTAAAAGTTATATAAACATAACTCCAAAACCAAACATACATTATGTCTAAAAATGCCTGTAATATTGTATCTATGTGAGTTTTACAAGAATCAGGTATTTTGGTAATGTTGAAAAATACAAAAATTAGGTTTTACTCATACAAAATATTAGTTTAACTCATAATGACGTATACTGTCACAATCAATCTGACAATATGGCTAATAATGCCTTGAGGAATGTATCTTTGTGAGTTTAACTGGAAAAAATATTTTGTAAGGTTTGTAAAGACACAAGTTAGTTTTTTTTACACAATATTACAGTATAGCTGTCATACTATATATAAAAGTTATATAAACACAACTCCAAAACCAAATATGCAATATGTGAGTTTTATCAGAATCAGGTGTTTTGGTAAGGTTTACAAAAACAAAAATTAGGTTTTACTCATAGTGACAGTATAACTGCCACACTCAATATGACAGTTATTTAAACATAACTCCTAAAACACAAATGCAAAATGACTAATAATGCCTAGAGAAAGGTATATTTGTGAATTTTACTGGAAAACAAAATTTTGTAAGGTTTGTAAAGATACAAATTAGTTTGTTTTTTTACTCAATTTGATGGTATAACTTTCATACTAAATATGAAAGTTATATAAATATAACTCCAAAACCAAACATGCTTTATGTCTAAAAATTCCTGTAATATTGTATCGATGTGGTACAAAAAAATGCAAATACAAAATATTGGTTTTACTCACTATGACAGTACACTGTCACATTCAATCTGACAGTTATTTAAACATAACTCCTAAACCACACATACAAAATGACTAATAACGCCTGGAGAAAAGTTTATTTGTGAGTTTTAAACTGTCAGATTGAATGTGACAGTATACTGTCATAGTGAGTAAAACCAATATTTTGTATTTGCAAAACTTACAAAAACAACTGATTCTAGTTAACTCACATGGATACAATATTACAGGCATTTTTAGACATAATGCATGTTGGGTTTTGGAGTTATGTTTATACTACTTTTACATTTAGTATGACAGTTATACTTTCCAACCATCCATCCATTTTCTACCGTTTATTCCCTTCGGGGTGGCGGGGGGCGCTGGAGCCTATCTCAGCTACAATCGGGCGGAAGGCGGGGTACACCCTGGAAAAGTCGCCATCTCATCATATTAATATAACTCCAAAACCAAACATGCATTATGTCTAAAAATGCCTGTAATATTGTATCCATGTGAGTTTTACTAGAATAAGTTGTTTTTGTAATTTTTGCAAATACAAAATACTGGTTTTACTCACTATGACAGTATACTGTCACATTCAATCTGACAGTTTAAAACTCACAAATAAACTTTTCTCCATGCGTTATTAGTCATTTTGTATGTGTGGTTTAGGAGTTATGTTTAAATAACTGTCAGATTGAATGTGACAGTATACTGTCATAGTGAGTAAAACCAATATTTTGTATTTGAAAACCTTACAAAAACAACTGATTCTAGTAAAACTCACATGGATACAATATTACAGGCATTTTTAGACATAATGCATGTTTGGTTTTGGAGTTATAATTATATAACTTTTACATTTAGTATGAGAGTTATACTGTCATATTGAGTAAAAAAGAAAAAAACTTGTGTCATTAAAAACCTTACAAAATATTTTTTTTTTTCCCAGTAAAACTCACAAAGATAAATTTTTCCAGGCATTATTAGCCATTTTGCATGTGAGGTTTAGGAGTTATATTTAAATAACTGTCATATTGCGTGTGGCAGTTATACTGTCATTATGAGTAAAACCTAATTGTTGTATTTGTAAACCTTACCAAAATACCTGATTGTAGTAAAACTCATATAGATACAATATTACAGGCATTTTTAGACGGATTGCATGTTTGGTTTTAGAGTTATGTTTATATAACTTTCATATTTAGTATGACAGTTATACTGTCATATTGAGTAAAAGAAACTAATTTGTGTCTATACAAACCTTACAAAATATTTTTTTCCAGTAACAGGTATTTTGGTAAGGTTTACAAATAAAAAAATTTGGTTTTACTCATAATGACAGTATAACTACCACGTTCAAAATGACAAATATTTAAACATAACTCCTAAACCAAACATGCTATATGGCTAATAATGCCTGGAGAAAGGTGTCTTTGTGAGTTTTACTGGAAAAACATTATTTTGTATGGTTTGTAAAGACACAAGTTAGTTTTGTTTTACTCAATATGACAGTATAACTGTCATACTTAATGTAAAAGTTGTATAAACATAACTACAAAACCAAACATGCATTATATCTAAAATTGCCTGTAATGATGTATCCATGTGAGTTTTACTAGAATCAGTTGTTTTTGTAAGTTTTGGGAATACAAAATATTGGTTTTACTCACTATGACAGTATACTGTCACATTCAATCTGACAGTTATTTAAACATAACTCCTAAACCACACATTCAAAGTGACTAATAATGCCTGGAGAAATGTATTTTTGTGAGTTTTACTGGAAAAAAAATATTTTGTAAGGTTTGTTTGGACACAAGTTAGTTTTTTTTACTCAATATGATGGTATAACTATAAAAGTTATATAAACATAACTTCAAAACCAAACATGCAATCCATCTAAAAATGCCTGTAATATTGAATCTATGTGAGTTTTACCACAAACAGGTATTTTGGTAAGGTTCACAAATACAACAATTAGGTTTTACTCATAATGACAGTATAACTGCCACACGCAATATGACAGTTATTTAAATATAACTCCTAAACCTCACATGCAAAATGGCTAATAATGCCTGGAAAATTTTATCTTTGTGAGTTTTACTGGGAAAAAAAAATATTTTGTAAGGTTTTTAAAGACACAAGTTATTTATTTTTTTTACTCAATATGACAGTATAACTGTCATACTAAATGTAAAAGTTATATAATTATAACTCCAAAAACAAACATGCATTATGTCTAAAAATGCCTGTAATATTGTATCCATGTGAGTTTTAGTAGAATCAGTTGTTTTTGTAAGGTTTTCAAATACAAAATATTGGTTTTACTCACTATGACAGTATACTGTTACATTCAATCTGACAGTTATTTAAACATAACTCCTAAACCACACATGCAAAATGGCTAATAATGCCTGGAGAAATTTATTTTTGTGAGTTTTACTGGAAAAAATATATTTTGTAAGGTTTGTTCGGACACAAGTTTGTTTTTTTTATTCAATATGATGGTATAACTGTCTTACTAAATTTGAAAGTTATATGAACATAACTTCAAAACCAAACATGCAATCCGTCTAAAAATGCATGTAATATTGAATCTATGTGAGTTTTACCACAAACAGGGATTTTGGTAAGGTTTACAAATACAAAAATTTGGTTTTACTCATAATGACAGTATAACTGCAACGTTCAAAATGAGAGTTATTTAAACATAACTCCCAAACCAAACATGCTAAATGGCTAATAATGACTGGAGAAATGCATCTTTGTGAGTTTTCCTGAAAAAAACAACATTTTAGTAAGGTTTGTAAAGACACAAGTTAGTTGTTTTTTACTCCATATGACAGTATAACTGTCATACTAAATGTAAAATGTATATAAACAAAACTCCAAAACCAAACATGCATTATGTCTAAAAATGCCTGTAACATTGTATCCATGTGAGTTTTACTAGAATCAGTTGTTTTTTTAAGGTTTGAAAATAGAAAATATTGAATTTACTCACTATGACAGTATGCTGTCACATTCAATCTGACAGTTATTTAAACATAACTCCTAAACCACACATACAAAATGACTAATAATGCCTTTGTGAGTTTTACTGAAAAAAAAATACATATATTTTGTAAGGTTTGTAAAGACACAAGTTAGTTTTGTTTTTTACTTAATATGACAGTAAAACTGTCATACTAAATATGAAAGTTATATAAACATAACTCCAAAACCAAACATGCATTATGTTCAAAAAATGCCTGTAATATTGTATCTATGTGAGTTTTACTACAATCAGGTATTTTGGTAAGGTTTACAAATACAAAAATAAGGTTTTATTCACTATGACAGTATACTGCTGTCATTTTGAGTAAAAAAAAATTGTGTTGTAAAAAATATTTTTTTCCAGAAAAATTCACAGAGATACATTTCTCCAGGCATTATTAGTCATTTTGAATATGTGGTTTAGGAGTTATGTTTAAATAACTGTCAGATCGAATGTGACAGTATACTGTCATAGTGAGTAAAACCAATATTTTGTATTTGCAAAACTTACAAAAACAACTGATTCTAGTATAACTCACATGGATACATCATTTCAGGCATTCTTAGACATAATGCATGTTTGGTTTTGGAGTTATGTTTATATAACTTTTCCATTTAGTATGACAGTTATACTGTCTTTTTGAGTTAGAAAAAACTAACTTGTGTCTTTACAAACCTTACAATTTTTATTTATTTTTTTCCAGTAAAACTCACAAAGATACTTTTCTCCAGGCATTATTAGCCATTTAGCATGTTTTGTTTATGAGTTATGTTTAAAACAATTTGGCGGTTATCTGTCAATATGAGTAAAACCTAATTTTTGTATTTGTAATCCTTAACAAAATACCTGATTCTGGTAAAAATCAAATATATTCAATATTACAGCCATTTTTTTTACGAATTGCAAGTTTGGTTTTGGAGTTATGTTTATAAAACTTTCATTTTTAGTATGACAGTTATACCATCATATTGAGTTAAAAAAAAAAAAAAAAACAGTATCTTTACAAACCTTACAAAATATTTTTTTCCAGTAAAAATCACAAAGATACATTTTTCCACGCATTATTAGTCATTTTGCATGTGTGTTTTAGGAGTTATGTTTAAATAACTGTCATATTGAGCGTGGCAGTTATACTGTCATTATGAGTAAAACCTAATTTTGGTATTGTAAACCTTACCACAATACCTGATTCTGATAAAACTCACATATATTTAATATTACAGGCATTTTTAAATGGATTGCATGTTTGGTTTTTGAGTTTGGTTTTGGAGTTATGTTTCTATAACTTTTTTTAGTTTGACAGTTATACCGTCATATTGAGTAAAAAAACTTGTGTCTTTGTAAACCTTACAAAAGATCATTACTCTAGTAAAACTAACAAAGATACATTTCTCCAGGTTTAATAGCCATTTTCATGTGTCGTTTATGACTTATGTTTAAATAACTGTCATATTGAGTGTGGCACTTATAATGTCACTATCAGTAAAACCTATTTTTTTTATTTGTCAACCTTACCAAAATACCTCATTTTGGTAAAACTCACATAGATTCAATATTACAGACATTTTTAGACGGATTGCAAGTTTGGTTTTGGAGTCATGTTTATATATTTTCTGCATGTAGTATGACAGTTATACTGTCATATTGAGTAAAAAAAACTAACGTGTGTCTTTACAAACCTTACAAATTGTTTTTCCTAGTAAAACTCACAAAGATACGTTTCTCCAGGCATTATTAGCCATTTTGCATGTGTGGTTTAGGAGTTATGTTTACATAACTGTCAGATTGAATGTGACAGTATACTGTCATAGTGAGTAAAACCTAATTTTTGTATTTGTAAACCTTACCAAAATAGCTGATTCTGGTAAAACTCACATAGATACAATATTACACATAGACATAAAACATGTTTGGTTTTGCAGTTATGTTTATACAACTTTCATATTTAGTATGACAGTTATACCATCATATTGAATAAAAAAAACTAATTTGTGTCTTTACAAACCTTACAAAATATTTTTTTTTCATTAAATTTCACAAAGATACATTTTTCCAGGCATTATTAGTCATTTTGCATTTGTTTTTTTAGGAGTTATGTTTAAAAAACTGTCATATTGCGTGTGGCAGTTATACTGTCATTATGAGTAAAACCTAATTTTTGTATTTGTAAACCTTACCAAAATACCTGATTTTGGTTAAACTCACATAGATTCATAATTACAGGCATTTTTAGACGGATTGCAAGTTTGGTTTTAGAGTTATGTGTATATAACTTTCATATTCAGTATGACAGTTATACTGTCAAATTGAGTAAAAAATAACAAACTTGTAATTTTAAAAACCTTAAAAAATATTTTTTTCCAATAAAATTCAGAGAGATACATTTTTCTCGGCATTATTAGTCATTTTGCATGTGTGGTTTAGGAGTTATGTTTAAATAGCTGTCAGATTGAA
Source organism: Nerophis lumbriciformis (assembly GCF_033978685.3). NCBI lineage: Eukaryota > Metazoa > Chordata > Actinopteri > Syngnathiformes > Syngnathidae > Nerophis > Nerophis lumbriciformis. The sequence continues at coordinate 9,692 of NW_027316590.1, read as the reverse complement.
TGTGACAGTACACTGTCATAGTGAGTAAAACCAATATTTTGTATTTGCAAAACTTACAAAAAAAAACAGATTTTAGTAAAACTCACATTGATACAATATCCATCCATCCATCTTCCTCCGCTTATCCGAGGTCGGGTCGCGGGGGCAGCAGCCTAAGCAGGGAAGCCCGGACTTCCCTCTCCCCAGCCACTTCGTCCAGCTCCTCCCAGGGGACCCCGAGGCGTTCCCAGGCCAGCCGGGAGATATAGTCTTCCCAACGTGTCCTGGGTCTTCCCCGCGGCCTCCTACCGGTCAGACGTGCCATAAACACCTCCCTAGGGAGGCGTTCGGGTGGCATCCTGACCAGATGCCCGAACCACCTCATCTGGCTCCTCTCGATGTGGAGGAGCAGCGGCTTTACTTTGAGCTCCTCCCGGATGGCAGAGCTTCTCACCCTATCTCTAATGGAGAGCCCCGCCACCCGGCGGAGGAAACTCATTTCGGCCGCTTGTACCCGTGATCTTGTCCTTTCGGTCATAACCCAAAGCTCATGACCATAGGTGAGGATGGGAACGTAGATCGACCGGTAAATTGAGAGCTTTGCCTTCCGGCTCAGCTCCTTCTTCACCACAACGGATCGATACAGCGTCCGCATTACTGAAGACGCCGCACCGATCCGCCTGTCGATCTCACGATCCACTCTTCCCCCACTCGTGAACAAGACTCCGAGGTACTTGAACTCCTCCACTTGGGGAAAAATCTCCTCCCCAACCCGGAGATGGCACTCCACCCTTTTCCGGGCGAGAACCATGGACTCGGACTTGGAGGTGCTGATTCTCATCCCAGTCGCTTCACACTCGGCTGCGAACCGATCCAGTGAGAGCTGAAGATCCTGGCCAGATGAAGCCATCAGGACCACATCATCTGCAAAAAGCAGAGACCTAATCCTGCAGCCACCAAACCATTCGAAGTGAGTCCGACTATATCTAGCCGGAACTTCTCCACCTCGCGCACTAGCTCAGGCTCCTTCCCCCCCAGCGAGGTGACGTTCCACGTCCCAAGAGCTAGCTTCTGTAGCCGAGGATCGGACCGCCAAGTGCCCTGCCTTCGGCTGCCGCCCAGCTCACATTGCACCCGACCTCCATGACCCCTGCTATGGGTGGTGAGCCCATTGGAGGGGGGACCCACGTTGCCTCTTCGGGCTGTGCCCGGCCGGGCCCCATGGGGGCAGGCCCGGCCACCAGGTGCTCGCCATCGTGCCCCACCTCCGGGCCTGGCTCCAGAGGGGGGCCCCGGTGACCCGCGTCCGGGCGAGGGAAATCTGGGTCCTTGTTTTTTATATTTCATGGAGGTCTTCGAGCTGCTCTTTGTCTGATCCCTCACCTAGGACCAGTTTGTCTTGGGAGACCCTACCAGGGGGCATAAAGCCCCCGGACAACATAGCTCCTAGGATCATTGGGACACGCAAACTCCTCTACCACGTTAAGGTGGCAGCTCAGAGAGGAGTGATACAATATTACAGGCATTTTTTAATGGATGTCCATCCATCCATCCATTTTCTACCGCTTATTCCCTTCGGGGTCGCGGGGGGCGCTGGAGCCTATGTCAGCTACAATCGAGCGGAAGGCGGGGTACACCCTGGAAATGTCGCCACCTCATCATATTAAGTAAAAAAAACTAAATTGGTTCTTTACAAACCTTACAAAATATGTTTTTCCAGTAATCTCACAAAGATACATTTCTCCAGGCATTATAGCCATTTTGCATGTGTGGTTTGGTAGTTATGTTTAAATAACTGTCAAATTGAATGTGACAGTATACTATCATGGTGAGTAAAACCAATATTTTGTAATTGCAAACCTTACTACAACAATTGATTTTCGTAAAACTCGCATGGATACAAAATTACAGGCATTTTTAAACATAATGCATGTTCTGTTTTGGAGTTATGTTTATATATGTTTTACATTTAGTATTAGAGTTATACTGTCATATTGTGTAAAAAAAACTAACTTGTGTCTTTATAAACCTTAAAAAAAAAATGTTTTCCAGTAAAACTCACAAAGATACATTTCTCCAGGCATGATTAGCCATTAACCATGTTTGGTTTAGAGTTATGTTTAAATAACTGTCATATTGCGTGTGGCACTGTCATTATGAGTAAAACCTATTTTTTGTATTTGTAAAATTACCAAAATAACTTACTCTGATAAAACTCACATGGATAAAATATTACAGGATTTTTTTTAGTCATAAAGCATGTTTCCATCATATTGAGTAAAAAAAACTAACTTGTGTCTATACAAACTTTACAAAATATTTTTTTTTCACAAAAATACATTTCTCCAGTTATTATTAGCCACTTTGCATCCGTGGTTTAGAATTTGTGTTTAAATAAGATTGTCAGATTGAATGTGACAGTATACTGTCATAGTGAGTAAAACCTAATTTTTGTATTTGTAAACCTTAACAAAATACCTGATTCTAGTAAAACTCACATAGATTCAATATAACAGGCATTTTTAGACGGATTGCATGTTTGGTATTGGAGTTATGTTTATATAACTTTTACATTTATTATGACAGTTATACAAACATATTGAATAAAAAAAAACTATTTTGTGTCTTATCAAACCTTACAAAATATTTTTTTTCCTGTAAAACTCACAAAGATACATTTCTCCAGGCATTATTAGCCATTTTGCATTTGTGATTTAGGAGTTATGTTACATAACCGTCATATTGAGGGTGGCAGTTATACTGTCATTATGAGTAAAACCTAATTTTTGTATTTATAAACCTTACCAAAATTCCTGATTCTGGTAAAACTCACATAGATACAATATTACAGGCATTTTTAGACATAATGCATGTTTGGTTTTGGAGTTATGTTTATATACATTTTTCCAGGCATTATTAGCTATTTATTATGTTTGGTTTAGGAGTTATGTTTAAATAACTGTCATATCAAATAATGCAGTTATACTGTCATTATGAGTAAAACCCAAGTTTTGTATTTGTAAACCTTACCAAAATACCTGATTCTGGTAAAACTCATATAGATTCAATATTACAGGCAGTTTAAGACGGATTGCAAGTTTGGTTTAGGAATTATGTTTAAATTACTTTTATATTTAGTTTGACAGTTATACCATCATATTGAGTAAAAAAAACAAAACTTTTTTCTTTACAAACCTTACAAAATATTTTTTTCCAGTAATCTCACAAAGATACATTTCTCCAGGCATTATAGCCATTTTGCATGTGTGGTTTGGTAGTTATGTTTAAATAACTGTCAAATTGAATGTGACAGTATACTATCATGGTGAGTAAAACCAATATTTTGTAATTGCAAACCTTACTACAACAATTGATTTTCGTAAAACTCGCATGGATACAAAATTACAGGCATTTTTAAACATAATGCATGTTCTGTTTTGGAGTTATGTTTATATATGTTTTACATTTAGTATTAGAGTTATACTGTCATATTGAGTAAAAAAACTAACTTGTGTCTTTATAAACCTTAAAAAAAAATGTTTTCCAGTAAAACTCACAAAGATACATTTCTCCAGGCATGATTAGCCATTAACCATGTTTGGTTTAGAGTTATGTTTAAATAACTGTCATATTGCGTGTGGCACTGTCATTATGAGTAAAACCTATTTTTTGTATTTGTAAAATTACCAAAATAACTTACTCTGATAAAACTCACATGGATAAAATATTACAGGATTTTTTTTAGACATAAAGCATGTTTCCATCATATTGAGTAAAAAAAACTAACTTGTGTCTATACAAACTTTACAAAATATTTTTTTTCCAGTAAAACTCACAAAAATACATTTCTCCAGTTATTATTAGCCACTTTGCATCCGTGGTTTAGAATTTGTGTTTAAATAAGATTGTCAGATTGAATGTGACAGTATACTGTCATAGTGAGTAAAACCTAATTTTTGTATTTGTAAACCTTAACAAAATACCTGATTCTAGTAAAACTCACATAGATTCAATATAACAGGCATTTTTAGACGGATTGCATGTTTGGTATTGGAGTTATGTTTATATAACTTTTACATTTATTATGACAGTTATACAAACATATTGAATAAAAAAAAACTATTTTGTGTCTTATCAAACCTTACAAAATATTTTTTTTCCTGTAAAACTCACAAAGATACATTTCTCCAGGCATTATTAGCCATTTTGCATTTGTGGTTTAGGAGTTATGTTACATAACCGTCATATTGAGGGTGGCAGTTATACTGTCATTATGAGTAAAACCTAATTTTTGTATTTATAAACCTTACCAAAATTCCTGATTCTGGTAAAACTCACATAGATACAATATTACAGGCATTTTTAGACATAATGCATGTTTGGTTTTGGAGTTATGTTTATATACATTTTTCCAGGCATTATTAGCTATTTATCATGTTTGGTTTAGGAGTTATGTTTAAATAACTGTCATATCAAATAATGCAGTTATACTGTCATTATGAGTAAAACCCAAGTTTTGTATTTGTAAACCTTACCAAAATACCTGATTCTGGTAAAACTCATATAGATTCAATATTACAGGCAGTTTAAGACGGATTGCAAGTTTGGTTTAGGAATTATGTTTAAATTACTTTTATATTTAGTTTGACAGTTATACCATCATATTGAGTAAAAAAAACAAAACTTTTTTCTTTACAAACCTTACAAAATATTTTTTTCCAGTAATCTCACAAAGATACATTTCTCCAGGCATTATAGCCATTTTGCATGTGTGGTTTGGTAGTTATGTTTAAATAACTGTCAAATTGAATGTGACAGTATACTATCATGGTGAGTAAAACCAATATTTTGTAATTGCAAACCTTACTACAACAATTGATTTTCGTAAAACTCGCATGGATACAAAATTACAGGCATTTTTAAACATAATGCATGTTCTGTTTTGGAGTTATGTTTATATATGTTTTACATTTAGTATTAGAGTTATACTGTCATATTGAGTAGAAAAAACTAACTTGTGTCTTTATAAACCTTAAAAAAAAATGTTTTCCAGTAAAACTCACAAAGATACATTTCTCCAGGCATGATTAGCCATTAACCATGTTTGGTTTAGAGTTATGTTTAAATAACTGTCATATTGCGTGTGGCACTGTCATTATGAGTAAAACCTATTTTTTGTATTTGTAAAATTACCAAAATAACTTACTCTGATAAAACTCACATGGATAAAATATTACAGGATTTTTTTTAGACATAAAGCATGTTTCCATCATATTGAGTAAAAAAAACTAACTTGTGTCTATACAAACTTTACAAAATATTTTTTTTCCAGTAAAACTCACAAAAATACATTTCTCCAGTTATTATTAGCCACTTTGCATCCGTGGTTTAGAATTTGTGTTTAAATAAGATTGTCAGATTGAATGTGACAGTATACTGTCATAGTGAGTAAAACCTAATTTTTGTATTTGTAAACCTTAACAAAATACCTGATTCTAGTAAAACTCACATAGATTCAATATAACAGGCATTTTTAGACGGATTGCATGTTTGGTATTGGAGTTATGTTTATATAACTTTTACATTTATTATGACAGTTATACAAACATATTGAATAAAAAAAAATATTTTGTGTCTTATCAAACCTTACAAAATATTTTTTTTCCTGTAAAACTCACAAAGATACATTTCTCCAGGCATTATTAGCCATTTTGCATTTGTGGTTTAGGAGTTATGTTACATAACCGTCATATTGAGGGTGGCAGTTATACTGTCATTATGAGTAAAACCTAATTTTTGTATTTATAAACCTTACCAAAATTCCTGATTCTGGTAAAACTCACATAGATACAATATTACAGGCATTTTTAGACATAATGCATGTTTGGTTTTGGAGTTATGTTTATATACATTTTTCCAGGCATTATTAGCTATTTATCATGTTTGGTTTAGGAGTTATGTTTAAATAACTGTCATATCAAATAATGCAGTTATACTGTCAGTATGAGTAAAACCCAAGTTTTGTATTTGTAAACCTTACCAAAATACCTGATTCTGGTAAAACTCATATAGATTCAATATTACAGGCAGTTTAAGACGGATTGCAAGTTTGGTTTAGGAATTATGTTTAAATTACTTTTATATTTAGTTTGACAGTTATACCATCATATTGAGTAAAAAAAACAAAACTTTTTTCTTTACAAACCTTACAAAATATTTTTTTCCAGTAATCTCACAAAGATACATTTCTCCAGGCATTATAGCCATTTTGCATGTGTGGTTTGGTAGTTATGTTTAAATAACTGTCAAATTGAATGTGACAGTATACTATCATGGTGAGTAAAACCAATATTTTGTAATTGCAAACCTTACTACAACAATTGATTTTCGTAAAACTCGCATGGATACAAAATTACAGGCATTTTTAAACATAATGCATGTTCTGTTTTGGAGTTATGTTTATATATGTTTTACATTTAGTATTAGAGTTATACTGTCATATTGAGTAAAAAAAACTAACTTGTGTCTTTATAAACCTTAAAAAAAAATGTTTTCCAGTAAAACTCACAAAGATACATTTCTCCAGGCATGATTAGCCATTAACCATGTTTGGTTTAGAGTTATGTTTAAATAACTGTCATATTGCGTGTGGCACTGTCATTATGAGTAAAACCTATTTTTTGTATTTGTAAAATTACCAAAATAACTTACTCTGATAAAACTCACATGGATAAAATATTACAGGATTTTTTTTAGACATAAAGCATGTTTCCATCATATTGAGTAAAAAAAACTAACTTGTGTCTATACAAACTTTACAAAATATTTTTTTTCCAGTAAAACTCACAAAAATACATTTCTCCAGTTATTATTAGCCACTTTGCATCCGTGGTTTAGAATTTGTGTTTAAATAAGATTGTCAGATTGAATGTGACAGTATACTGTCATAGTGAGTAAAACCTAATTTTTGTATTTGTAAACCTTAACAAAATACCTGATTCTAGTAAAACTCACATAGATTCAATATAACAGGCATTTTTAGACGGATTGCATGTTTGGTATTGGAGTTATGTTTATATAACTTTTACATTTATTATGACAGTTATACAAACATATTGAATAAAAAAAAACTATTTTGTGTCTTATCAAACCTTACAAAATATTTTTTTTCCTGTAAAACTCACAAAGATACATTTCTCCAGGCATTATTAGCCATTTTGCATTTGTGGTTTAGGAGTTATGTTACATAACCGTCATATTGAGGGTGGCAGTTATACTGTCATTATGAGTAAAACCTAATTTTTGTATTTATAAACCTTACCAAAATTCCTGATTCTGGTAAAACTCACATAGATACAATATTACAGGCATTTTTAGACATAATGCATGTTTGGTTTTGGAGTTATGTTTATATACATTTTTCCAGGCATTATTAGCTATTTATCATGTTTGGTTTAGGAGTTATGTTTAAATAACTGTCATATCAAATAATGCAGTTATACTGTCAGTATGAGTAAAACCCAAGTTTTGTATTTGTAAACCTTACCAAAATACCTGATTCTGGTAAAACTCATATAGATTCAATATTACAGGCAGTTTAAGACGGATTGCAAGTTTGGTTTAGGAGTTTGGTTTTGGAATGATGTTTATATTACTTTTATATTTATCCATCCATCCATCCATCTTCTTCCGCTTATCCGAGGTCGGGTCGCGGGGGCAGCAGCCTAAGCAGGGAAGCCCAGACTTCCCTCTCCCCAGCCACTTCGTCCAGCTCTTCCTGTGGGACCCCGAGGCGTTCCCAGGCCAGCCGGGAGACATAGTCTTCCCAACGTGTCCTGGGTCTTCCCCGTGGCCTCCTACCGGTCGGACGTGCCCTAAACACCTCCCTAGGGAGGCGTTCGGGTGGCATCCTGACCAGATGCCCGAACAACCTCATCTGGCTCCTCTCGATGTGGAGGAGCAGCGGCTTTACTTTGAGCTCTCCCCGGATGGCAGAGCTTCTCACACCCTATCTCTAAGGGAGAGCCCCGCCACACGGCGGAGGAAAATCATTTCGGCCGCTTGTACCCGTGATCTTGTCCTTTCGGTCATAACCCAAAGCTCATGACCGGGTTAGCGAGAACCATGCACTGGGACTTGGAGGTCCGAGTCCATGGTCCATCCCAGTCGCTTCACACTCGGCTGCGAACCGATCCAGTGAGAGCTGAAGATCCTGGCCAGATGAAGCCAACAGGACCTTGACTGCGCCTATAAATTCTGTCCATAAAAGTTATGAACAGAATCGGTGACAAAGGGCAGCCTTGGCGGAGTCCAACCCTCACTGGAAACGTGTCCGACTTACTGCCGGCAATGCGGACCAAGCTCTGGCACTGAGCATACAGAGAGCGGACTGCCACAATCAGACAGTCCGATACCCCATACTCTCTGAGCACCCCCCACAGGACTTCCCGAGGGACACGGTCGAATGCCTTCTCCAAGTCCACAAAACACATGTAGACTGGTTGGGCAAACTCCCATGTACCCTCAAGGACCCTGCCGAGAGAATAGAGCTGGTCCACAGTTCCACGACCAGGACGAAAACCACACTGTTCCTCCTGAATCCGAGGTTCGACTATCCGGCGTAGCCTCCTCTCCAGTACACCTGAAGAGACCTTACCGGGAAGGCTGAGGAGTGTGATCCCACGATAGTTAGAGCACACCCTCCGGTTCCCCTTCTTAAAGAGAGGAACCACCACCCCGGTCTGCCAATCCAGAGGTACTGCCCCCGATGTCCACGCGATGCTGCAGAGTCTTGTCAACCAAGACAGCCCCACAGCATCCAGAGCCTTAAGGAACTCCGGGCGGATCTCATCTAGCCCTGGGGCCTTGCCACCGAGGAGCTTTTTAACTACCTCAGCAACCTCAGCCCCAGAAATAGGAGAGCCCACCACAGACTCCCCAGGCACTGCTTCCTCATAAGAAGACGTGTTGGTGGGATTGAGGAGGTCTTCGAAGTATTCCCTCCACCGATCCACAGTCCGCAGTCGAGGTCAGCAGAACAACATCCTCGCCATACACGGTGTTGATAGTGCACTGCTTCCCCTTCCTGAGGCGGCGGCTGGTGGTCCAGAATTGCTTCGAAGCCGTCCGGAAGTCATTTTCCAGCGCTTCCCCGAACTCCTCCCATGTCCGAGTTTTTGCCTCTGCGACCGCTGAAGCCGCACACCTGTCGGTACCTGTCCGCTGCCTCAGGAGTCCTATGAGCCAAAAGAACCCGATAGGACTCCTTCTTCAGCTTGACGGCATCCCTCACCGCCGGTGTCCACCAACGGGTTCTAGGATTACCGCCACGACAAGCACCAACTACCTTGCGGCCACAGCTCCAATCAGCCGCCTCGACAATAGAGGCGCGGAACATGGTCCATTCGGACTCAATGTCCAGCACCTCCCTCGTGACATGTTCAAAGTTCTTCCGGAGATGGGAATTGAAACTCTCTCTGACAGGAGACTCTGCCAGACGTTCCCAGCAAACCCTCACAATGCGTTTGGGCCTGCCAGGTCTGTCCGGCATCCTCCCCCACCATCGCAGCCAACTCACCAACAGGTGGTGATCGGTAGAAAGCTCCGCCCCTCTCTTCACCCGAGTATCCAAAACATGAGGCCGCAAATCCGATGACACAACTACAAAGTCGATCATGGAACTGCGGCCTAGGGTGTCCTGGTGCCAAGTGCAC